>NC_092362.1:13958913-14558913 GCF_030848805.1 Temnothorax longispinosus | reverse complement strand
ATATTTTTGAGTTTTTTTTACTTATATAAATCGAGCATTTTAAAAGTGGTCTAGATTTAAACTTGGTAAATAGCTATCAATTATTATATGCTATGTATCCGGGACAAAAGTCCCGGAAGATTGACAATTTTTAATCGGACATCATAAAAACGAGCATTATCTTGTTATGCACACTTCGTAATTACTACTGAAAGTTGGCTAATATCTCAATACGTAACTTGTGCATACGTTTAACAACGTTTAGTCCACTATAGCTGTAGCTTTCAGTATAGACCAGGGGATGTCTTCACAGCTCTCAGGGAGTTATAGAATCTAATATTAGAATCGCTCTAATGCATTTACTGATGTAATCACTGATTTGGATTTTACGCTAGACCGCACGTAGATACTGGTTATGAACATGCCAAAGAACGGGTCTTATATCGCACTAATATGCTCTTATGGGTATACCGCTATTGCATTCCAATTACAGTTGTATCTCACACGCGACTTATCTTTGATTTAGAATTTATTGGCATTTAAATCACTTTAAGAAACGATTAATTTTCCGAATGCAATGCAAATCTTACTTTACAATAAAAAAATCTTGCAAATACATAAAAATATACATAAAAGTTTACTGATTCATTATAGTTAGCTCGGTTTAATATAATAAAGTAATAAAAACGTATAGCATATTAACTACACGGTAAAGTATTCACGGAGAAACTCTGAGTTCAGATAATTTTCAAAATATTCCCGGCGTTTTAGTTTTATCTCTTTAAATTATTTTCCTTATCCAGATTCAGGACTAAAATAATCTCTTATGCATTCTTTTTTTTTACCACAGGTCATAGCAGCACGGCGTTAATGCAAAACATTTACGGCAAAACATACCTGTTCTCTACGCCCGGCCCGCGCCGCTGTAGTTTCAGAACCGGAAACTGAAATTTTTAAGGTAAGTGAGTTGATCGTTGTAGTTTTAGGGCAAACCGTCATCATGTGCGCCACTAATATTAGTTTTTCGGAATTCGACAAATGAAAAATTCGAATTTGCATATTCGGCGTGCATTTTCGCGCTTTTAAAATAGAATAAATTTATTGAAATTTTTTACGGTATTGATATCGATATGTCAGATGACAAGATAAAATTTGCATATACGGTTGAACGCGCGGGAGAGAACGCGTTGCGAATTGTAATTTATCAGAGCTATCCACTTGGTCCGCACGTCAGCCCCGCACGGCGTCTGATTATAGCATCGAATGATCTGACGAGATCGATGCATTAAATCGGACACGTATCATCACTAATGCAATGACAACGATAATGAATCTAATAAATCAATATGACAGCAATAATGCTCATTGAAATCTTTGTAATCGAACAATGACGGACGGATCGAGCTGTTATATCGACGGTAAAATGCCAAAAGTTAGTAACATCTGCACCGCCTAATCACCTATCTGCTAAAGTTCCGGCCAGAAATGGAGCTGCGGTAAATTAAGGGGATTTATCTCATCTACGCCTCCATCTTTATCGTTTGCAGACATTAATTCCGAAAATTGCTGTAGTAATTTAGCCGATGTTCTTCGAATGACTCGCCATTGCTAAGTGCGCAGGGAACTTTCCCAACTTTGTCATCCCGATGTTCTTCCTACCCTTTTATTACTTGAGAATTAGAATTTAAGGTCTAAGAGGATTTTGATTTCCTGAAGGCGCGACCAAGTAACGCTTCGCGAACATCTCGTTGCTGGGGGGCTGGGGGGTATATTTTGAATAGATAGAAACTGAATAATTCTTTTGTTCGATAACAATATTAACCCTTGCAGGTCACATTTATTTTTTGCGTACGTGTAAGCTACACTAGAGTCTGGAGAACCCAGCCATTTTTCGCTCATTAATTTCGAAAAAATCAACATATTGTAATGTGTTTTTTTTTTTAATCAATCGTAAATCTTCTGCGAATTATGATAGTAATCTCAGACTTTATAAAAAAAATTATTACAAAAAAATACGTATTAAAAAATATAAATGATAGTTTCAAACGTATATAGTTTTCCAAAATTTCGTTGGGGTTTCTGAAACCCCAGTGGCTTTCGAGGGTTAATTTTGTTATCTAATATATGTAATGTTTGTAATTACGATAAGCTGAGTATTTCAAGTATAATGAAACTCTCTCTCATACACACACACACACACACACACACACACTCTCTCTCTCTCTCTCTCTCTCTCTCCTTTCTCTCAGAATACGATATTATTCTAACGAATCTGCTCGGTTATAATGAAATGATGTTATCTGCATTCTGGTGTTTTCAAGAAAAAAAAATGGATAAAGTCAAAATGCTATTTTAATACCCTAGTTCTTTTATGTGCATTGTGTAATCTCGTAAGGAATCTTGTTATTACAAAGTACCGTAATCTTAACGTCAGAACTCAATTGCACTGATGATATCAACCAATAAGCGTCTTTATTTGTTGACGTTTCTATTCGAAAAGATCATGCATACGATGTTATATTAAGATTTAAAGTCAAGGATAACATTCTCATTTCCACGCCCCCGCGGCCCCGTATCGAATTTGCTGAACGGGTAACGGTTGCGAATGTGTAAGGATGTGGGGTAAGAATACGAAAGGGTGAAAAGAGCCCGCATATAGGTACCGAAGGATATTGCCGGTTCGTATCGAAATCTACGCGCAGCAGTTTCTGAAACTGTTTGTAATTTATTACGTAAGTATATAACCCGACCAAACCGGAAAAAGCTATTGGTGTGGTCGTCATTGCAGTAATCCGCAGTACCCACGGACGAAATATCCGGTGCGAAATCGTTTTCGCGAAATGCGATTCTTCGCTCGCGAGGATTACTTATCGCTTTTCAATCGGCGATTGTTTCTGCAACGAAAAGTGTTGCTGATCGTCGAGAGTTTCGTAATACGCGGCGGCGGCGGTTGCGATGAGTGTTATTAACTGAACGAGATATCGCGTTCAAGTTAGAAACAGTACCAACAGTACGCCAACTTTTTGATAGCATTTGTCAAAATTATATTAATAAATTGCAAGTAAAGACCACGGTAAAGACGCTAACTTTAACGTATTAATAAAATGAAATATTTGATCTAAATTCAATATAAAATAATTTAAAAGTGGAAAGTATCTTCTATCTTCAGTAATCACATATAACTAATAAACTGACCACACATAGAACTGTGGAAAAATATTTTTCCACAAATAAAATATTTTCATATAACAAAATAATTTATTTGTGGAAAAATATTTTTAACTATATATTTACAAATAGTCTTTTAATGACAATGAGTGTGTAAGGCAAAATTAGGATTATTTATTGTTAATGTATTACCTTGGCGGGTTCTTTTTGCAAACAATGGAATTACAATGAATTATAAAAAATTGAGAGAAATTTTTATATTATGTGTCGTTTTACATTTTTAATCTTTAAAATCTGGTTTGGTTTTACAAACGTTGAGTTCCCTTTTCGTTTCGCACTCGACAGTTAGCTAATTGTAAGTGATATCGGGACAGAAGGAAACATATAGAAAAGAGTAAAAAGAATTTGCAAAATTTATAAACCAATCTTGAAGATTAGGTTTTTAGATTCGTGAAAATGAGAGTTTTTCGATTTCTTTTAATTCGTCTCTATTTCTCTCTGAAGATATTTAGACGCGCCACGCAATGCAATCGATTAGGTGCATCTCATATATTCAGTTTATATGCCGAAGCCGCATGAGAAAATAGGATCGTTTTTCTCAGCATGCCAAAATAGACAATCCGTGAAGACTAAATTGAATAGATTCCATTATGCATCTATTACAGTTTAAAAACAATCGCGAAACGGGTCACTTGTGCAGCTATATAAACGGTAAATTCCAAGGTCAAACTTGTACACTCTGCAGCTGATGTTCTAAGTGCAATAGTAGATACAGCAAATCAACGATGCGCCACTTAATGACTATTAATGACGTATTTGCTCGCGCTGTTTGCTGCATTTGTATTTTTCTAATTTGCCTGCAATTTGAAAATAATATTACAATATCTCAATCAATTAAGTTAGGAAATATTTTTATTGGTCTAAAAGAGAAAAAGAGAAAGAGAGAAATGTTGTTAAATTAGCATTAATATATCTCAGTTATAGAATCTCTAACTTAATATATTGCAGACTTACATGTACCATGTATACGGTACATGTAACGGAAAATTTAAATTATTGCGGACTCGAGACATCGTCTGATGCCAGTCGTAAATATTGACAGCGCGATATTACAACCAACCAAGAATAATATGCACTCCTATAAGCTACGAGTATAAATCACTTCCGCGCTTTCGGAATGTGATCAGAATAATTTATATATTACAATGGCGCGAGAGATGCAATCCTGAAAAATGTCTGAAAATGTGTATATCTACGTGTATCTTTGAAAACAATTTCTACTTTTACGTTATATTTTTAGCTTTCTGTCGATTAACGCGTGAATAAAGTAGCGCTAATATGTGATTTTCTTATAATAGTTTTGAAAAAGAATATCAGAGGTCAGAGGTTGTAGATGTATTTTTTTTATTGCATACACTTTATTTGGTTTTACTTGGTACGAATTATGCTAGAAATTATAAAGTAGCAACGAAAATATCAACACATAAATTAAATTATACTAATGGTCAAATACGTGCTTGTGATAATTATGATACGTGCTTTTAAAACTTTTTTTTTGCAAAATTCATAGTTCATGCAAAATTGGATAGTCCAATGTTTTTAGAATCAATCTTATTCTTATATAGCAGAAAATTCTATAATAAAATAGCACGTTTTTTCGGTAACGATATAGGTGTGTATATTTATATGCGCTGCGACAAAGCATTCCTTTAAAAGAAGCTGAATATTTTTTCGATAGGACGTGGATTCTAATAATGGAGCTGTGTGGAGGATAGGACCAATATTGTATTTCGTAAAAGGAGGCATGAGCCGTTCGCAGAGATTCACATTAGTGTAGGTACACAGTTCCTTAGTAAATACGTGGGCACGTTTCTTATAAAATGCTCGCAAGAAATAAATGAGATACTCTAGTTTTTCGTGGGGATGTTGGTGATGTGATAGATATCAAGGACTAAACGTCCGCTGCAGGCAGCTAAAGAAAAAAAAAAGGAAATAAAAAAGTACGAGGGCCAGTATAGGAAAGCACTATTGTAGCGAAAATAATTGATTAGCAATAAAGAAAGTCTGACAAGAGCAATAAGGTAATAATTGAATCTCTTGCTTCCAAAAGACCGCGAATTAACATTTCAATTGAGTGAACTAATGCTAATAGAGCACGTCTGTGTTTGTGTGTGTGTTTCTTCTATGTAATTACAGCAATGTAAAACAAAAAATTATCGCACAAGTAATATAAAAATGCACGGATTTTCATCTTTAATATATAATTATTTTTAAAAATTAGTTTATTTCTATTTATTTACATACATGTTTATATATTTGCATACATGCGTATGTCTTGTTAAATTTACAAAAATATCAACTAAAATTATTTCTATATAAAAATGTCTCTTTTCACCAAACTAATTTCAGATATACAGATATAGTATACAATATTAAGTAGTAATATAATACATTATTTTTTATAAGATTAGGTGTATGAAAAAAATAAATTAAATTGACGGCTAAAATTTGCATTTAAGAGAAATATGCTAACCATCATGAGAATAAATTGTGAATAAAGAGAATTAATGAAATAGACTGGAATAAATAAAAATATGTTAGTGGACAAGCTTTTTCATTAAACATTTTTTTATTATTAACTGCTGTTAGTATACATATATTACTCGAATCTTTTTCTTGTTGCTCAAAACTCCGTTAAGAGTTGTTAAGAAATTTCTTATATGTATTTTTCGTGACTGAAATCAAGTGCAGGCACAACTAATTAACGAGCAGCCTAAGTCGTTCGTGTTCCATTACTCTTACAATTAGTAATATATATGTATAGTCAACAGTTGTATAAGAAAAATTTCTTTCTGATTTTGACGAGCTTTGAACGCGCTGCAGGATAGTTGAAAAGAAAAACGATAAAATTTTTTAATAGAAAACATTTTTTGTTTATTATATATAATTATGATATTTACAAAAACGAAGTATATTGAGATAGATTTACCAAGCCACTATATTTGCAATAAAATAATTAAAAACGCATAAAAACATTATATATATCTTATATTTTTAACTTTAGCCTATATATATTCTACGTTTGTAACACACATAATTGGAGAGAAAAAGATAAAGGAGAAAAAAGAGACGGAAGAATATGCGCGTGTGTGTATTTGTGAGTGAATATTTCCTTGGTACAGTTCTCTATATCTTTAGAATATTGGAAAAAGATTGTTAGCGGATGTTATAATATAAGTTTAAAATCTAATTTTTATTCGTTGGAACGATACACCTACATTATTTCGCGATCTGTCGCTCTGCTGGCCTGATACTTCATCATTCCTCTATTTAATCTTTTACTGCTGTGCGAACGCGTAACAGCTCTCGTTAATTTTTTAACATCTGCGAAGGTTTCTACACCGCGCTATTTCCCTGTACCCCGTTAAAAGCGTACTTGTTAAAGTAATCAAGGCAATTTTGCGTGCAGGTTGCAGTATACGTGAACCGACCAAAACAAAGGCTCATATTCACAGGGCGCATTTAATACTAAATATGGTCGTATATTTTTCAGTCATAACACGAGCCGCGATCTTTGTAAGAAAAATAAAATTGGTAATTAGACGAGCACGTTTAGCACTAAACGTCGCACGTACATTTACGTGCTGAAAAATTTAACGAGCTATCATAATTTAAGAGTCGACAAATGAGTCGCAGAGAGTCGCGAACAGCATTAATCTTTATGTTTCTGACAATAAGATGATCATAACTCATATTAACTTATCGTCGTTATTACGACGCATTCAAGATAAGTGTTATCGACGGTTTACAACTACAACGTTATTATTATACGCATTGAAAGGAAAGAGCGAATATTAAAACTCTATTATACCGGAGCGAATATAATCGATAAAGAATTTTGTTGGAAATATTTACTCTCTTGCATGAAAATGCTTTTACATAATATAACATGCAATATTGTTTTCTTTCAAAAAGTGGCTTTCATCATTTCTATATGTTTTCTGAAAAGTTACAATTTATATTGGAATCTCCTTTATATAAGACATCTTTTAAGTGCAAATACCTTTAAACTTTTTATACAGATATATGCAGTAAAGATATGTTAAGATATGCACTTTTTAATATGGGTAGGGCACAATTAGAGAAGAATTAAATAAGTAGAAAATAAACCGAAAGTAGGACTCTTAAAAACTAGTGTTAGATGGTGTTAGAAATATATTTTGTCGATGTGAAATAAAGCAAACGAGTTACAAAATATTAAATATTTATTTGAGAGCCTAAAAGAAAAAATGTTAGAATATTTTTTTTTTTTCAAAGATATTGATCGTTATCTTCTCTAGAGATTATCACAGTAGAGTTGATTTGCGAGTTTCGCGATCGATCGTCTTTCGGCGTGTTGAAGTTAGTAACAACCTTTAACAGTTCTTAAGTACATACATACATATAATGCATTCGCGCCCTACACTTGGAACAGCGGTAAATGCATTTACCCTTTTATTCGCGTGTAACGGAGCTTTAAAACGGGTCGATAAATCAAATCCGACTAATGTCTGCGTTGTAAAAGACGAAAGCGCGCGCGTAGTGGTTCCCATAATGGAGATGGATGCAGTTCATGCAGCCTCGTCTAAAATGAAATTTTCAAACTACCACCTGATATTCGTGCCATTTGGCTTATGCACCTCTCTCTCTCCCTCTCTCTCTCTCTCTCTCTCTCTCTTTTCTCGGCTCTCTTTCTCCCTTTCTCTCACCACTAAAAGCGCATCCTAAGGACGAGCCATTGTTTTCAGCATTGCCGTTGCCGACGATATGTCCGCTTTTGCCCCAACATTCTGTTCAATCTAAAAGCTCCATTACGGAATCGCACCAGCGATAGGCAATATATAGCAGAAAGAAATAGAATATGTCATTGTATAAAATTTTACCGCGTTAGGGTTTATTCTTCTATCTTATAACTATGCGTATTATTGTTAGACAATAATTTCACGAGTATTAACGACTCATAGGATGTCTCGTATCAAATTTTAGTACCAAATAGTTTAATCTTTTATATAATTGGTCGTTTCTCTTTCCCTGCATAATTTATATTATAAAAAAGATATACATCCAATAATATTTTTATAAAACAAATTATAAAATTTGTTTTTAAGAATTATATTTTTAATTTGGAAATTATATTCTTATTTAGTATATAGTATATTTGAAATTTGGCTTATTTATTTTATATATGCAGATTTCATTGTTCATACATTTGTATCAATTTCTAGCTTCCAAACAATTCTTCAGAGTTTGTCGGAGGCCTCGCAATATTTTGTAAGCGTTCGATTGCGTGCTGTTAAAAATTATACCGCTTGTTCACAAGCGTAGCATGGCAGACTGTAAATGCGCATATGTTTGCAATCGACTCGCTGCCATGTTTGTAAATCCACTTTACCATTTTGCGCCGTTAAATTGGAGCTGTCCAATGAAAGCACCGATATCGTCGCGTCATAATAAAACTCCATACAAGTGGCGCGAGTGAGAGATCGCGCAAACACGCACTGCATATTTCTGCATCGCCGCGTCTGTTATATCACCGAGACGCGTTTGACAATGGTCGAATGTGTATGAAAATAAATTTTACATAATTTTGCTCGATGGCGGAAGAAAATATTTGTTATATTAATGTCGCTGGAGTGTCGCAGCACAATGTTGTTCTTATAAAACTATTCATCGTTACTTAAATTTCATGGTTCGTGAAATATAATAACATAACACGTAATACAGTTATTAAATATAATAATAAAAAACTTTTCCGAATAGTATCGTTGAGAGAGATAAATAACGTGTGTATCAAATCAAACTCCAAGTATCGTAACCTTAAGGAATAAGTGAAAGTAAATAGCAAATAGCAATATTTGAGAATCAACTATAATGTTAGATAATCGGCAAAAAAATCTTAGGTAAAATTTGGACCAAGAAAAGATCGATATTATTTTTACTTCTCTCTCTCTCTCTCTTCTTTTTTTCTCAAACAAGTTGAAAAGTTGCTGAATGAGAAACGAAAGATAATAGTTTCGAGAAATTCAGTACAGTTGCAATTAATCATGATTACATTGTTGTGCGTGTAACTACGAGCGTCGTATTCCGAAGATAGCCATCGTATATGTAATTCTATGCGCGTGTAGGTATAGGTAAGCCCTTGAAAGCTTCTTTGGCAAGACTTGTGATCTTGTACATATCTGCTTACAAGTGAAACGTTGAAGTAATATATTGTGCCTCGCATGAGTCCCGTATCGTAGCAGGGTGCTGTCAGCAGAAATTGAAACATGGTTTGGATAATAAATGAAGGTAGACACTGATGAAATTCCAATACAACGAATTTCAAAATAGCGGACCTCTCATTTACTATTCTCGTATATCTTTCCCGAGAAGGTATTTAAAAATATATTTTATGTAGCAGTTGTAAATAATATATATGAATTTTTATTCATATCGAGTTTCCTCCCTCTCTCTTTATTTGAGAACTCTTAAAGGCTCTATAAACTCTCAATACAGAAAATGGAAAATCATGTGTACTGAATATTTATTGTAAGATTTTAGATTATAGTTATATAAAAAAATGTATTACGAGACATCTTGCAATATATATATATATATATATATATATATATATATATATATATATATATATATATATATATGCGCAGCTTGTCTGGCAATTTGTCATCAGTGTTGACAACATTACGATATTAAGGAAGGAATTAAATAACAATTATATTGTCTTTTCTTGTTGAAAAGAATACGTACTTTTAAAAAGCTTATATTACTGTGTCGATATTCACAATATTCTGAATAGACTTGTGCATCAGATGTATTTGCCATACATTATATCAAATTTTCAATAAACAACTGCAAATGTAGATGTCCAATACGGCAACCAAGTTTGTGCTAAAAATATCTGCACCTGCCATGCTGTATCTCTCTACTGTTTGTTTATGACAATACCGGCGCGTTATACGTAATACGTGATCGGTTTCTCGTTGTACGACCAAATTCCGTCGTTTCAAAGACAAACGGCCTGCATGTTCCATGCGTGCTGCGCATAGAGAAAAGAAGAAAGAAAGGAGGGAACGAGGACAACGGACGAACGAGACACATCGGCTGAACGTCAGGCGCACGGCGCGGCGCGGCCTGAGACGTGAGTGCTGTGGCAGGTGGCTGCCGTGCACGTGAAGACGTGAAGCGAACGCTAGTCGATAGTCGATATCCAATCTGCACGAAAAAAGAAGAAGCAGAAGTAGGGAAACGAGAGCGATTCTCGATGACGAAGAGAACGAAGAGGTAGATCCTTGCGGTTGCCAAAAGGTCGCGGGGATGTGTCGACTACTGCGAGCGAGCGGGATACCAGGCCAATTTTGCTATCGGAATTTAAAATGTTTTCATGAATAAAAGTCGGCCAGAGAACTGGGGACAAGAGAACGCGGTCCCGGATCGGCCGCGAACGACTTGGCGAGACAGCACTCAGCCAGGATATGAATCGACGAAACGGCGTGGGCGCGGACGCGGGCGCGGGCGGAGCATACGCTCGCCAGCCGTCGCGGCGCGTCGCGTCGTCCCGACGCGTAAATCTAACATGACCATAATGTCAGCTTGCACGCAGATGTGCAGATTGGTATAACTTTCAAATGTGAACGCAGATGCAATTTTGTGAGTTTTTTTATCCGTCCGACACAGTATATAACACGAGATGACGCGCAGCTGAGTAAAAAAGTTTCAGGATTATGCCAATGCCATTGTGTCCGAGTCAAAACGGGAATAAATCATGTTATATGGAATTATAAGTATGCTAGTTATACGTATACATGTTTAACACTTACAATTCATTTATTTGATATTTCTCTTTTTTTTTATTACTTTATATTAATTTATATTGACATATTTTTGTATTAATTTTTAAGAAAACTTTTTTATTTATTTATGTATGTAGGAGAAGGATGCACATAGACAGTAGACACATGCCAGAACATTATAATGATTATAAAAATTGTGTTAGTATAGACGTATAGAGCGGATAATTGGGAATGCGACCTCGGTAATGACAAAGTTTATGATTTTAAATATCACACTCTGTCCGTCTCTCTATCCGTAAAGAAAAGAATAATTTTTAGGAACGATTTGTACAGTAACTACTCGTACGAATGTGTCCATGAATCGCGTATAGAGTTATCAGCCTTTAATCGATCACGTTGGAGGGACAGATGAGGTCATCGTTGCGAAAGAATCGATTTGAATTAGCGTCATTAAGCGCCATAATTGACCGTTTTTATACATATTTTCGTCTCTGGGGTATTTTCATAGACTGCTTATTTTCACCGGGACGCCATGCCCTTTCATACACGTTGTTTCAATAAAGCGAGCGCCCATCGAAGCGATGACGAGCTACCTGCTCGCTGGACCGTTTCATTTGGCTTTGAATATCGACTTTATGGGTGGCCGCGAACGTTTCACAGGCGTGTACGGAAACACCAGCCGTTGTGGAATTAACATTAATAACGTTTCGAAACGCATACTGACTAGTCGACTTCGTATTATGGATTTACATATAATTTAGTGTGATCGACGAAACACTCGCGCAATTTTCCTAGACTTTCGTTTAATAATTATAGATTTAGTCTTAACGCAATTTTATTAAGATATGATTTAAATATTACTGCCATTTTATATACAGAGTTATCTCTCTCTCTCTCTCCTCCCCCTCTTTTTTATATATGTTTGATAAGCAGACAATTTCCTTCTTTATACGAGGAAAAATTTAATAATTGAAAAGTTATTTTTAAACATTATTATTTCACTCTATACAATAATCTCGACATTTTAATAAAATACATACGTGCAGTGTAAAAGAAAAAGTAACCTCGATTTCTGAAATCTTTCTTATTTACACAAAGTACGGAGAGATCTACTGCGTAGACCTTTCAGCTACTCCATCTCGGCTCAGTCCGTCTGTTTTTCCAACCTTAAACTTTGCTATTCCGAAACTGGGTGCGCGATTATCTTTATGGACTGTGATTTTTCAACTTTGCTATTTTTGAAATAATATAAACAATTTTATCTAAATTTTAACCGACATTCTGTGTGGATACCACATACCAATATGTTTAATGATAAGTGTGATCGTTTAATTCTAATTTTTATTGTTTAATATTAAATAGTATTTTTTGAATTAAATCTTAACGTTTGTAATTTATAAAAAAATTACAAAAAAAAAACACATTGGCTATATTTGAGCTGCGAAAGCTACGCGCATGAAACAAGAACGTTAAGAACCATTTCGACTTTGTGTATTGAACAACACATCGTCGCATCCTGAATTATTAATCATGGATCTTCCTGCGTTTATATATTCTTGTAGGTGCCTTATCGTATCAGAAATATAGGGAATCCGATGTAGTATATGAAAAGAATTTTTCTTTTATTCGTGAAAGAAAAAGACTTATGATATATTATTATAATTAAAATTCAGTTAATTATCTTTAGTACCAAAAATATTATGCTTAATTATTGGTGAGATTTTCAAAATTGATCGCAACATATTGTAAGAAATTTGATTGCATAATTATTTTCGATTTTGGAATGCGTAAAATGTTAATATAATTATACATGCAATGATAAAATTTCGAAAGCGAACAAGTACCATTTAGAATGCAAAGAAATAATAAATAATTAAGCGTAAGTATAAGGAATATTTTGTCGTACTTATACTGTTGCAATAAGCATTTTGGCTTTAAACCGCGAGCAATCGATTAACCCCGATTACATTATAGGCAATTTATGGAGTTTAATTCTGTGCTATTTAAAATGCTGTTATTAAAACGGCAATAAAGTGATTTTTCCAAGAACTGAAGCCAGTAATTATTTAGAATTTTTACTCCTTTTTCCAATTCTTTTTACCGCAAAAGGAAGGAGAATTTTTCATAACTTGGAAATAAAATTACATTTTTTAGCGGTTATTTATTGAAAAATAATAATTATAATAATTTAATAGGAATGCGAGAGTGTAAAATAATTTTGGGAATAATGCCAAATAACTTCTAAAAAATTTATGTTAAAAATGTATATCGCAATAATATACATATGTATATTACAAAAATACCTCTTTTTCTTTTTTTATCAAAAAGGGTTAAAATATGTAATAAAATCTAACCTAACCCTAAATATAAGATTATCAAAAATTATCTTGCGGCTCTCTCTCTCTCTCTCTCTCTCTCTCTCTCTCTTTCTCTTTCTCTTTCTCTTTCTCTTTCTCTTTCTCTTTCTCTTTCTTCCCTCGTTTATTAAAACGAAAATTTATGTAAAAAGCGTTAGAACAATATATTGCACGGGTTTTTGGGTTTTAGTGGTCCAATGATTACATGAATCGAGTGCGACTGAATCATTACGAGAGATTGTACCGCGTCCATGTTTCTATCCCCGGACATATATCCGAACCCTATAAAAATAGGGATGATATAGGTGCCACATATCGTGATGTTACGCGGTTGCTCTATCGGATATCGCCAACTATGTTTTCCCAATTAGTTCGAGGAGACAGGAGACAAAGATCGATTAATTTGTTTTTGTTATTAAAGCGACGTATAGTGAGAGTGAGAGAAGTATATATGCATGGCATATTTCACTAGCGTAACCTTCGTCGACTAATAAATGGGCAGCAACAGGTCGATATAATCACCAAGTTTTGCAACTTTTATTGGCAAAAATCGACGGATACCGATGAGTTTAATTGATGTTATCCGCCTCGGACCTAGCCTCGTTTGATTCCTCGCTTCATTCGATTTTCTTTCTTGCGAGTCGTGATTTATCTAGCTTGTGTGCAGCCGCATCATTTACTATTGAGTTGTCTTTTTATATGAACGTATCGTAGCATATGTTATATCACAGCAGACTGTAAAAAGTTCACCGACATCCAATGCCGTTTTTTGTCATCCCTGTATGGTATTTGCATTGAAAATCGATATTTTCTATTAACAACCTTCCATTTACAGATACAATTTTTTTTTGAAGGTTGTATCATTAAATTAATTCTTTGGCTTGAGGCGGTCTTATTGTATCGTGTAAAACTTTCTCATTCATGCGGTAGTATACAGATTGTTGGAGAAGAATTATTTTGATTTTAATCAAAATTTTTTATTAATTCGACTTTAAAAATAAGAATAAAAATAATCTTATTTTTATTGTTTTATGTCATTAATCTTTACTAAATTTATGTCTGCGTTATTAAGCGATGTTATGTCCTTATTTATTTATTATAGATTTTTAATTGAAAAAGACCCAAACCAAGATTCGAAACGTCATGAACTTTTGTTCTATTATTGCCAGTTAGTCGAATTAATAAAGAATTTTGGTTTATAATTACTGGCAGATGAAGTTACTCTTTCTGTTTAATTTTAATCTCTTTTCTATATAGTAATTTCCATTTTTATAATTAACAAGATTATTATTTTTTGTTATAAATAATTCTTATTACTATAAATTAATTTTATTAATTTTGCGTTGTAAAAGAATAAACGCATTACATATGGTTTATAAAGGACTTCAGGGTACATTCTTTAGGTTAAACTATGTCGATATCGACATTATACTCAAAGTTTGACTATCGTCTAGTCGCGCATTATGAGGAACCAACTCCACAGACAATGCGTTTACTTGCCAAATATTCGCTAAGATGAGCCTCAACGCGCCTTCGAGTTTCGCGTTTCATATTCAGTAGTGGAAGAGAATATAGGTTCGCATCACCGGCACCGAAGAAAGGATCGATCGTGATATTGCGTTAGTTAGCATGCACGATTATATAAATGAAATACATGGTAAATAATTCATGTCGTTTTCTATCTAATATGTGATAAAAAATGTAATATTTAGTCCGATAATTTAATTGCATGTTAATAGGGTATGAAATTTATAGATAATTAACTGCAACAAAAATTCTTAATAATATTACGCCCTGTGTCCTATATAAATTTATACTAAAATTTTGTCGTTGTTGCATCACCGTCTTTTCTAGATATGTTTAAAGAGACGTACGTTCAGGGGCCTGATTCTCGCAAAATATCGCGCATACGATATTTTATGAATGTCACTAGAAAATCATATTTTGCAAGTGTGCTATTGGTTGCAGAGTATAATATTTATGACATTATATATCGTATGCGATATTTTGCGAGAATAAGGCCCTATAGAAGAAGCAATATTTTGATATTTTATGAATAATGTGTGTTTTGTTTCTGTTTATTGTGCCCAGAAAATTTGGTTAATTCCTGACATTTTACCTTTTCAACAAAGTAATATGCGTTTAGTAGTTTTTCACGATCAGTTTCTTTTAACTTGAATGACACAGATCTACTTCAAACTGTTTTATGTATCTATTATTGAAACGAACCATTCAGATTCATACACCATATACCGTTGATGTGTATGTTTTATTGTATATATGTATATGTAATATATTATAGTATGCAAAATATACATATAATAGAGTATTATACGTACTCTGTTGTACTGCTCGTATAGTATAGCACGTTTAAAGCACGTAAAAATATATCGTCTAAAGCCGGATTTACATTCCGTGTTTATGGTAATAAGTTTGCATACTAAATCAGTAGATAGTGATATGCGTTATCTTTATTATCTTAAAATCCTTTATATTTGAAAAAATTAACATGTTTCGTAATACATGTACTTTTGCATCGTGCGCGCGACATTTCTGTCTTTGTGAGTTTTTCATCAATTAAATTTATATATTTGCGTGATATATTTCCATCGCAACGTAGAAAACTAAATGAGAGCAATTATCTCTCCTTTCCACAATTAATTGCATTTTTTTCAATATGAAAGTCTATAAATTAATATATGATAGTATTGAAACAGCACAAACACTAATTAAATTGGTATGGAGCAATTAATGAACGTCAGTGAGAATATAATAGCTCATGGAGAAATTAATTTATTTGTATACATTTATACGACTGTTTATTTATTCAAGATGACTCTTGTTATATATACATATATGCTGATGAAATAATAGTTTATATATATATATATATATATATATATACACTATCATTATATTTTGATAAACTTTCTATCCGTTTGGATTTTAAGATTTATATTAACTAATATAATGTACTATCGCGAATATAAAAAAACATCAATGCTTTACATTCTCAAAATAATGCTTTTTATAATTATCGATATTATATCTCAAATATCGACAATGGTTGGTAAAGAGAGAAAGTTGAGCTGTCAATGCCAATCTTTTGGCGTACCAGCATTTCAATAGTTTAAAGGAACTTTGTGCATTGCTTGTATGTATCATGACGAGGTCAAAGAAAAATTTAAATACGGTGATTTCAAGTTGGGAAGACACGAATATTTTTGTATTATTTGTGATAAACGATAATGCTAACGGGGTCAGAGACGACGTGTTTGTCCTCACGTAAAATCCTAATTAATGGAATCCATTGTAATCGAGCGTTGTAGCTCTCATGCATTTGAACAAGCGTTTCGAGTTGGGGCGATAACGTCCGGTATGAAGCCCCAAATCGCGAAAGTTTGCGCGAAACATTCCGAACATTACGATCCTAAATGCCGTATAATGGAATTAAATGGGCCCAACGGATCTGCCGCCAACGTTAGTTCTATAATTTATTCCTTGGTTGAGACACTGAAAGTTTATTATTTTAATGTCCTGGAACATGAACAACCGATATTACTTATTAGAGAGCTATAGTAAGAGAAAGCACTATTTTCCAAGTTTATATTGTAATATATATTATTTTTGATCACTTTAGATAAGATAGACATATGATAGTCTCCAGAAATGTTTACTACGTATGAAAATTTAATACATTAACACGTTAGGTTAATATACGTACTCTATAACAGAGAATATTACAGAATATTAGATAGAGCAAGAAAAGAAAGTATAGAAAAGAGAAGAAAACTTGAATGAATCGTTTGACATCAATTCAATCTGAAACGCAGCTTCGTTTTCTCGAATTAGTGAACAATTGGAAAATTCCAATTTTTGTAAAAAAAAGGCAAGATTTGTTCGACTTCCTTCCGGCACTTCGTTCGAATAGAAATATAGGATTAATCTGGGTCGCAGCCGCTGCATCCCAAAGTATCCACTGCCATGTGCACTGTCTTGATAGGATTCAATGTGACGTCGTTACTCCACAATTGCCGAGGAGAAGTTGATTTTTCCTACGAATTTCAAGTCACGGTTTTCTCTGTAACACGCTCATCTTTGCCTAATAAGAGCAGTATTTTTTTACTATTCCTTTTACAACAAACTTTAATGCTGATGTTTTCGTGTTGTCTGCATACTGGCATTTATTTTGATGATATTTTCTATCTTGCAGTTAGTTATACTGCATATTGACTGTAAGAGATTTTCGTGCATTGGACTTTTAAGGTGATTTTATAATCTTGTCGTTATTAAGCCATAAAGCTATAAAATAAACATAGAAGTTAAGAGTTTAACTATGATAGTTATAGAACGAAAATACAAATGTATTAATACTATAAGAAAATACTTTTTACCCATTTAGGAAAGATAAGAGAGAATCGAATGGGAGAATTGAGTTTATCCTTTAAATGCATATGCAGGATGCAAAAAATTTTTCTGATAAAATTGGTCATTTCTGGAATTAAGAAATTTTAATAGCTGTTTTATATGATTACTTACAATTAATGGAAAATGTAAATTCTGTTTGATTTTAAATTTTTTCTCTTTTTCTGTTTCTTTTATCAATAATAATTATTGATATATACACATATCGTAAGCGAAGCTGATTACAAAAATTACGCAGTTGGTGTCATCTACCGATCGGAGCTGGCGTGTAGACACGACATTGCTGCTTCAAATTTCGTGATTGAGTTACAGCAGATTGATTTGACGCTTGTGGTATTGCGTGAATATCCAGCGATTGCCGTGACACATATATGTGTCCCGAGACCGGATAAACCGCACTCACGCATTCGGAAATGTTTCATCACCTTTGAGCGAGAATAACCGATAACATTTTATGTCTATGTCACAGGAAGAAAAAAATTGATTTTTTTTTAAGATTTTATGTATATACTGAGAAAAAAAATGGTTAATCTAAAAAAATATTTAGTCCGATACGTTCAACTAAACATTTTAGTTAATTAACTAAACATTAGTTGAATCAATTAATTCTTGATTAAAGAAACTAAATAAATTGTTGAAACAACTAATGTTTATTTAATTAACTAAAATGTTTAGTTGAACGTATTGGACTAAATATTTTTTCAAATTAACAATTTTTTTCTCAGTGTATACATTATTATTATTATTATTCCTTTCTTTCCTTTAGGTTCTTAATTCTTACAACTTAGTTTCTCAAAATATTGATTTAACGTGACAATCTTTGACAAATCGAGTACTAGATATAACATGGTACTTTGATATCTGTTGGTAAAAGCTTTGTTTCATATTATACTTTATCATAGAAAATAAAAAATGAAAAAAATACTAAGTTACTCAATAATTAACGGTTATTGAAATCTCTCTTGACACATTTATTATCATTATATCCCCATTATGAATTCCATAACATTCAATTACTTAGCACTTTTTCGATTATTATCAAACATATTATCGTACGCCTTAACTTAATATGTATCATAGGCCTAATGTTAATTTAGGTATTCGAAATTAAGAATGAAAAGTTTGTAAATACTTAATTGTAAATAATAATTAAAATATTAATTTAAGTATATAAAATAACATTCAGACTTGTGGCAGAACATTATTATAAGAAGAACGAGTAATAACCGGCGTGCGATTGTTTGATTATCGCTAACAGATTTCGAATAATTTGCTCAAACCGAAAAATGTTATATTCTGTGTTGTGTATATATCGCATGAACGTTATTTACCTACTTCCGTGAGATTTAATTTTTTCACTTCGGTTTCTATATATTTTCAAGCTTAAGAAACTCGGGAACGTTAATAATTAATATGAAATCAGTGGCTTCAAGTAAATTATTCACACGACAAATGTATATGACTTATATACAACAATTTGCTGAAATATCCGAAAATACTCTCTGAGATATATTAATGGGGCACATAATCAGGAAAAGGCTCTCACGAGCTTGTCAACCGGAAGCAGATTGCCGACATCTGTATTGGATTATTGATTTTACCGGCTCGTTCTACACTGATGTTTCCTCGGTATCGTTCCTTGTATCGACATCCCGGCCGTCTTCTATAATGTACAATATTGCGCGATATCCATACTGACAACCGGAGCCGGGGATTATCGTTGCGTTACGAATAAACCTGTCTTGTCAGCAATGAAGACTCAGCCTTTAATACCAATGATGCGATCGTCGGTATATTGATCCTGTATTTTGGATTACGCTCGGCAAAGGAACTATAATTGCGAATTTATGCTTCGTAACCCGCATGCAAGCTTGTTTAATTGTCACCTATATATAAAGGCAAAGTATTGACAAGTAAGGCACGAAGAAAGACATCAAAAGCTCTTGTTAAAATATTGCATTCCCATTTCATTTCATACGCGCATCTCTATTTTAAGTGCCTTTTAATTTATTTATTTCCCTCTCTCTTTTTCTCTGTTTCTTGCCTTCTCTCTACATTTAAAACGTTTTATTAATACTTTTTGGTAAAAATAAAATAATATACATTTGAATTAAAAAAAATCTTTTCTCATCTATATCTGTAAAGGAAGATGTCCTGACTGACTCATTCACTGACTCATCAACGCCCAGCCCAAACCCCTGAACCGAATTTTTACCAAAAGTATATGAAATAGGGGTAGAATTTTCCGGGGAGTGCCACTATGTGTATAGTTTTTTGTTACCGATCTTTTTGGAAGCCGGTACCGAAATTTTTTTAATTTTTTGAAAATTTATTGACCGAATTTTAAAGAATTGTACATGAAGTAGGGGTAGAATTTTACGGGAAGCTCTATGATGTGTATAGTTTTTGTTACCGATCTTTTTGGAAACCGGTTTTTTTAATTTTTCCAATTTTTCGGGAAATGATTGAATCTCAAAGAGAGAGAGAGAGAGAGAGAGAGAGAGAGAGAGAGTGTGTGTGTGTGTGTGTGTGTGTGTGTGTGTGTGTGTGTGTGTGTGTGTGGGAGAGAGAGAGAGAGAGAGAGAGAGAGACTATTTGCGTGTCTTATTACATATGTCCTCCGGGGCGAAGCCCGGGTAACCAGCTAGTTTAAAATAAATATTGATTACCCTATGGAACTCAATGCTATTAAGCGCAAAGACTTCATGAGAGATACGAAAAAAGTTAAAGAGATAAATGAGACAATTTCGATAGTAATCTATTTGACATGTAATCTATTTGCGGCAAGTTTTTCTCTACCACTTCTTATAATAGTGTGATACAAGTATTTTAAACGATAAAACCTGAAATTTAGCATCGACATTGTTACTACTGTGACAAATACGAAATAAAATAAAACGACTAATTGAATTCGACTAATTATTTCTGTTGAAGAATTCAACTGTCTGAGACATAGGTTATAAATATGGTTTAATAAATAGAAAAATCATAATTTGTATTAGAATTCAGAATAGAATTCTATTTTGTAATTTTATAATTTTATGTGCCATGTAATATGAAAAACATTTGAAGAATTAGAATTGCACGTGTATACAAAGTATATTTATATATATTTATATCAAAGTATATATAAAGATACACGATATACAGAATTATAATCAAAATGGAATTTTATTCTGAAATCTATTTTGTTTATAATTGACACGAATTATAAAATCTAAAGTGGACTTTAATAGGTTTTGAATCTTGTAATATTTTGTGGGGGGTGACAACAAATAGGTTGATACACCGGTACATGGCCTTGGCACTTGTGTTACATACACAATGTAGTGCTGTGTATACGCGCAAGATCGCTGAGCTATCATCCGCGCGGTGAGACTTGAGATTGACTGGCGAATGGGGAGAGTTTGGTAACATATACCGTGCGCTGTCATGTAACAAGAACTGCCTTCTCCGATATTTACTGGCAGTACTGAAAATCTACAAAAGTTTACGTCACGTATACAGAATCACACTTGTGAACTATTCAGTTACTTCTCAATAGCGCCTTTTTTTTATCAATGTTATAACGTAAAGATCTTCTCAGTCTAAATAATAGCGGAAGTAGTATGCGTAACAAGGAATTTAATTTGGGGCGAGTTTACTTGCGTCGACGAATTTACTTGCGTCAAGTGGCACCAAGTAAGGAACACAATCTGTGCGCAATTCTCGTAAATCTCGTAATGGCGTAGAGGCTTGCATTTGTGCGTACGTATATCTATAGCAATTATATATATATATATATATATATATATATATATATATATATATATATAGAATACCATCGTGTTCCGGTTAAGAGCGTAATTTCCTAATTGCGGGTCTAGAATTAATCAATCTTATGATTTGACTGAATCACATGCACTTATGATGATTCAATGTCAAACCTCTTTAACGTTATGACACATCATCCTTTACCTACACGAGAATGACTCACGCGTTCGATTAAATTTCCTTGCTCACAATCAAGGACAATGGAATCGTAAAACGAGGGCAAGCACGTGCTGCTCAGAATGATTTAAAGGTTTTCATATTTTTAAAAGTCCCATCGCATGTTTTTATATTTTATATGTTGCATAAAGAAAAAGATCTTTTTATAATCTTACTTTTATATAATTATTTTAAATTATTATATTATTATTATTATTATTATTATTATTATTCACATTTATTTAAGCATTTTTACTCTTAATGTGTTCATAAACTAATGATACCAATAACACGTATTTATAAATTGGAATGCGAAAGCCAATATCAATTGTTTCCATACTCTGCAAATCGATGATTAATCCGTAGGTACAATAATTCGTGTTGGTTAAGCCTTGGGAATGGATAAAACACATTTTCACGATAATGATTACAGTCTCATCAATTCGCTATATTTAAATGTATTTTCGATGATGCGCTTATTGGACAAATTAATTTTGCAGTAATTAAATGGAAGTTTGAAATTTGTAATGAAATTAATATAACCGTATTTTCAATCGAATAATCGACTAGAACATGATCTAAAGTCCTAAACTATCATAATGTTGAGATCACTAAATTTATAATTATTTTGAAATAATTGTTTAGACCCTTATCGCAAATTGCATCCCGTTTGATTCGTTTGAATATCGATGCGCATTTAAGTATAGTCACGATGTGCGATTATAAAATATATTTCCTATCGAAATATAATCACTTATCTATCTATCTATCTATATATATATATATAAACAAATGTCCTGACTGACTGATTAACTAACATCAACGTCCAGCCCAAATTCCTAAACCTTATAGAAACATGAAATTCGGAAAGTATATTTCTTCCATGACGTAAGTACTCACTAAGAAGGGATTTTTAGAAATTCGCCTAAGGGGGTGAAAAAAGGCTAAAATGTGTTTTCACGGATTCCTCAATATCTCTTAGGCTTGATGAGATAACGACTTGGTTTTTGATGATTTAATGAGTTACATACCATAGCGAAGCACGGGTATTAAGCTAGTTTATAATAAAGTCTATCTTTCACATTCTTTTTATTGAAAGTACATTTTGTAATAAAAAAAGTCGTACATACGTATATATTTTCGGTATTTATAGGGCTTTGATTTAGTTATACAATTGATGTGGGTCTGTTTCGCAGAACAAGTCGTATTAAATAAAATAGTTTGCGACAAAGAACATATGGCGTCTTCTCGCCGTAATTCTGCTTTTACAACGTTATTACGCACAAAAAACGATATCGCATTTTAGCGGCAAGCCGCACGAGATGGCCAAAGTACTCCTGGGTCCAATGTGTTGTCTCGCCCTGTTGTCCGCTTATGTAAATACTTGGGGTACGACGTCGCGCTATAAGCGCTGTAGAGCATAGAGCTATACATATCTCCGATGACTGCGAGGATATTTTATCTCCGGGCGTGAGACATATCCCGACACCCCTTATAGGCCCGTGATTCCAGCGAGTTGATAGGTGATAAAAGTGGAAATTGCCAATAGCAGTTCGATCGTCGATAAAACCTTCCGTGCCTATTTTAAGTGGTCGTACCATTTACACGTGAGAAGTGCCGTATTTAGGATTGCATAGAAACGCACATTATCTATTCCGGAATTGTAAGATTCTCGAGAATTGTGGAGGAGCTGATACGCTTGAATGCGGATAATGGAAAAAGAGTGACTATATACTGACTGCGCACCTTTAACTTGTTCTTTGCATTTTTCTTTAACGCATATTACTATTAATATTTATGTGCGTGGCTCATATTTTTTATGCGTTGAAAATATAAGCGAGTAACCCACATTCGCAACATCACATACAATTAAAACTGCCGCGTTCGCAATGTGTCATTCCATGACAACGGTTGTGGGGTACTCCGGGGGATATATAATACCGGTGCATTCTATATAGCGGCATCGAAACAACAAAAAATGCCGTAAATTTTATCACATATTTCTGAACGTTATTTCGCACGTCCCACTGAATTCCTCTTTTTCGCGGTGAGTTATTTTATCGTGACCATTTTGTGAATGTTCTTCTTGGATGAAAGTAAGCTTTTTCTCGTAGCCTTCTTTGCGATCGGACCGTTGCATTTAGACCGTGGTAATTGCGTTTAGTTTCTTATCGGAATTAATCGGTAGTCTTTTCGAAGCGTCGCGTCCATAACGTTCTTTGGTTCCAGGGAAACGGTGTGCTCAAGAACGTTTAAAGTTTACTTTCGAGATAGCATCGATCGCACGAAGCGATGGCTTTGGAACTCGATACGCTTTGCAGTCCAAGCTACCAATCAAGTTCGTCGGAAGCTCTAAGCTCTTTGCAAAGGCGTCGTCGTCTTTAGCGCGAGTTTCAACTGACGCGACGGCAAGCTGCCCTACTCTTTCATCGCTTTTGCCCTAAGCCCTAAGGTCTTCTACGTTGCTCTGGTCTAGCAAGAGCGTAAATAATGCTTACGCTAAGAATATATTCGCGAAATATATTGCCACTTGTTGACTCGCTCGCGCGTTGTGCGCTGCATGTTAACAATAACGGCACGAAATACGACACGCTTCCGCGTTCGTCTCTCTTTCGCCACGAAGCAGCCTCTCGGGGAAGATTTGTTCTTTTTTTCGTCGGGTAAACTTTGAAAAAGGCTTCCCGTTCGTATCTATTTTCGAGCCGATTTTTATTTCCACGCGTTTTATAGGATGCTCTATGAAGAAAAACGTGCAACGAAAACCGGCGGCGCGGCGTGATCATTAATCACATGTGAAATATTTCCATAGAGAGCAGATTACCTCTCCTTCCTTCTTCACTTGGCTCGCTCGAAATTGTATCTTGTACGTCTTGTTACGTCTGTACGACGTAAGTAGTACGAGAAATTGTATAGTTTGTCTCGGATGAGTTGCCTGCATGTAGGTTGTTACGATAGGTATAGGTCGACGAGGGTATCTGCATATACCACGGGAACAGTGTTTCCCATCGCCCGGGGCTAAGCTACATCGACCAACGCAGTAGTCTAATCACGATGCTCCAATTACAGATCAACAAAGTATTAATTGGACGTTGCAGCATACATTGTGAGCGTCGTGAGTGTATTTTGTGTTCGCTGTAGGTACTGTTTGCGATTCGCCATACTGACTTCGCCGTTCCTACGGTAGTCTTGAAACTTATCTTAAAGTGAAGAAGGCGAAGGGTATGTGTGTTTTTTAAACAAATTCGCTCGTCGTATCTTCTGACGATTCTTGAGATAATCTGGCGAGAATTTCAAGTATTACTCTTTGTAACAGTACAACGTCTAAATGAATCAAGGTGTTGATGTCACAAAATGAAAGAAAATAGATTTCAACGTTTTCTGAATATTACTTTTTAATTATAGAGACTATTGCCATAGAGACTATATTGAGCTTCTTGACGTCACTTGTCGATTTTCTCACTTTACATTATTCTTCTCCAGTGTGTAGATTATTCTACTAGTAGATTATTCACATTTTTATATATAGGATTTTTGATCGTTTATCGTCTGTCAATATTGGCTCTTTGCGTGATGGAAAGGTTAAACATTTGCTTCATTTCGTGCGGCGATGGTTGCGTTGCAGAATTAAATCTTGTGAAATTTCTTTGTGCTTCGAAATTTAATCGAAGAGAAGATGATAAGTGCCGCTTGGCGAATTAAAAACATTTATTATTTTATAAAATCTATTTTTTAAGTTAATTAATCGAAAATTAATTAAAACAATTATCTTAAAAATATTATTCCGAATTTCGTAGCCTTTATTAAGACTATTGTTTTCGAGAATCTCAAAATTTATTTTTTTGAAAATTTACGTTACTACCTATCGTCGTATAGAAGCCGTTTACTCCGCTTCGACGTAAGAAGATCGTTATGCAAACGCTTGCACCTCGGCAATTTCTGAAGTGGTAAACTTGCCTCGCCATATTGGCGTTGAAGTGCGCGCAGTTCCCTGCGAAACACTCTTCATTGTCGCTATAAACTTAAATGTCATGACGAAGTTCGGAGGTTCTACGTCTTTCGAAGTTTCGCGAGGCTTTTCGGCATCTCGCATGCTTGGCGACGTCTACGGCGCGTATCAAACGCGTAGTAGAAATTGCCACAGCGAAAATTGTTAGATTGTATAATATATGATTCCAATTTTCAAAATTCCAATTCTCCAAAACGGCGTTTTCGTAGCTCTGAAATAAGTGTTATAAGTTTCGTTTCTTTGTTTTCTGTTTTTCACTTTCCATTTTCTTGACTATTATCAAACATTAGGTAAGAGATTTAGAAGGAATATTACATGTTTTTTATTTTACAATTTCCATTTTCAGAAGACGGATCTTTAGAAGGGAAATAGGTTGAGACGTTATACATTATTAGTATTAATTCTGCTAAAATTTCTGAAATTGTTATATATTTCCTTGAAGTCAATGTGTTTGGCAATCATAGTGTTATCTCAGAGAAATAACATAAGAAAAAAATTGCTTTGTATAAAATCGGATCCAGGCAAGCGATTGCGAACATAGATGAATAACCAACTTGCTTCAATGAATGCGGTTCGCTAGCACAGCGTGGCGCCCGCACACTTATTGAAACAAGTTGTTCTATGTTTATTTGCATTTACTTGTTTAGTCTGGATCCGGTTTCGTGATACGTATTGTATCATTCAATGTGCTGCAGAGGCTGTGGCCAAAATATAATTTTTTAAATTAACAAATTGGCAATTTTATCACATTGGAGATTTCACAATATGAATGACAAAACGAACGAAAAGTGCAATTTCTCTGAATCTCCTTGATCCCTGGATCTTGTTGGTATAATAAAATTTCTTGCTCCGGGGGGTAGTTTCGCAGTTTTTCGGTACAAACCTTCTTCGGTACCGTCCTTCTCTACTTACTCAGCAAACGACTTTCTTTTATATTTACGGTCCTCGATTAAATCTAAATTCAGTAAGCCCCATTTGAATTCGCATCGGCAGCGCTTTTCCGTAGTCGCACGTACGACAATGTGTTGTATTATATGTTTCCATCGGTCGATAGAGGCTTTATCGCCGACCTGTGGCGTGTACGCGACGACCAGGTTTCGGACCGATGGAATTTCCACAGTTACGACCCAGGAAGTAGTAACGAGTAAGAAAAACGAGCGGGAATAAGTGGAGAGAGGACGAATGACACCGCCACGGAAAGTACCATGTCACGGCACGGCGCGCCGCGCTGCCGCGTTTGCGCGCAATAAAATAAGGATGTTTCACGCGATACGTGAAACGATACATCATTGAAAGCTTGGTGTCAAATTGTTGATTATTCGAAGCTAAAGTAAATAACTAAAATAAATTAAAAATAATAACAATATTCTATTGAACAATGTTTTGAATTTTAACAATGATAACATCGTGATATATTTCGTATTATTATCCTTCGTCACAAGTGTGATGTGTTGAGAATTTCGGTATTGTCCCCATTAACATGGAATCTAAATTTATCGCGTTGAATTCCTTCAGTCTAATCTCTATAGTGCACGCCGAGTTATCGCGATCGCCGTATCACACGTAGGGCGAACGAACGAGACTCGGACTTTATCTGCTCAATCCCGGCGCCGTCGTGCAACCGCCAGCCCTTCGTGAAGGGGTTAACCGAATCCATTAGATATTCCAGCCAATTACGCGGCGGAGAGTAGCGGTTCTATCCGGGAAGGAAGGAAGGAAGGAAGGAAGGAAGGAAGGCGAGCGTGAGGCGCGCGCGGTCGAGAGTCGAGAGACGGCAACACGGCAGTCGGCAACCGACCGAGCCAACGCCAACGTGGTGAGAAGCGAGGAAGCCGGTGCACCGCCACCGCGCCCGCGTCCACGTTGCAATGCTATAATACTCCGTCCAACGAGAGATCATGGTTGATCAAACATAAATAACGATAGGGCACAGAGCCGCAACAAGGTGGTCGCGTTAAATTATTTTTATTTTTAATAAATATTGTCCAACACTATTAAAAATAAAAATAATTTAACGTGAACACCTTGTTGCAGCTCTGATGTGCCCTATCGTTATTTATGTTTGATCAACCATGATCTCTTGTTGGACGGAGTATAAAGACACTCAAGTCCCGACACTCCCGACTCACGGCCCGACTAATGCACGCGCGCGTCTTAATCTATTATTATGATTCATTTCAGAAAATTTGATATAAAAAATATAAAATAAAAGTCAAACTTGAAATTAAAATAAAAAAATTGAGATTAAGATTACAAAATATTAAAACAGAAATCACATTTGTACTCGAATTAATAAATTAAGATTTGAATTAAAAGTGAAATCAAAATTTAAATATTTAAGCAATTTAAATAAAAATAAAAATTAGTGTTCCAATGTATATAATAGATACAACCAAGAATCGCAATTTCTTTATTTTTTACTTATTATCAGAATTCAATTTTTCTAAAACTTTATAAATAATACATTTGTAAATAATTTTATATTACTCGAGTTTCTATGAATCTATATAAAGTGACCGCGTGAAGATGAATTTATTTGATTCTGTAATGATGGATTTTTGGGCAAGTTTTTTGCCAGATTTCGACGTGAGTCTCTTTACGCACAATATTTGCGAACATGTTATCTGTTATTGATGATGGAAATTGCGGTAGCGCTCCTAATCCTGGCTTATAGCAGCAATCAGACCTGGCACTGATGAACAGTACGACCAGACTCTAGCCTATCGACGTACTCTTGATATTCCGATTTCTCATCTGTCAGTTAGATCGTGAAGGATGATAGTTTCGTCAGTTTGATTCATTGCCGAAAGCGCCCTTGATTCCAAGATCTATACGTATAATGTACTCTGTATAATATGTCAAAGAAATGTTTTACATTTTGATATTACGAGAACTTCTATATAGGGTAAACTCGGGTAAGATGGCCATAGAGGAAAGATGGCCAACACATGTTCATTCGATGTTTCATGACGAGCTATATAGATTGAAAAAACATAGGTTGGCCATCTTTCCTCTATTGGCCATCTTACTCGAGTTTACCCTATTACATAAATACACACACACACACACACACACACACACACACACACATTAAATCGATATATTAATAAAATATCGAAATTTACAATGACAATGAATGGTGTAATGCAGCAGATAGAAATTGTGATCAATATGATAATTTTAATATAAATTAAACAATCACAGCGAGATATATAAAATTTAGTGCTGCTGTTATAATACATAAATTAGATACTATTTAGGGTATGTGAAATATTGCCTCTTTCAGAGGCATACAGTTGACAGTAGTAAGGTTTAATCGACATCCGTATAACATCCTAGCGAGAATATAGAAACCGCGGACTGTATCCTTGCGTTGAAACGCACGAGTGTGGAGCACGGGCATCATGTGGAATTGCAGACACTCCTACTCTTACATAAACCAGATGTGTATTAGCTGGATTAGGGATTCATAACCCGTCTCTATTCTCCTTAGAGCGCTGATTCGTCTAAAGCGAAATGTTGACTAATCTGGCTCGAGAACGACTTCATTCATGCGAATTCGTGTATATCGAAGCTTTTACATGAGTTTCTCATGCATCTGATGTTTTAATAGGCAGTTGCAAAGTACAGAAAGGCTGGAATTCTTTTACTCCAACACACATAACTCTCCATCATTCGCTATTATTTTGCTATTTCAATCGCGTATTGCTGATATTATTTTGATTCGAAATCTTGTTAATCACAGTTCAGTACGTCTTGTTTTGTTATAATAAGTTTTGTGCGACAATAAGTTAAACGATTAAAAGAGTGTGTGATTGGGCAGAAAGAGAGTAAAAGAAGCTAGTCTAAATAAATATATTAAACGCGAAATTGGAAAGAAAATTATTATATAAAATTAAATATAAATACACATACTATAAATAACAGTACTACTTACAGTAATGTAGGTAATGTACAATTGAGTCCTTTTTCTGATTCTCGTAATGGTGCAGATGTCAAGAGATAATTTCTCCTGTTGTGAAAATTTAAGTATTGACTTTGCCAAAAGTGAAATGTTTATGTGCTTTTACGTCCGAATTGGGACGCGACAACGCTAACCGAAAACTATGCGAGTACTCTTGAAGAGAAACTTTTCGTTTAGTTTCATATAGTCGCGCTGGGAGAATTCCTGACGTAACTCACAAAATTGTATTGTAGTATTGTTTTCGTATTTTCGCGGTCGCACGCGCGGATTTCATCTCATGTCTTTATAATTTTTATATTTTTATTTTTAAACTTGACATATAAAAATCAAGCAAAAAACAAATGAAATGAGCGAGATGCAAAACATGCGATAACGATATTTGTTTTCAAGTAAAGATATTGATACTGAACAAAATTTGATCATTATTAATGTCTAATGACGATTGTCATTATTAGGAAACATTAAATGGAATATAACAAACGCATGATAAATATTTACATATAAAAAAGTGTATTTCCGCTTTTGTAATTAAAATCGTAAATTTTAAATATATAATTAATTTAAATCATGTTTATTTTATATACAATATAAAAAGTATATATATATGAATAGGTGGACATGTTTTATATACTAACTATAAATATGAGTAGGATACCGCAATCCATCATATCGCAAAGAGAAAAAGGTTATACGATATGTCATGTAAAACGAAGATCGATTAGTACTGATTTCATACTGATACCCCACTTTGAATAATAATTGATACCTGTTGATGGATTACACAGTCAATTGCTACTGCTACATTCCCAGGAAAGGAATAAAGCAGTATTATGTTTATCCATGCACATTTTATTTTTTCGGTATTTGGCGTTATTTTTGCCACTGTTCCTTCTCTTTTTGCTTTGACGCGAAGCTACTCGGAAAAATAATATAGAGGGGAAGAGAGTTCGAAAGTGTATCGTCGGTACAAAATACCAAGTGCATCTGTATGCTGCATCAGGACGAATGTTCGAAGGTGAAACCACAATTTCTCCCTGGAGTCGTAAAGTTTCGTTTAGAAAGGAGAAGCGAAGGCACCACCACCCCTATCTTCTTGCCTTTCTTCATCGCAGACCTCATCGGACACTTGGTCCGCCCTTGTCTCTCAGGACGTTTCGTCGATAAGTATCGGGCATGCGGTGCACGTTTTCATCGCGAAATATAAGGATAGTCAGTTGCTATAAGTTTCACTAATACTATGGTCTAGTAATATCAGCCGGATAGATCGTGTGCCGGGGAAGATTGAAAAAAAAAGGTTTAGCTATATTTTCGTTATTTTATCGAGGGTGCTTCTCTAAGACGATGACAAAGACGTGTCTCCTGTCGCGCAGCTGTTTCTTTTAGTTCAATTTGCAGTCTCAGTCGCCTGACGTACCGAGGGGGGTTGACATGACTTTATAAATATTATTATACATATGTATATCTTTGTAAAATTCTTTCAGACCTACAAATTCGAATATGTTGACATATATACATGTTAATGGTTTTATTAGTATTACTATTAATTAATCTGTTAATCTAAATAAATCCTTACAATATATAAAGATTTTCTTTATCATTTTATATATATATTATAATATTATGTATTGCATATTACATATTATATATTATATATTATACGTATATTTGTATATTACATGTTATATATGTTAATTTATGTTATGTCAATATTTACAAAAGAGCTGAGAGATATATTGCGCAGAAGATTCTCACTACATATCAATGAATTCTCTCTCTTCCTTTCTCTCTCTCTCTCTGGTTCTATTTACGAACTTTATTTGTATAACACCATCACTCTGTTCATGCTACAACTCCGCGAATAGCATTTCTCCGAAATGAAATATTTGGGTTCAAAGGGTTACCCAGCGGCTAGTCGGCAACGAGAGCTTTTCTCGCGCGATTGCACCACTCGTTCTTTGTTATTTGCTTGTATACAAATCGAAGTGCGCGGTTGCTGGGAAATTCTGCGCGGTTTATATCCAGCCGGAAAATTCAGACTGAGTACTGACGCGTTTTCGCCACGGAAACATTTTTTAGTTCACGATGGCACTCAATGTAAGTCGTAAAACGCCAAACGAATGCACTCTGACATTTTATGATCGCCGTTTGGACACTAGGTACTAGATTGTCGCTATCACTAGGATTGCATATATGAAATGCAGATGCTAACCTTGAACCGGAGATGAAGTTTTTTTTCAAGCGGATTTAAGAAGCTCCTCCAAGTGGAAAAGTTGCGATGCAATCTATAGCGTCTGATATCTTTCGATTAAAAGAAAATTTTGTCTATTCGTACTCGTGGACAGTAATAAAAGATTGATTTTTAGTATAGTCTTATATTGGAGACGTATTTTCTTGTAATTTTATATTAGAGACGAATTTTATCTATATTTATCACGGGGATAAATACTTATATGTATATTTTTTAAGTAATATTGGGATGAGAAATATTTATTATAACGAAATGGTCGAATATACGAATGAGCAACCATTAAGTTATCGTCACCATATTACGTAAATGCTTTTAAAAATAAGCCAACGTTAGGAAAAAATCGTTTTGATGCCACATGTGTAACGACATCTCCAATTAACACGCTGCTCCGCGATGCGAGAGTTACGATTTATCTCACGCTTTTACGCCATCCGATCCTTTATACCGTAATAAAGAATAATTATTTGGTGAAAATGCCACGCTCGCGCTGATGAGTGAATTAATTCACGACGGGTAAGAGCGAATAACACCTGTGACACCGCTTGCTGCGCACAACCAACGGGCCGTAAAGCCTAGGTATCTTTCACATCACGCTTACGCGCAACTTTCATGAGAACATTTTTACGCCCCGCTGATCGCCACTGGCGAGCGAAACTTTTTACAGGGCGCTTGTCGCAGATTATGCGAAAGCGCGATGCCAACAGTAACACTGATTTCATTTGCCGAGGTGACGCGACGCGACATACCGTAAAATAAAAAAAGGTAAAACGGAACATTCGATTATATGTATGTCGTCGTTATCGCGTCGTCCCACGCAAACATTTCCCAGCTTCGCAAATAACGTAATCCCGATGTTGCATCATTTAAGTCGGCAAAATCACAACGGCTCATTTATCTCTGTATAATTCTGTCGCAAAATGTACGTTTTAATGTAAACAAATTTTTTTGTGGTAGTTTCCAGTTGGCAGGAAGATTTTGTCGAGAATATATATAAAGCAACGGTTTCTTTCTTTTCTATCTTCTCGCGAAATCTAACAATAAATTGAATAAATTGATAGCAATTCTATGCCATAACGAGGGATGTGACATGACAGTGACATTACATTCTCTATAGGATAACAAATACTCGCGATGCGCTGAAACTAAAGGCATTGATGCAAGGCGAATATGCAAGGCAAAAGTAGTTAAAATAAGTATAATTACAAAAATTAAATTTAAATTACAAGAATAATTAATCTTGTTTATGACATATAATTTATTTTAATTTTTTAATTTTTTAGCGTATATAGATCCTGGTATATGTATATGTTTTTTTTATATTTCTCATCGTAATATGATTTTAATATTTTGCTCTTTTTTGCTTTCGTGAATTTTAGTTGAAACAAAATTGGTTATTCAATATACATATTACATATATTGGGCCGTTTGATTGTTTGTAGCGAAAGATTCGACACGGTAAATTCGATAGACGATAATAAATTTAAGTCAAACAAGAAGTAATTCAGTTTATGGCTAATGTTTAATACATAGTAATTAAAGACAGATATGTGAGATGTATATGAGTAATCTCTGCGTGACTCAATCCAGTGTGTTAATTAAGATTCGTGCGATTAATTTGGGTATGCAATTGAAAATAAAATTGCATGCGCTTTGAAATACGTGATCCAACTTTACTCTACAATTAATTATAACAAAATTAATATAATATTATTATAACAAGTGGATTGGTTATAAAGCTATTTAATGTTGAATATTCAAAAAGTGTTAAATGACGTCGTATTGAGTTTTTGGTTTTTATAAAAATTGCACGTTGAGCATAGTATTCATGGGTATTTATATTCTTATTAATCCTTTTACAACTATTTCTTATCTAGACAAAATTGGTTAAATCGAGCTGATTGGTTAGCAGTGGCTATTCTATGAGTTTCTCGACTGTAGAATTAACATTTGCAAGTATAAGTGAGTTTATTTCCGCCTTGAAATCACAACATATCTCTTTATCGCATTTAACCATTCGGCCGCTGCAATTTGCGAGAGACTTGTCGAAATTCGCGGTGTAGCGATGACATTTCTTTTGCAAGCGATGTATAAATGAACAACCCAATTCAATCTGCGTTTGCGAGATGCTGTCCATTGTCCAATAGTCCAATATATTTACAAATGATGTTTTTTTATTTTTCTTATTTGCTTCAATCATTTGTTTCGGTAAATTTAATTTATATATAATATTTTTAAAATTGTCAATAAAATCTTTATAAATTAATAATTAAATATATATTAATCAAAATTATAAAACAAATTTTTAAAACTTTACTCTAAAGTCTAAAATCTAAATGATGATGTCACGAAGATTTTCTGTTGGAATCTGATACACGTAGCATTATTGATTATACAATATTATCCTTTCTCTCTTCCTCTCTTTATTTTTTATATTTTATGTTTTTATGCTGCAAATGTTCTATGCTATATTCTATGAAATGTTAACGTTTTAGTTAACGTTTTATGTTTTAAAAATGTTTGCATACTTTAAATAATTAATATTCCATAAAATTTTAACAAAACATTTATAAAAATGAGAAGAGAAATTCGAATATTTAACCTTTATATATTTTACCAATATCTTTTTAACTATTTCATAAAACTATATTTGAACACAAAGACAAGATATCAATAAAAAATGTAAATGTCAAATGTTAAGCATTACAAGTGAGAAATAAAATGATCTGTCAGTATAATATAATAATTTATGACAATACTAAAATAATGAAATCAAATATAATTTGTTGACGATAGAATAAATGTCTTAAAATCGAGAAAATATTAATTTTTCATAAATTTTATTGTTTCTGATATTTTTACACGTTTCAAAACATATATTGTTGTTTCATACAATATACGGGTGCTTAATTTATCACGCGTGAACAATATATGAAATAGTTACAATAATTAGCGTCATTAATTAACATCGCTCTTCATCAATTAATGATGTATTAACAAACTAACTTTACTATCTACGTGCGAGGCGTATGATAGCGGCTATTGTTCGCGTTACTGCCTCGGATTAGCCTCGTTGCATTCGTGGAGAGAGGCGATAGTCACGGCCGAGGTCGCAAGTTGCTTATAACCTCGCTGGGGTTAGATTTCAGTGCATTTGCTTTAGCTAAAATTCTGTTGGTCCTGTGCGCGGTGATCTACTCTCTCTCTCTCTCTCTCTCTCTCTCTCTCTCTTTCTCTTTCTCGGTTCATTGAAATCCAAGCTAAAAGGGGAAACGGAAGCCAATCCTGAGCCGCGCGCCATAGTAAGTCTTAGATTAAATCGGGATTATTTCACTTTGTGTAATCAAACGTCCGAACTACATTAAAGAAAATGTTTCTTTTGTATACATATATTACATGCCACTATATTATTTAAGCTTCACGGCTTTGAGTGAAATTTCTGTTATGGAAACAGGCTACTTTCAGATTTACGATTCGCTATATACAATGTTGATGCGTTTATATTTTTTTATGAACATTGTTATAGCTTGCCACACCTATCGAATCGATCTATGTTATATGCGATAAAATAATGGACATCGTAAATTGATGCACTATCTAAATATGTAAATATACGATATAAATGGCAGATTATTGTATTTCAGGAAAAATTTTATTTGCCTTGGAAATATTAATACTTGTTATCAATATTAGAAATAAATCCTTAGTTTTCCTAATGCAGAATATATGAAGATTCTATGTACAAATAACGCTTTTGGCTAAAAACTTATTATCAGTAAAATGTGGGACGTAGAAGGACGGAAGAAAATTTCAGCTCATTGTCAGATTTCTGATTTTCTCGAAGAAAGCGATCGTTTTATCGATTGAAATTGTTGTTAATATGAGAATATGAAGCTGTAAGAATTACAGCGCGAAATATAATCATTTTAGTGTTGTCGTGAAGTATCAAGAGAGAGAATTAATTAATTATCAGAGGTCTCGAGGAAATCGAGGAAAAATCGTGTCAGTCTTTTCTTTTCGCGCTGTAATCTCAGCACGTTTTATCTAGAGAATAGACAGGTGAACAAAGACTGACCGATATCTCCCGTCCAAAGCGGATCCCGAGAGTACATTTTTGTATCTTGTACTTGTATCCCGTTCTTTTGCCGCGACGTTTTCTGTGTATACTCCTGAGCATTCCACCTACTATTGATCGTTTCAAGAGCAAGGTAAACCACCGATACTTTTTGATTTTCGTTCGTTGCCAAAAGATTTCTCGACGCTGTTACGAGTTTAACACACTACGAGTGATATTTACGTTGCAAGGAGTTTGCCAAATTTGAATAGATGCATCTCGCGCTAAAATTACTTTGTGTATATGTATATTAGAATTTTACTTTTATCAATACGATAAAGAATCATTGGCGAGAGAAATGTTAAAGTGTAGTGAAGACAATAATAATATAAATATTATCAAAATTAAATTCCACTCACAGTTAAAGAATATTTTAAGTTTGAAAATTTTAATTTATTATACTAAAAATTTCTATCATATTTTTAAGATAACTAATTTTGAAAATTTCTGGTATTTTAACATTTTCGTTGCATACTTTTTTTTTTTCATTCATTCACCACGTAAGTTGCTCATTCTATTGCTGATCTACAAACTTGTTGGTAATGAATAATAAATTAGAATTTTCGAGGACTTTGAGAAGAACGCTATTAGAATTCATAGCCTATCCTCTAGTCAATAAATCCCTTCTGTGCAATCAGCGTGTCACTTTACCGTAGAACTCTTATGGTTTAATGCAAGCTCGACAAGCGCCGTCGGATTCTCGTCGCGAAATGAACCATGAGAAAAGTAGATGAAATACTATGATGAAATACTATGTTTTCTTACAAATAAATGATCGACAAATCGGAACGTTACAGTGATATAAATGACGAAAGCGATGAAAATATATTTCTAATACTACATCATTGTTTTACATTAATTTCATGACAAAAAGAAACATTTTTATGTATTCCATGAAGTAATTTATAAATTAATATTATTTTAATACATAAATTGTTTTATGAAAAAAGTTAAAAATAATAAAATTGAACGTAGAGCAGTTAGTAGGTAATTATTTTATATACAAGAGAAAAACCCAACATTTATTTGTGCGTACTCGTATGTATGTACCTATACATTTTTGGTAATTTATATTATCTTTTTCATCTATAATCTTTTTTTGATTTTATAATATGTCATAGAATTTATATGTGTGACTTTTAATTAATACAATAATTCTGAGTGTGTGGTTTCAAAAAACATTTTCAGGAAAATATAAGCAAATAAGAGATCTAAAGAATACATTTCTATTTATTTTTTATCCTAAAATGCGCCGCTATTATATATTTATTTTTTGTGTGTAGTCATTATTTATTGCAATTATAAATGTAAATTGTTGTTTGGTTCAAGGAAATGTTTATTTTAGATAATTAATCAACATTATCTGGTGCCATCAACGCGAAAAAGGTTGCTATGGCAGAAACGAGGAAGTCTTAGTTCACTAATACAGCTTGTTTCAGGTCAAGTAACCCTGAAAACCTACAATTTACTCACCAAGAGTCACGTCGTTTCGACACAAGCGTGTCGAGAATCTCCAAGGCACTCACGGTTCAACGCCTATCGCGAAATTCCCTGCCAACAAAACGTTCCATATATAGAACAAGCTACGTAGACGAGATTCACATGAATAACGCGAACGATGCCGTATTTAGGCTAATTAGACGATGACTCATTAAAGAACGACACGTTGACGAGGCCACGTTGCCAGCAAACGGCCCATAAGATATAATATAAAAAAGTTTTTCCGTGATGAAATAATAATAATAATAATAATAATAATAGTATCTACGCGCTTACATTAATTATAATAATGGCGTTTGAATTACGTTTATTAACTCTCTGTTGAAAATTTGCGTGCGTTATAAACGTACATATATTATTCATCATAAATTTACAAACATAGATTAATTGTGTGCATATTTTATAGGAAGTTTGTAGTAACAATTAGTTTTACTTAAAGTTAAAGAAATATAAGTATAAAATACTACGATACATTATATAATATTCTAGAGGATTTTTATTTCCATAAAATGATGCGACAAATTGATATGAATACCTATTATTGCATAATTTTACTTTCTTTATGTATAATGCTTAAAATCAGTTTTGTTAACTTCAATTAGAATGTATAAATTTTACTTATCGCAATTTCGTAGTCGAAGAATCATATAGCATATTGCTGATATTTCAGTATTGTTGCATATGTATATGTTATACTTTCTCTATTGTCTATTAATTATAAAATGGAATGGATGAAATGGAACGAATGTGCGATATTTTAGAGAGAAGTAAACTAATATTTTACTTATGACGTTAAAGCTTTCTAAAAATCTATTATATTGGAAAATCTACGTGGAAAAGAGAGAGATCTACATGGAGAATTTATTTAACTTAATAAATTATTGAAATTGCTTCTTCGATTGACATAATATCGCTTAAAATCTACGTGAGCACTGTAACAGTCATTGTATAATCACATTTTACACTGTAAAATTAAGCTTGCATTATTATATAAGCCATTATATAAGCCTACATATTATGAAAAATAATATGTAGGAATTATAATGCGGAATTTTAGATTAAATATTTGAACATTAGAAATATAAAAAATTAGGGACTTCCCTAATTTTATCTAGACAATATTTTGTCATATTCAGGACAATTAATTCTTAACGTGTTTTGTGATTTATTTTCTCTGATGATGTTGTACCGGCATTAGTGAAATTAGGGACAGGCCTGCTGTAATCGACTCTAATGGTGACTGTAAACCCATGGTAATCGATAGACCGCTACGGCTTTGGCTTCCGAGCCATTACACGCAAGCGATTTGCAATTAGATTCGGCGCGGGATGGAATACGCAATAACGATCGGGATGCGTTCACATTGTGGGTTTTCTGATTTTCGAATCATGCAGTAAAATAATTCGGTAAAATAATTCACGATATTTGATTCGCGTACATTATTCAATATAACTTATTTTTTTTTATATTAATGAAAAGCGATCCGAAATTGAAATAAAATTATTAAGAAAACTTATTCTGCATGAATAGCTAGCCAGATACAAAAATGACGAATATAGACATTAATATCTATATGTCTAATGTGTCTAATAATATAACATTTTATATATCGCAATTTTATAATATTTTCTAGCATCATATATTAATATTAAAATATAACATAAAAAATAAATTTAAAAAATTTTAATTTCTGTGGGACCAGTTTCATCAATATTTCATAATTTTTCTAATATACATATATTTACACATATATGAATTAAATATGAATGTACAAATTCTTTCATATATTTATTTATTTTCCATGTGCTAATTACAGTAAATTAATGGTATATGTTTACACTTTTCATGTTTATCATCTCTTTGATTTAGCTGTAGAAATATTTTCGGAGAAATTTATTATTGTGTGATACACATTTGTTTACTACACTCAATTTGTTTTAATTTAATATATCATATATTATTTATTATAATATGATTGGGTTGAATATTTAAGTAATATATATCTACGCTTTTTGCAAATTCAAATTAAATGAGCGGATTAATCAGATTTTCAATCATGTATAAATATGCTTTTAATGGTTATGCATTAATTCTATATAAATATATACGTTTTAAATCAAGGAAAGTAGCGTATTTTTGTATATATATTTTTATGTCTTCTTTATTTAATCTGAACATATACGGAAAGTTATATATGAATGATTACATTGACCTGCTTAATTTTTTATCACGTCCTATTTTGCCGAAATAAAGAATCGTTGTACGTAATGATTTTATATTTCGATAAAAACGATAACGTGCCCATTAAAGTTACATGTTATAAAATTTCGTACTTCGATGTCGCTGATGTAATCCTGTTATGAATGGCTTAGTCGTTTTAATTGATAAACCCGATAACAGTTAAGAGCCAATAACCGGATCGCAATATATTACGAAGGATTAATAACGGCGAAATCGGCTTAAACATCCAGTTTTCCCTATCGTAAAAATTTTCTGACCAAAAACAACGGTCAGCTGAGAGACGTTTTACTTCGATTAACGTGTGCACGATTATATCGCGCGTTCCCGATGAAGCTAAAGCAATAACCCTCACCGCTCACCGCGCTTATGAGTATGCGATGTTATTTAACGGGGAGTGGCGTAGCATAGATCAAGGGATAATTACACGGAATCAAATACTCGAAATACAGCCGTGATGATACGTTATCAGTCTAATGGCGTTAACGACATTAATTTGGCTCGTGCTCACACGGAAACGTTTTTAAGCCTGTTACTACGCACCTTTACTCTTGTGTCACAGTAGTGCGCTAATGACGTGCCATGCTAATGGAATTGCTCGTGCAACAGATTAGCGGCGTTTGCAGTAACAAAGGTATTTTCACTGGTCTTTTTAAACAAGCTACCATCACACCGCGCCGGAAGTGTACGAAGGTGATCACGGAAAACTTCCGATTAAACTCGCAATCACAGAATTGTTGGTGGTTGTGGAACGATCGTAGAACAGCAAAACGTACAAATCAACGAACAGAAGTAGCTTTTTCTCTTCTTTATTTCGACGACTGTAATTTTTATTAACTTTTCTCACGTTTGTTAGCTATTTTATTCACAATTACAGAGAATTTTAGAATTCTCGAAAGCTAACAACATAATTACTTATGCTTATATCTTGTTCGTGATTTTTTATCATGTGTAGGGTAAACTCGGGTAAGATGGCCATAGAGGAAAGATGGCCAACCTATGTTCATTCGATGTTTCACTGCGAACTAGATTGAAAGAACATAGGTTGGCCATCTTACCTGAGTTTATCCTATAAGTATTTTAAAAATAATATCTTTTTATATAGGAAACATAATCGAAAAGCAATGGAGTTACTAGCATAAATTCGTATTTTGCGCAGTAACGTTTATCGATCTACTTAAATTTAAGGAGAACAAAATTGATTAGTAGATATAGCATTCTACATAAAGTATATATATGCAATTTTTAAAACAATCTGCTTGAAATTTTATTGACGCAAGTGCTGTGTATATATCACAAAATGTTCATATTAGAAGAGTAACATTTATCGTTTGTGTAACAATTGTGCAATTGTTGCTGTAGATATGCAACACGCATTTTAAGAAATAAAGGGAAATACATATACTGATCGCGTGTAAGACTCGTTTAACTTATAAAACAATGTTAACTCGTTGCGAGAACGGATACATTTGAATACGTTTCTCGCGCATAGTATATTATGATAAACGTTACTACTTGTGCGCTTAAAAGCATAACTCACATCTGAGAGAATGGAGTTGCAAGTACTTACGCTAAATGCATATTTCTTGAACGAGCCACACAGAGGGAATGCATAAATCTTTGTAGCTTGGCACAATTTCATTTGTATGACGGTTAGATTCCGGTGCAGAGACGGACTTAATAAAACACGCGATACATTTTATAGAAAGAATGGGTTTTTTAGAATTTTAGAACATTGATTCAAAGTTAATCTTATCGATGCTTCGACAAAGTATGGAACATATGATATTACGTAGACATTTTTATACTTGCCTTTTGGACTAATATTTCCACTACATTTCACCTCGAAGGTATTTCTTCCTTGTTTCCTTCTACCAACCATTCCTTTTGGTTTTGTTTCAATCGCACATCTAATCGGCGCGGCGCGGCGATCCAGTTGCACATTGCACATGTTCACAATAAGCAGCTTTCATTTTTTTCTCCTTTTTTAAATCTTTTTCGTCGCACTTTTGATCCAAAGTTAAATAAAAATAAACATTTTAATAAACCAATTTCAAATTGAAAGAAAGAATATACTTTATTCAATATTGAAAATGGAATTAAATCTTGCAATGGGTAACCAAATCTTACGTTACTATAATATATTTTTGTTGTTATATTGTTATATGGACATATTCTTGTTATCATTAAAAATCTGCAATTAATATAATTTTAAAATATAATTTTAAAATTTGATTAAAATCGCATCTTGTCGTACATTTATTTTACAAGTAAAATAAATATGTAAGTTGACGCCGCATATATGTATGGATATATGTATACATATGTAGATGTAGCTATACATAAGTATGAGTACGTATAAGAGAAATTTGAATAGAATTCTAAAGCTTCTAATTGTAACTGTTATGATCCTCGTACGTTACGAGAATTGTACCATTTTCAGTAGAATTCGAGTCTCCGTGAATACGATGGCAAAGCATTTGTAAATTTTCAAATGAATGAAATGGCGTGTCACGCATGAGCAGGTGCGTCAGAAATTAAGATTAAGTTAGGGAATTACGATTGTGTCGAGTCGAGACGAGCAACGTTATGAAATATTCTTATTCTTCGCTAGAAAGTTCCCCTCGAGTCTAACAAAGAAATATTTAATGGGGGCGTGGATGTTTCGCGTAACATACGACTGGAAACTTTAGTACTTTGCTAGTAGATTTACTATCCCATCGCGACGTACATTGAGCCACCGATGTTCCGCTATTAAATAATCTTGCAAACTCTATTAACTTGGTTATGAAGTACGACGGCAGTGGAAGTAATTGCTAGTCAAAGATTTGAAGCGAATATCGATTTAACTGCGCAATTCTTTCATTTATGCGATAACTTTATTTCGGTGACGGTATTACTTGACAAACAAATGTTTCAGAAATAATGCGGTTTTCACAAACAGGTTTTTGTCAAAAGTAGGAATTTTTCAGGATTTTAGTTTTAGATTTTATACAATGCAATACAAGACAATTTGTATAACACTTCCTTCCTCTCTCTCTCTCTCTCTCTCTCGTTTTCATTCTCTTTCCTTTTCTTTTTTAAAATTAAATAAAATAGTAGTCTAAATGCAATGTAAATATAGCTGATGACTAGCTTGATACCCGTGCTTCACTACGGTATAACTATAACTTTAAATCTATTTTGACTCTTGAATTATGTTTTTAAGCATTTTTATGGGTAACCTTTGTAAGCAAAAACCAAGTCGATATCTCATCGAGCCTAAAAGATATTGAGGAATCTGTGAAAACACATTTTACCCCTTTTTAGCCCATTAGGGGTTGAATTTCTAGAGGGTGCTTACGTTATGGAAGGAATATATATATATTCCCCGATTTTTATTGTTTCTAGGTTTAGGGGTTTGGGATGGGCGTTGATGGGTCAGTCAGTCAGTGAGTCAGTCAGGATATTTGTTTATATATATATAGATCATTTTTTAAAATTTAAATTAGATCGAATTGTTTAATAATTATTTCAAAGAAAGACAACATAAAATGTAAGTTTTACTCTGTATGTCATGAGAAAAGATATGTGAAAACGAAATTATATCGATTTTATTAAACGCACGTAAAAAGAAATTTATCGATTATATCAAGAGACACGGTAGCGAAGTACACGCAGTTTCTTCTTACGCGAAACGTATTTACTGCGTAAGAATAGAATTGGGTCGGTATAACTAAACGATTCCGATCTGAATCCATAATTCCGAAAGTTCCATAATTCACGCTCGGAATAAAGAAATAAGCGAGCAAAGAGCCGACCGCACGAAAGCTCGCGATACTTCTCCATTTTGAATTACTTTATTATTTTAAAATCATTTCTTACTCAGATCGAAATATTATTGAGAGATGAATTATCGTCTCAGGCAATGCGCTAATATACGGGTCCATGAAACAATGCGAAGAATATGCGACAATAGTCCATTTATCGAAATACAAAAAACGAAGATTCGGAATAATCGGCGTACTGGCGTATATTAATTCTGTAGGTAGATATATTAAAGATCATTAAATATTATAAAGAAACAAGCGATCAAAGAAGCCGACTGCCGCGAAAGCTCTCGCGTTACTATTCTTCATTTAAATTATTTTAATCGTCTCTTCCCCAGATCGAAATATTATTATTGAGAGAGAGATTATCGTGCAATATGCTAATATGGATTCGCGCGAAACATCGCGGAAGATATGTGATAATTAATTAACAGCCCATTTATCGAAATACAAGAAACGAAATATATATTCGGCGTACACCACGTTAATTCTGTACCGCTAGGTATATTAAACGTTATCAGGCAAGTATTCGGCGGCGAGACCGTCGGCGCGCGGGCGCTCGACTTTGTTTTTTCGTACGCCGCGGCGCGGCGCGCCGCCGCGCCCCGCGCCCCGCGACGGACGCGCTATCATTTACGTTCCGATGCTCGAGCCGGACAGACAGCCGAGCGAGGGGCTCCGTGTGCGTAGCGCTGTTACATCGCGATAGGCAATCACGATGATATCGCAGGTATATCAAAGAGATGCAGCGTTCTTTATTAACCATCGGGATTATCCCGTTTGCACAATCGACTCTCTCGCTGTTCGCGACTCACGAATGTGCAACCAGGGCGAAGCCGCTTGTCGTTGCGCAGCAGGCACGCGCCTCACGCGTTTTACAGAAAGTCGAGTCGAAAAAGATGAATACAGAATTAATATACGCCGAATATTCCGTTTCTCGTATATCCGTTCCGATCATTTATTAATATATCGAATAATCTGGCCGTCACTTTCACATTTTGAGAACGGCGTATAGGTACGCGATAATCGTCGGATCATCGTGAGATATCCACCCTGCGTTTCGTAACGCGCTATGCGCGCATTTGTCTATAATATACGTAACGTTTACTATAGATATAGAAAATGCGCGCGTTACTGAACGTGGCCTTAATGTGACGGAATATGTGAATCGCGTGATTTAGTATAATGAAGCGCGATAATGTGTGGTGTGTCGACCGTTTAATTGCATTGGTAATTCTGAAATTCTCGCGGAATTTACGCGCTCGAGCGTATGGGCCAAGCACATATATGACAGTCGTAGTCGTGGACGTAAGTAACGCACAAGCTTTGGCATAGGATCCTGATTTGTCAGGTCGAGGACCACGACCGTCGTATATCGCTACGCCATGTTATGTGCTTTGGCCGTAAATCTTCGAACGGTTTGCTCGTTTCAATTCGACTGTTGACGGCGTTGATTCGACTCGCGTCGTAGCTGCGCGGCGTCGGTATGAAGTTAGCCGCGCTCAGCGGGAAAAGCAGCGGTGAATCGTCGGATTTAAATAATAGAAGTGCGCTGTAGAACGCAGATCGTTTCATCTGTGGAGAGTGTCTAACAAAGTGTCGTGATCGTATGATTACAGTTATTTCGTTCTCGATCGCGAAATATTGGACAGCGGTTCCGTGAGCGGCTTCTGTGCAACGGAAAGAGGACTGGGAGGAGGAGGAGGCCTGACAACCTAACCCTGTTCTGAGAGGAGGAGGAGGCCTAGCAAAGGCATCGGGCTTTGACGGAGCAACCCTACGATGAGTATTATTTCTTATCTTAAAATTAATAGTTTTTTCTCATTTACTCGAGCCGTTTCATCTCGATAAGTTAGAAATAATTAGAAAAAAAACGTAAAATCTAAAATTTTATAAGAGATTCTTCTAAAGATAATTCTTGTAAAAATCTTTTTCCGAAAATAGGTAATTATATTAAATATCTAATTGTGTGAAAGACAAATTAGACGCGCGTAAAAAGTATTTTTTGAAACGTTATTTTGGACATCTCTTTAATTTGAATCTTTCGTTTTTTTGTTACAGTAATACGCAGATCGTTTAATCTCGGGAGTGTTTATTCGTTCGTGATCGCAAAATATTAAACAACGCGAGTGTCTGCGAGTGTCCTGTGCAACGGAAAGAGAAGGAGGGGAAGGCTTGACAACCCAGACGTTCTGAGAGGAGGAGGAGGCCTGGCAAAGGCATCGGGCCCCAGCGGAGCAACTTTGGGGTGAGTATTATTTCTTTTATCTTAAAAAATAGTTTTTTCCCATTTTTATTCGAGCTGTTTTATTTCGATAAGTTAGAAATAATTAGAGAAAGCGTTTTATAAAAGTTTATTCTCATAAAGGTTTTTTCCGGGAAATAGATAATTATATTAGAGTAAATTTAATTAAAAGACGAATTAGACGCGTGTAAAAATTATTTTTTGAAACATTGATTATTTTGAGCGTCTACTTAATGTGAATTTTTTATTTTTGTTACAGAATCATCGCAGCTACGTGGCAGAATAACTCCGCTCGTTGCGCATCGGTCGGTGAGTCTTTTTGTGATAAATTGTCATTGGCACCGCTGCGCGCTGTCAAAATTCTTACTATCGGGAGCGGTCTGGAAGATTCGGGATTCGTTCCCTCCTGTAACGAAACCGCTGGCGTTTGATGGACCACTTAACTTTTCTTCGCGTATGGATCTTGCGGAACTCGATAGAGAATCAGAGCGCGTTAAGTTCGCTTTTCACCACGAAGATTGTTCTTCTTTATATTTAATTCTCTAACTTTTAATCTGTTTTAAGATATTGTATACGCGTCATTTTATTATTATTAAAATTTCAAACACGAAATTCTTTGAAAGGCAGAACCGCGTTGTAAAAAAAGAATAGTGATAGTTGCGAGCGATTATTTCGAAACGTGAGTAAAAGAAACGAGGAGAATACCAGATTTATACTGCTTGTAGCGGAAGATCAGTTTATTATGATTATTGTGAAACATGTATTTTTTAACTATCTGAACTGCTTGTCGTGTGTGTGTGTTGAGCGCAAGCCATAATTCTCGGCAACCTTTGGCCAATATCAGAAAAGCTACGTCCTATCCATCATTCTTTTCAAGAAATTGATGACTAGATGAGGGAAATTGCGCGGATCCCGGGTATCGCTTTATGCAGCGTTCCGATATGCAAAGTGCGTCAAGAGAATAATAAATACGAAATTTCAGCTACGCGCGAAGCCTTCTACTCATACTTTATTCATTCATGTATAACGGAATATTCCGATGTCCCTTGATTGAATATCCGAGAAGCATTTTTTTTTAGTAACATCCTTAATTTCATTTGATTTGTAGAAAATTGAAAAGAATATCTAATCACCTTTTTGTTGTATATAAATTTTTTCGAAACCGATATAAATATTTATCGGTTTCGATAAAAATTCTTCTGTATTAGATTTTCAGCCACATCTTGGGCAGACAGAATTTTCTTGTTAATCAGTGGAGAGAAATATAATATTTAAATTCAATATATATATTGGCTTCTCTTTTAAATCACGTTATTGTACTGAAAAGCATCGTGAGCTTTGTATTGAAATTTTATACTCGTCTTTTTTCGACGATAAAAAGCGATGTAGTTGTCATTCGGGGCTGACAATTTAAACTTGATTCGATTTTCTTTGTTTTGCCAATATCTTGTGGATCGTGAATAACATCCATGTTTGTGCAACTTGCAATTTGCGAATTAGGCCGGTGAAATTTGCAACAGTGTCACGTTGCTTCGCTAGTTTATTCTGTTTCTCTATTCGCAATTGGAGGCTATCTTCTTCAAAATTAAATAAGACTATTTCAAAGAGAGATCTAAATGTTGAGAAAGTTTTGTGCAATATCGGTAAATTGCATTGTACACAACTAAAACAAATTTGACTTTATATTTTATTTTTACCATTATTATTCTATTTTGTTATGTATATATTATTATACATATAACATATAATATTCTATATAATTATTCCTATCACATTCTTGATAAAGAAAATAATGTTGGTCCATGTCTTCTCTCTGAAATATATAAATAAATTTCAAGGCGTAAAAAGCCGATAACTGTACTTTCAGCACTTCTCCACGAAGGCCGAAATAATGACTATTAAGTGCTCCATGCAAGCATGATAAGACGCGTTAGGGAGTTCTTGAACGGTCGGAGTGTTTCATCCGATTCCATTCGCCGCGAGCCGGTTGGAAAGCTTGGTGGAGTATTCGTAAAACAACTACAATCTCGGATCCACCACGTTAAGCGCCGAATGCGAGGAAAGCGCGTGGAAGTACTTCTTTGCCGTGATAAATGTACGTATCGGTCGGTGTCGTCCTAGTATTCCAAAATTGCAATAAGACAGCTAACTGTGGGTCTGTACCTCTGTACTCGAAAGCACGCCGCTGCGGCGTGTACTTTTATCGCAAAATGTATTAAGAGTAGGCAAGTTCGCGAAATTGCGACGGCTCTCAAATTGGAGCGCATGCAGGATCGCTCGTGCGTTAACAAGTACGTTAAAAGCCGTTTTGTCGCGGTTCTCTGTTGTCTCTTTGTTCGTTTAATTAAAAGTAATCGTACGTCCGCTCAACCTTGGCTTAAGTAATATTAGTGGAAGATGGAATATAGGATATATAGGTATACACGTATATATGATGGATTATTTTTCTTAATAAGACAAGTGATCTTAATCTTATCTATTTTTTTATATATTTACATATATGGCTATTTTTTCCGTTACTTTACATGATTTTAATTATTCTAATATTTTTAAATAATCGATGAGAGAAAGAAAATACTAAACTCACAATCAGATTTACTTGTTGATGGAAATTTCGGTTATTGTACAAGTTCTGGAATAAATGGCATATAGATTCTAGGCGACGTTCACAGATAAATAGCTTTGTATTGAATCTCGTCAGTTTCCAGCAAGAAAGAAGGATTTACCAGATTTGAGATGTAATTTCAACTTTCTAGCGAACTAAGAACAATAGATAATGACGGGAGTTATAAATCTTGGATTTACCACGAGTAAGGGCATACTGGTGCTTTATAACTCTAATTTTTCTTGCGTTGTACTCATAAATCTACTAATAAAATCATGATTTATCAAGTAATTAATTATGTTACCTATACGTTACCTCACGGGTAATTACACGGTGCTTTACGAAACGAGTAAACAACACGCGGCGTAAAATTAAGGCTTCTAACGCAGTAAATAAACGGTAAATAAAATAAATATAATAATAAAAAACATTGTAAAATATTGTAAAATTAAGTGCATCGCGTTAACGAAAAGTTAATTTAATATGCAGTTATCTAATATACAATATACAATATATAATATAAGAAGAAGAAGAATGTATTTGTCATACAGTCTTGTTATTCGTACTCTGCGTAATAATAATAAGTATAATAACAATGCATTTCGGTAACAATGATAAAAAACCCAGATAGCACAGTTGATCTTTATGAATTCATAAAAATTAGATTCAGATCTTTTTGAATTCATAAAGATCAGCTGTGCTATCTGGGAAGGGACATTCTGATCAAGCACAGGATGCAATCCGAGAAATATTTTCACGTGAATGAAAGAAGCAGTAAAAAAAGCGTAACGTAAAAATACTGGCACGACGTTAGACTGCTAGATAAATGATTATGGCTTCCACGCTTACGAGGTTATAAACCATGAGTACTGTGCGATATTCTTGCGGTGCGAGAAGAATATTCATATATAGACAGGAACAATAATTGCTTTTGCATAAGTTTCCACCATTCACAGGATTCGTCAAGATATCTTTATATTATATATAGAATTAAATGAATTATTTTTACGCAAGAAAGAAATGTTGCAATTTTAATTGGTAGCAGATTTCAATTTTTTGTCATACAGATTTTCGCTTTTTCATAGAACTCATACAATCGCGCTTCTTTGTATAGAATTTCAAATTTGTAGTTTTGAACATTTTAAACGTAATCGATTAAACGATATTCTGCTATTTTTTTTTACATATTCTACCTGTCTTTTATGAGTAATGGCTTAAATGCAATACGATTTTATTTCTAGCGCTTTTTATAATATCTCTTGTGCAACTTGTGTTATTTGATAAACTTTAACGCGGTATATTGTAATCAAAATTATGATACCATGGAAGCTTCACTGATTTTAAACCAATATCGATTTTGTTTCTTTGCACAAGTGATCGATAAATTATAAATTTGCAACCAGCGCTTTATACGCTGCCGTTATATAAGTTTTCATCTAATATTCACTAAATTGTTTTCGAACAGAAGGAAAAAGGATGATTGCATTAGGAATTAGGATGACTCGCCAAAATGTATATTTATGCGTGATATAAAAGATTTAAAATATTTTTATAATCTTAATTATGATTATTGACAAAGTTTCATTGTGTCTTATATAAGCAAAAACTCGTTATGAATCAATATTATTAATTAAAGCTAACACGTGAATATATTATATATTGCAATGTGTGCATTAGACATTAACTCCGAGTATGAAGCTGAAGCGATTTTAATTAGTTTCCGGTTTCTCTTTTAAGATAAGACCACGTTAATAGAATAATATTCATAATAGCCGCCGGCATTATAAGCGATATCGAACCAGGAAAATACCCCATCGTCGGGGAAAGGCGTTCTTGCTGGCGCATATAAAGCGTAGAAAATGAGGGAGGAGAGGCGGGATAGAGAAGGCCAAATAGGACCAGTGGAGCAGTGGGAAGGGAGGATCGTAGGGTCGTAGAGTAAATTGAAATCAAGGCGAATCGGATTTTCTGTCGATCTAGCTCATTACACTCATCATAATCGTTAACGTCACGGAGATTAAGGCGTCCGTATATAAGATTAAGCTGATTCGTTTCGATGCAGGATTGTAACTGGTAAAGAATCCCCCTGTTTAATTTCGACTCTCCACTCCTTTTTTAAATTAGGTGATCGTAAAGGCGGCACGCAAAGTAAGCGCACGATATAAGGCCCCGATTAGAAACTCATTTCCTGCTGAGCTATTTTTACTCTCCATATCACACAAAACTTCTTCGCCATTAAACGCCGGTATACGGCACGATATCGCATAATATACAGAGTGTTTCAGAATTATTGGATTAAATCTCGCAACCAATTTTTATCGTTATCTGCAGATAATTTTTTTCTCCGTGGAAATGTCAGGATCGATTTATTATTTCTTTTAAATTAAGATTTAAATCAAAATTCTATTAAAATAAAGTTTACTTTGAGTTAATTAATGTGATCCTTTTAAAACTTAATTCGGCAACGTTTCTGTATTTTTAATTGTTTATGAAAGGAATAAGATTATAAGACTTCAATATTCTTGGGAAAAGATCTATTCAAAGAATCTATAATGTAAAAATATCTGGTAATTGTGAAACATCTTGTAGTTGTGAGACATGCTCTTAAACGACATCGGCGAGCTCTTAAGACTTGTTCGGCCACTAAACGCAACACTTTTTCGTTAGGTATTTTTCGCAGCAGGTGCTCGTTATTAAGACAGCGCATTAACGTTGAGTATATAGAAACGCTCGTAAGCATGCCAGCTTTTTCACGGCAATCGTATTACGTACGAATTATTTACAGGGCTCTGAATATGCGCTTTGAACAAAAATTATAGACCAGAATCTGAGATCTAGTAGTAATTACTTAATTATTTGTTATTAACAACGTTGTAACGAAATAGCTCAAACTAAGAATTGCTTTTATTGTATAGTATAAAAATGCATTTACGATTTAAAAGGGTCGTATTTACAATTAGACGATAAATTAAAAAAAGATTTATTTTTATCAAAGATAAAAAAATCTTGCAGAGAGATATTTGTGGAAATAAATTTTTTTCCCCGTTGATTTTCAATTACTTTAGTCTTTAGTGGAAGCAAATATCAAGACTTGACTCATCTAAATCAATGATTGCTAATGGAAATTTGCAATTTGGTATTTGCGATTGATTACGTCACTAAGATAATCTAGGAGAATCCGTTAGAAGAGGTCGTTCATCAAGCGGCTGTCGGATCTTTAACTACGAGGAATTCAATTTTATTCTCACAAGTCTTTTTGCACCTGTAATTTGTCCGCGACACGCTACACAAAAACAATAAATACCTAATTAAAAAATCATTTTCTGAATAATTTTCACGTTAATAGCACTATATTGAACCACTTAACGTGTGACATTCATTATCCTGTAATAAAATATCGTTTGTTATGGTGGGCTAAATCTGCTATTTTTGACTCTTATTGTCGCTAAATAATTTAATTGTTTTAATTATCTTTTTAAAAAATATTTTAAAAATATAAGAATTTCCTTTGATTAAGGCAGAAAAGTCACTCTGTGGAAAATGTTAAGGCGACAGTAAGAACAATGCTTGAAGTTTGAAGCTCTCAGGCTTTTACGTAAACTAAATCGAAGAATTTGCTCGTCGCTCGTCGCCTGTGGTCCGTGGTCCGTAAAAGAAGTTTGTGATCGATCTACTTGTAACATGTGACTTTCGCAAAATTTAACTCGTCATTTCGTTAACGAGCGCCCGACCTTGATAGAATAGTAGGACCAAACTATCGTTTTGGCAATTTCCTTCATGGAACAACACTCAATCTGATTGGAAGACGTACAGAAAATATTACACAGAAGTTCGGAAATGAGAAACAATGTCAAACAAGGGTCGACACGCGCGGATAATTCCATTTGCGTAAATTTAACACCACCCGTAAAACTTTGTTATCAGTCCTTAAAACTCTGCTATAGTTTTCGAATTTTCTTCGTGTTACGTACATTAAAGCGCTTTCTCATTGTCATATCTCTTATGACAATGATATTACGATGACAAGACAATTCAATATTAGCGAAGTAGAATATAAAAATGTCACTCTCGTGATAGAGCATATTTTAAAGCATTTTCTGGAGTTTTATATACATATATATCGCATCTTAATTATTTTATTGCAAATTTGTTTATTTTATCTTATCCTCCAGAAATATCTACATAAATATCTACTTACATATATATTATATACATATATGTATTGAATATGTTACATATATTTTTTATTTGCATTAAATATAGTATATATTACATATTTTTCTGTTTATCAAAAAGTGATAAATTATCATTCTCTGAAATTATCTAATTATAATTTTAAAAGATACTTATCGTTGTTGCAAGATGCAACTGCATCACTGGATACTGATAAGAAGATGCTTTCTGTTAATTTTCAATTTATCTGTTTTCACAATCCAATCAATACAAGTTGACCGAGTTTATATATATATATAAATCTATTCTACGTCATGATGATATTTGGAATGTGTGTATTGATAAGCTTTTCGTCGTCGTTCTCTATCAGTTATGCATTTGTGAGTGCGATCGATTTTTAAGTAACGAGATTATACTATTAGACGCGACTATCTAAAATTTGGAGATTACTGTTTCAACTTTTTGGCATTTCTACGTTTCGGTTTACTGTTGACAAAGCTCTGCATTGTCCACGAATATTGTAGCGCGTTGATATAAAATGTCGCGTTAAATGCATATCGCGTATTGAAATCGATATATATTTCGTTTTAGTTTTCAGCTATTTTCTCGAACGTGTACTGGGATATTTATCAAGAATTTTGTTTTACCGGAGACGATCGCAAATCAGATGCGCACGATTTTATGTAATATTGAATTTAATGCATTTAAATAAATGTCGATTTTTATAACGACCGTTTGCACGTATCTTTGAATTTGTCATACAAAGCAAAACTTTCGCGAACTATTGAGCAGTTTTTTTTTTTGAAAATTAGTGAAATCCAGCTCATACGTGTTATCCGATAAACGCATTTGCGATAACGAGATCTCTACTTTTTTTAATCTATTGATTGTTGTTACTGTTGGCGAACGACAAAATTGGAAAGAAGATCAAACTAGCTCTACTGCGGTTGATCGACAAAATGTGTGATGGAAAAAAAAAACAACAATGCGCGCGCGGTTAGAATCGGCTTAACGCCAGTTCGCGGTGCCGCAGCGACGCAGCGACGGCATTATTCTCCTATTCCTTCGTGAAAACAATTTTGCACCTGGTGTGACGGCATCGCAGTGATCGATCATCGCTACGGCCTCAAAATATAGTTGGGATTTGCACTTAATGCCGTTTTGTTTGCCGAGAGAATTTTTCAAGTAGATCATCGTTTTATGGAACTTTCGACGAGTATCCCGGAAATTAAGTGACGTATCCGTAATAACGTATGTAATATTAATAATGATATGATCGCGACGATGCGGCACGTAGACAATATATCGAATCCTCTATCGCTATATCGTAATATTTTTATTCAATCCGAATTAAATTACTACCGTATACATTGATTCAAATTAAGATCGTATTTTATGGTGACCGCGGCAGCTAAGGCTTTTTTTATCACTTTCTGAAATTTATGACAACGCGCCACGCCAATGGCTATAACGCGCTTAGCTCGTAAAAAAATTTTTTTTGATGCATTCTAATGGCCTATTTACACGGAATATTTCCACCGAGATATCGTAACAATAGTGCTGACAAAGTTTTATATAACACTATATGTTTTGTTATTATTTAAAATGTAAATATAATACCTTTAATCAACAACGAGACCAAAGACAAGATCAACGACATAGACATAGGTCATCATAATAAATTAAATTTCTTCAAGAGTTTTCAATATGATAAATAAAATATATATGTGACAAGATATATGATGGATTGGTCACATTTTAATCAAAGATATGTCACAACGTGATTTAATTTTTAACATGAAATACCTTAATAACCAATTTCGAATTAATATTTGTGCAAGTGACGCTTATGGAATTTAACAGAAACTAAAAGTGTGTTATCTATGTATATCTATATATTCACATAGCTGAGATTTTATTCATTAAACTAGTTTATGTTTTAATCATCAGTGATGTATGAGAAATTATTGATATATTTCGATACTGAAGAAATATTCCACTGACTTAAAGTATTTGTAATCGCGATATAGAGATGCCTAGAATGTTTTGCATGTATAAACCATTTATTATCAGAGGGTGTATCAGAGTTTATCTTGCCACATTCTTACTTGTCATATTCATGAGTTCTTATGTTACAAATGACAGTCTACGTTATTATCTCCATAATGAGTCTCGAGTACATTATCGGGCGGAAACTATAGCGTACTGTAGCATAGTTTAATATTGTATATTACGTAGAAATTTTTTAGTTAAAAGTACCGAAACACGGCTGTGAATGAAAGAAGTTTCTTTAGTCGTGTTGTGGTATGTATATCAGAAATTATGTTGTATTTAAAAAAGGAAAAAATTTAAAAACATAAGATTAAAAACAATTTGTTAAAAAAATTAGGTAAATTAATTTATTTTTGTTAAATATCATAACTAATCCTTTAATGCTTTTATTAAAAAGATAAAGTAATGAAATCGAATCAAGTTTCAATGTGAATTCTATTGTAATCATCATTTTATTGAGCTATATAATCAACTATGTACTTATTCTTATCACTCTCATCAGCAATCAGCAATCTTCCTTTCTCAGGCGAAAGAAGGTTACGTAAGCATCACATTGTTTCAATGTCACTTCCCTTGAATTGAAGATCGAATTCAATCGATATAAGAGTAAAGTGATAGCGCGCGCTTGGCAAAACGAATTTTTATCCTTCATCAGAAGATCATAGATCATCAAATTGGACAATAGAAATTGAAAAATGATACAATAGTTATTATTTAATAGGACAAGTAGATAGCCTACAAGATATATGTATGTATATTATTATTTAGGTTATAATAAAATTATTTAAGTGATTAAAACTGAACAAGAGAAAGAGAGAGGATGTTATAGCGACTAAAAAGACGCATTGTAGGTTTCCCGCCGCAAAGAGATGTAATTTCACAGAAAATTACAGATCTCTGCTCATATAAAAGTAGCGCTATCTGCGACAGCAAATCTGCAAATTTCTGAAATATACCATAGTGTTGCTTGATATAGTCGAGTTTATCACGTTGTACCTGTATCTGTAATTTCTTTTCGATAACTTGGTATCTCTCCTGCGCAACGTCTGTTAATTTATAAAATTAAATTGAGATTCCGCACGTTCCATATCGTAATTGTAACATTTAATATCTTACGCTTATATAGAAGTTCAAATTTTGAGAAACGTTGTCCAGCAGTGACACTAATTAAACATCGTTAGCATATGATAACTCGTTCGATAAAGGGTTATAATAGGCTCAGATAGAAGGTATACTGTACCGAAAGGCCGCGGCCGGCACGAACCCCACGTAACCTGCAGACCTCCTTTTATTCAATTACGTCTACAATCGCGCCATGCAAGTATAATAACCGTTTCGCGGATGTTTGATATTATGCCTTCATTATTGTTGCAAATTGTTGGGAATTCGCTTATAAGACATTTTGTTTACGCAGTAATAATGAGACTGCCAAGCAAATTATCGGCATTACCTATTAAGTACCACTACATATCATTTTATCATTCATCATTTTATCATTTTTAATTGGACTTTAATGAATGACACGTGTATAATCGCTGGCGCAATTACTCGCGTTTCGTAGTTTACGCTTATGTAAATAGCGAAAAATCTTTGTGTCAACCACAAGCAAGCGTGTACGATTATAATGATATTATTGGCAGTTAATATATATGTATATTAACTGCCTCAAAATAGTATAAATATTATACGATTCGATTATTCCGTTTATCCATCAGCCGTAACCGAATTCGTTGTCTCTGCGCATGACGTTAGTTGCGTCAATAACTCGTACGTCAATGTAACGAAGGGCCACAAGTAATAAGTAATTCTCTCAAGCGACATGAATAATTCCTATCTATTATCCATCTATTATCATACATAAATAGTACCTCCTTTCATTGGACATCTTGGTAATGCGATGAAAGGCGCTATCTCATCATCGAGTTTTTTTCTTGGTCTGACTAATAGTCAGATCGATCTAGAAACCGTCGATAAACCTTTTTCCTCTATTTATGACACTAATTGACGACTTAAGGAATACCATTTAAAAAGATATAATCTTTTCATACATTCATAAATTTGAAAGTTTGCATCGTGACTAATCAATATATTAATCTACTTTTTCAAATTTAGACATCAAGATAATAGAAAAATACCGTTTTTCTAGAAAAATAATGTACTGCACAGTGAATTAATAACTGTATTGAATTCTCATTAAATTTTCAGTATTGCAGCTACACGTAGCTTTCTGAATGATTCGATATGAAAGATTTAGGATGTCATGCAAGACTTCGTATGCTTCTCGAGGATCACGAGACATTCTATTTTCTTTTACTTGCGACATATATACTTCCATTTTCTTCTGTCCTTGACAAGGATTCGCCTGTCAGGCAGGGTTATTTCGATCAAGGACACCCGTTGCTCACGCAATATATACAGAATGGCGTAATTCACTCACCCGCCGTGCTTGAAATTTCTTTTCCCTGTTGAACGAAGAAGACGTTTGTTGAACGAAGAAGGTCAAATCGTTACGTAGAAATATAGCGATGAAGATAGATCTGTCGATTGTAGTGAATATCGAAATCCCTTGGATTTTTGTACAGAACTATAAAGATAATAAAGATTCCACTGTAAAGATGGTGTTTTCTAGCATGTATTATATTTTTAACAAGAAAAAAATGCAATCATGTTATACTCAACAACGTAAAGTGAATATTTTAAAAATTCAAGGCTTATTTGAATCTTGTTATGTATTGTGATTTTTTTTACAAAATAGTTAAAGTCTAAAAAAGTTCAGTTTTGTAAGAATTATTTTCATTATTTTCCAAATTCAATATCACAAACGACAACATTCAAATTTCAAATAACCAATTTTCAAGGCAAAATTACGCTGTTTATATATAAATTTCTTACAATTCAGTGAGGAATTCTCGAGCAATGTGAAAGGATGCGCGCATGTGATCGCACATGAGATACCAACGGCGACAAATCAAAGTTACGGACGGAATGGTTGCTCCACTACGCCGTTACTCGAGAGAGGATGTTTCCGTAAATCGGGAATACGAACTTTCGACGACGAACTGCAGCACGAACCGAAGATGCTGTACAAGAGAGACGATGAAGAAAGAGAAAGATAGACGAGAGTGTGAGAATAAGAGGGAGTGTGTGTGAGAGAGAGAGAGAGAGAGAGAGGGGGGGAGGGAGAGAGATGGAAATCGAGGATGACTGAGTGAATAAAACACCGTGTGAAACGTCAACAATGGGCGTATTCGGGTATTCGGGAGACATTCAGATTGGATTAAAACTCAAAATCGAGTTGTCTTCTCTTCTCCCGTGCTCGCTCTCAAATTTACTTTGTGAACTTTCCATATTCCCAACTCATCGCGATATGTTCCGTTCGGGTCGACTTGTGGCAAGGGGAATGATGTCTTTACTTTCTTTCGATGGACATCGGAAGTTGTCGAAAGACGGACTTCGGAGTGTACGAAATGTAATACTATTCTCTTCGCATCTTCGGTCTCGGTCAAATGACCACGGTGGCGATCAGAATCCCTTTGATGGAATTTTCAAGTCGAATAGGATTCTCCTCTACTTACGTACTTCATCACGGCACGCTGAGAACTTACAACGAGTAAAGTTCGTTTGAGAGTTGCCGTCCAGTGACGAGAGACAGTAAGACAATATCCGCTGTTAGATACGGAAAGATGCTTTACATCTCTTCTTATTAGACATGACCTTTTACAATGACAGAAATGAAATTTGATTCCGATTGTGCGCGAAGCGACATTTATCTTACCTTTCCTGCTACGATTTAATAATAGAGATTCCTGAAAGCTAGAAATTTAAAGGAGAAGCTTAGGAGCCTCGTAAATAAAATTCAAAAATTAGGTCTCTAGACATCCCAAAAAATTTACCAATGTTATATTTATTTAGATTTTCTTTACTTATTTACATATATAGATTTAAATTTTTGCTTCTTCATAGAGGAAGCTTTGTTTTTTATACTAAAAATTTGATCGATAAAGAATAATGCGATACTGTATGCAAGGACTTATCTTTACTTCCCAAGATCGTAATTAATATACAATAACGATGAATAATTACTAAAAATGCACTTGTCAATTTTGCTATAATTCTCCACATACGTGATATGTCGTGCGGATTTATCATCTGGCTAGTCTTTGTAAGTTACTTTGTAATTCGCACGATTATAATATTTTAAACGCCATACGAACGATCACAAATCGCATACCATAAGATGAATGTGAATTTGTGATAAAATAATTATGGGTGAACATAATTAGAATTTCTCTTGCAGCTATGTGACTGAATTTCACACGATATAGCAATAGCTATAACGAGCTCTAGCAAGCTAAGCTCTTGAGTGCTTAAATTGATTATTCCTGATTTCACACTTGAGCTCCGTTCGATGAGCGAAATTCAATTCTCTCGATTGCCATTGCCGCGAACTATATATTGACAATTGATATTGATTAATTACAATTTTGACGACAACAGCGTTCCGTCTTCGTTCTTTTGGACATGTTTGCGTCATGCACGTGCGATGCAATCGCGCAATATAGCGAGAACCCGATGAAAACGATAACGTTTTAATCGTCAAGAATTTGATATTATATCTGATTTAATTTCACTTTTTGTTTATACATTTTATCTTACGATTAATTTCAATAACATGATAATTTTGTAATTTGCAACATTAAGCCTTCAACGCAAAAGGTTTTAAATTAAAATTTTGTTATATGAAGTAAATTAAAAACAAGATTATTTTATTTGTGAAAAAGAGGTATTATTTTTATTTTATTTTTAAATTGGACTTTTTCTCTCTCTTTCCTAATGATGATCTATTTGAAATAAAATACGTTGTATTATATGTATGTACTCTATACGTATATAATAATCCGTGCTTGTAACAAATGAAGAAAACGTACCTGTATCACAAGTTTGGTGTAAATGATTGATTGAACAGTTTTAACCGGTTTCTTAGAATATAACGATGGTTTGGTCATATTAATATATCATTGATTTGATTGAAATACGATCACTCACACATACACACAGACGCAAGTCTTTCAATTAGTTTATCACGTTTATCACTGAACAGTTTCAAAGACAATTTAATGCATTGTCAAAGTAACTAGGTGTGCCAAATTGAAATGCGTAATTGAGACGTATCCCACAAGAGATTGAGAGAAACGTACAAGAAAGTGTTCCCCACTGACATACCATGGCGTAACGAGAACTCGGCTGACCGTTACATATTTACTCCACTTTACTAGCGAAAATTTCAAATATCCATATTTTTATCTGATTGTTAAGGATGATCACCATGTGAAAATTTCGTATTAACGACGAATGGAAATACTGCGTAGAGAGAGGGAGCAGGAGGGGGAGAAGGGAAAAGAGGGGGGAGAGAGAGAGAGAGAGAGAGAGAGAGAGAATATACCGATAATTTGTCGTCGTGTTTTCATTGCACGTAATTATCGGACTTAGGAAGTTTCGCCAGTTGGAAACTTCGTTAGAAGATCTTTACCGTAAGGAGCTTTGCGTAAGCTTTTATAAATCCCCCTGCATTAAATATAATCGGTTATCGACGAAACGGATTAAAGCCTAGTGGCCGCAGCGAATCAATAAATTTCTTTCGACAATGAGAATAGTTTCGTAATTAAATAATTTACTTACCTTCCGGCGGAAGTTCCATTTGACTCGTTTCTTTTTTCGGATCGTAATTTCTCTAGGATAAGAACAGCTGTATTAAGCGGGAGTGGTAGACCGGTAAAGAATAAAACGTTGAGAGCTCTTTTGATCATTTTTTTTTATAAAATCAAGTCATAGCGTACTGATAGATTTTTAATGTCAGTATACATAGTTTACTCTTGTTTCTTGATCTTCGTAGCATACCCGCTCATAACGGGCGTTCGGTTTACATATCTCGCACGTTCAATAGTCATGTCGAGATCGACCGATCGCCCGTTTTTTGGTGCATTGTTGAGAACATGCGATTTGAGCACAAGGTATGTGGCGAACGTAGATCAGTAAAGCTATTCGGCCATTCTCGCATCTTGTGCATCTTGTCATCGCTGAAATACTTTGATTACCCGCCTTTCTTTCCCCCTTTCTTCTCTTCTCGTTCCAACACTCTCACCTACGCTATCATTCATACGCATACATTCACGCATACACATACAGTTTACTTCTTCGTCTCTTTCCTTATTTTCTCTCTTTCTTTTCTCCATCCGTTTACTTAAGCGTTTAATAAGGAAGAGTACGGATACTCACTCGGAGAGAGAAGTATTGTGTGTTAAAAAAAATGTATTTTATTTAACGCATCGGCCATTCTCAGCCACATTTCCATCGATTTAACGTCTTATAACATTATTACGTAGTATTACAACGATTCCGCCTTTTCTCGTTGGTCGATTTGTTCCACCTTTTTTTATGATTTTTCTTTTTAATATGTAACGAACTTATACGAGTAGTAGAATATACGCCTTAATACGGTCGATTTATTAAATACAAAAATTATTATCGCTATTGCGGACCTGCGTGTGCTATGGATATTTATATCGTACAAAGCATATCTTTCTCCCTCGTTTGTATGTTCTTTCTTTCTTTTCTTTTCTTTCTTCTTCACTTACACCTGTCCCATTTTCTCAAATTTTTCTTACTCATATTTTGCGAAACCTATCTCGCGTTCTTTCTTTCCGTATCTTCTTTTCGACTGTTCCTGTCGGACACAGTCCGCACTTTGATAATATTTATATATTTGCATGCGTATAGCGCGCGAGAAAGATTTGAATCATCTTCAGATACTGCAAATATAGTTCTTCTTCTATCGCGAGAAGAGTGAACGGATCGAGAAACCCATGCAAATCATCATTTGGATCGCCTTTCGCGACGATCCAAATGTTTCACTTCATTCTCACCGTTTCTGGATTGAGCTCCTTCGTCATCGTTCTCGTCGCATCGTTCGCAATATATGTATATTGTGATGTATTCGTTATATGATTTTTTCACTATAACCCATAAATATAATGATAGAGATAGCCGCTAAGATAAACGCTGGCACTTTTTATGACTTTTGTCACGCGTTTACCATTAAATTTTAACTACGTTAGCTTTTATGAGCAGGCCGCCGCGCTGTAAAAATTTATGTGACGCGTGGAGGGTGAACTTTTTTTCCCTGCTTCATTATTCGTCGTTTTTCATATGAAGAGAAAGGAGCATTTTTCGTATCACCCGAGTCCCTTCGAATGTGTATCATATTTTGACTTTACGATATTTTTCGGTTATAATACGTGTGTGCGTAATTTCGACTATTGTGTTTCGTGTTGTGTCGTATCTTCGCGTAAACTTGGATTGTAAAAGGCCACTCTCGAGAGGCTGAACTTGTGTAGTGAAAGATGTGCAAGTCTTTTGCTATATAAATGAAAACGAGAGAAGAGGGTTGAAAAAAGTTGCGCGGAAATGGTTTATCGTCGAAGTGGATAAAAGCTTTAATGCGTTACTATCGCGAGAATTTCGCACAAATTTCTTGACGGTGCAAATTGGTCCTCCGATCGCTCCCGGGCACAATTAAGTCCGTTGTGTAAGACAGAACTTGTTTCGTTTCCAATAAATAAGTCTGTACCAGCGGTAATAAACACGTTTAAAGAGAAATAGGAACGCAAAAGGAATGAAAATTCTATTTATGTATTTTCATAATAATATAAGTTGCGTTGCATTTCTCGATTTATCATCTCTCTTTAAATCGCGAAAAGAGCATTCCTTCACAATAATCGCTCTTTCGCGTTATTTTACATATTTTATCTCAATCATTATTTGCATCAGCAGTTATATGTATATATAAGCATATCTTTTCTTGAACACATTATATAAAACACATTATGCGAATTCTTATATATATACGTTTTCTTTTCTAATGATAAGCAATTTTGATGAAAATAAGAGAATTTATTCGCTGTACAAGTTGCTGTTAAATAGAGAGAACATTTGATTTACAGCATCGGGATTTCGATAAATTGTTAGTTGTTTCGCGATATATCGACCAATTCATGGCCTTTCGCGATACAAATTGCTCGACCTGTTCCCTCGTTCGTTAGGCGAAAATGCGGCGAGAACGACGAACGGCTCCGTTCATTTTTCCCTTCTCTCTGTTGTACTAATTACGTTTCACAATACACCCGTGTGTTCGTAACTAGTCGGCCGAATATATAGACACAGACGAATACACGCCGAGGAAGGAATGGAAGACTTTTATAGATCAAATTTGACGTAAAATGAATTCTGCGCCTGTGCATTGAGAGAGACGGCGTTTTTATTTGAAAATGGAGCGTTATCGTATGTATTGTGTATTGTGTAATGTGTATGCTTGTTATGTGCCTAATTCTTCATTCCAGTGATTTACTCGTGTATGCATCGTAAAAATGATACGATTATAATTGCGTACGACGAAAAACGGAGCGGAACGTCAATGGTGCTCTTAACATATTTTACTCTCAGTGAATTATATATCTATATTTTAGTATGTATGTGTGTGTGTGTGTGTGTGTGTGTGTGTGTGTGCGCGCGCGCACGCGCGCGTGCGCTGCTGTGTACATTTGTCCCTAGAAATTATTTACGACCATCGTCTAATTATTAAACGGACGCGCGACGTTCATGGTTGAAATGAAGTGCTTTGTTATTGTTGATTTTCTTTCCACTATTCGTAATTTTCGTTCGTAATTTTCCGACGAGACTAAAGAGATCCGGAGATGCCCATACGGTAAAAAAAAGAAAAAATGAGTCTTTCGTGCGTAGGATAACATATGCATGTGGTTTGAAGAGCAGCCGTGCGTATTCTTCGACATATAGCTTCGCCATATATGCTCGTTCATTCCTCTCGTTTCGCGCACGATGTAAATTAACTACGAACGAAGATAGAGCTGCTTTTTTTCAGTGCACGCGGGTCCAAGTGTACGCGCGTCGAATAACGCCAGTATCATCTCGCTGACAACTCGGAATAGGATAGACCGTAATCCCTGTACGTATATAGACTTTTTAATTTAATTTTACTCGGAGAGACAACAGACACAGAAAGAGAGAGAGAGAGAGAGAAAAAAATGTGAAATAAACATATCTCTGAATCCGACAGTTTTGCAGAAATAACAAGATTTATATATTTCGATATTTTCGCTTTTCTGCTGAATGTCATTTCGCATTAGTAAAGCAGAAATTTTTTTTACACATTTATATATTTCTTTATCTTTTTACAAAGTCCATAATGAACGAGAGTATCACATTGTGAAAACTTGATTGCGTGCTGCCGTGTTTTGACTATTACGTGACAATAAATTGATTATTGTAATGAAACAAAAAGTGGGTATTGCATGTAGTGGGTTTATATGTGAAATGCACGCGACACGAAGCGGAAAACTTTTTACAGCTTTTACTGCGTAAATTTCGCTAAACGGAATCCCATTATTCTGTTGTGTTAGCGGCTTTAAATTTGATTTGAATCTTTTGCGTGATTTCGACGGTGTTGTAAACTGGGTCTCGCGGCGTAATACAAAACGCGATGCAAAACAATTTTATATATGCTGTTATCAGAAGAGTCAGTACGCATGTGTCGAATAAATTACAAGATGTTGCGGAATTCACATATTAATACTTTCAAAATTCATGTTATCTATGTGTGATTATATTTTAAAATTATATCTTAATTTTTCAAGATAATTAACGTAAAAAGTTTGTATCACAAACAGTGCCCGATAGCTTAATTTAGCTTTATTTATCATCATTAATTTGCAAAAATCTCGCGATTTAGAACTGCAAAGCCTTCAATTACAAATATTAATTTATATTTTGTTATTTTAACTGCTTAAATGCTTAAAAAATAATTTCTGTAAATCATTATGCCAATATTCTTCGTTTTACATGTAAATGTGGTGATACTTGTAGTTTTTGTTTCTTATAAAAAACATGCAGTTTTAAGTCGTTTTAAGTCGCAAGATTTTGGAAGCTTAACGATAATACGTCGACATTTTTAGAAATGTATCACAAGTAAAACGGTGCAGGTATTTATCTAACAATAAGCGAAAGTGTCGAGAGAAGTGTACATTTAATCGTTATTATTTATGGATAGGTACGTTTACGGCGTTTACAACGCGGGTGATGTAATTTCAGAGCACACACTCGAGAGAATGTTAATGAACGTAATGTTGACAAACGATACAAAGGCTTCTCGAAACCTTTGTCAAGTCCTTGTTAATCCACGATGACATGTAGGTAATGGAGTCATATTTAAATGGTGATGATTCGTAAATAAAATTAAGAATTCGGGAAAAGATAAGGCATATCTTTTTGCTGTATTATACAAGTTAGAGGAGCGCACCTTTGTAGAAGAGGTCAACGGACTTGAGAAGAGAATGCTCGGATAGATGTTTCGTATTACACAATGATTTATTTCTTGATTGTTCAAGCATTATTTATTTGCTGTTGCTGGAATATTTAGGTACTTGGTAGGTTTTTGTCGGCGTTACATTTACAACGAATCCATATACGGATACAATTATACGACGATCGTGGAGGTCTCGCGCGAAATGCGACGAGTATCGGCGATATCGATTCATAAGTGATCAGCTTTTTCTTCAATACAAAAAATGAAATATTTGATTTAATCTCAATATTGTTAATATTAATTTAACTAAGCAATAGAATATTCAACGTATTTTCATAAAAGGTTCGGTATAAAAAGGTGATAAGTTAATAATTCGACAAACCCGCATATTGAAAATAGTTTTACAAATGTTATATATGTATATGTATAGTATATACATATACGACGTTTAGTTTTGTTTTAAATGTTTTATGTACTGAAAAATTAATAATTTGTTTTTGAATATATTCACATTATTAATAAATTTCTGAAATTGTTATTATATTAATTAAGTAAATGAGACTGGCCGCATTACTTGTAATGATCAATGGTTTTATTCTGAAATGCTTCGAAGTCTTTATTTGAGCAAGGATCTACCATTGATGGGTTGAGATGTAACTATTGAAGACCGAGGGTGTAACAAAGATTTTTCACACTAACTTGAGAAAATGAGAAAATAAATCTAAAAAAATATTAGGACTGAAGGAATCAATCGTACATCTGTTTTGTAAGAAAAGATTAGAAAAGTTTTTTTGAAATACTATTCTTCAAATACAATACTATTCTACAATACTATTCTTCAAAAACGTTGAAATATTTGATGCAAACAACTATGATGTTAGCATAGCGAGACTCTTTTAAACTTACACTATCTTTCATGGTACTTCAGCGTTTGTCACATCGACTCTCGCGGAAAGTCTCTAGCAACCATATTATATATTGTTAGTAACGATGACTGCTGTCATACGGTGGAATCGTTGTAACGTCGAGATTGACTATAACATATCGCTGAAAAATGCATGCTACAATCGGCGATAGATATAATGCTCGTGAATCGATACTCGTCAGACACGCTCATAGCTCATACCGCGATCGTCACCCTATTACGTAAAACGCAAGGTAACGTGTAATAAGCTACAATGACGCAAAACGCGACTCCTTCTGTGCACAGCGTTTCGGACCTCGAAAGTGTGTTCAGTTTTCCAAGCTCGATTGTATTTGTAGCTTGGGTGGCAATAGCATACTATACTGCGTGGAGCGAGATCCACAGGCACAAACATATGAAAACGGTCATAAATCATTAATGAGGTCTGCTATTTTGCAACGTTTGAATATATTCGTTAGAGTCCGCGCCGCACGTGTTTTCTTTACGTAGGTAGCGTATTTTGTTGCAGAGTGCAAGTTTATCATGCATGCTGCTTGTTACGACTCGCATCGCTTGCTTTTCCACTCGATGATAGATGCCATGCTATTTCCCGCGCGTGTTTTGCCACGTGTAACTAGCGTGATCCGGTTGTAACAATCGTGCGAGCTCTTCTTTTCATTCTCCATCTAAAATCTACAATATCTACATAATCGCATTGTATCAATCACATCACACGCGTCTGTGTCCCACGACGCCAAATTTGCAGCGACCCTTGTTTCGTAACATGCCGGATAACATGCATTACAGTCTGCAAAGACAACGGACAAGGAAAAACTGACAAGAAAATATATGTTGTGTGGTGCGAGCTTAACAAACTGTCTCTAAAAAGAAGAACAATAAACTTTTCACAATCGAACCATACAATTAGACCTGAGAATTGCAGTATTTTATAGTATGTATTGGTATTTTTAATTTTTTAATAAATAAAATGTTTTAAATTAAAATCTAAATAAATAAATGAATAAATATATGTACATATATTAAAAGAGAAATTTTAATTTAAAACATTTTTTTGTATATATATATATTATATATATATATATTGACATTACACGAAATTAAAAAGAAAGTAAAACGATATGTAATTTCAAGTTTTAGACTTAGAGGAAGGGAGATTCAAGAAATTATTTATATCAACCAATATAGTTGATACGAATGTCTGGCAATTTAGAGGAGCTAGGAATGCTAAACGTGCTCTCGAAGTTTTAGTTGTTTCACACACTTAGAATTTGTCTTTTCTGCTGACCTAGCATCAAATTTTGTAACGCGTGGTCGCTATTGTCTCTATAGAACTCCCATTAAATGGACTGTCGTAATATTCAATCTTTTAATTGGGAAATCGATATTTCTAACATCTAATTTTAAGCCCTATATCAGAAGTCGCTCACGGGTTAAAGACAATTTTCTTCATGTTTCTCTCGGCTCTACTCGTGTTAAACATGGAGAATTAGCTGGCAGCCCGGCATTAATTTCTATTTACATAGTAAAACCTTTCTCATAAATAGCGCTATTAATTATATTCGTAATTTTTTGTTTTTATCTCTGTTGTAACATTATACTCTCATTCTCTATAACAGATAATCAACGCTATTAGACAATAGGACTTTTGCATCGATAATAGTGAGTACTAACAATGATGATGATAGTAACTGCAATATGATGTAATAGTTTTAATGATATAATATCGACAATAATAGTATATAAATTAGTCTTCAACATATATATATATATATGTATAGATTCTTCCGATTATAATAATACAAGTTTCATAATATCTCTATATAGTTGTTCGTACGTTTGCGCGCGCTCTTGTCTGTCTGTCTGTTTGCGCGCGCGCGCGCGCGCGCGTGTGTGTGTGTGTGTGTGTGTGTGTGTGTGTGTGTGTGTATGTGTGTGTTATACATGTAACGCTTTTATAATAATTCACGGTAATCGAGATAGCGTAAATTTCTACATTCTCTCTCCTATTATTTTCTCTCAATTTATAACATGCATACACACACATTCTCTCTCTCTCTCTCTCTCTCTCTCTCTCTCTCTCTCTCTCTCTCTCGTCCATGCCAGTTTCATGTAGCGTCGTTCTCAATCCCATTGCACACTTTGAAAGCGTTTTAGTGATATCACAGTGATTTCATTGCTCCAATATCATCAATAGAGTAAAAATCCGCCGGCGACTCTGGCGCGCGAATTCGTCGTAATGCACCCGCATGGTAATCGCGATTGCTCGTTTCGGATCCGAGTCGTCCAACGAGCACATAAATCTGGCGAGGCGATGACGGGAACATAAATCTCGGTTGACACAAACGACCTCTTCGTAACGAGCATGAGCAACATTTAAAAAGATATGTTAAAATACGAGCTAAAATTATTCGTAATGCATAAGTATATAACAGATTCATGTTAATCCAATATGCAAAATTGACGCAATGATCAGTTAAATCTAGTTAATTAATCTGCCAGATAATAATTATATATTATTCTTTTTCATCAGTTCCATCTGATGTACAGTTCAATCGTAATTTATAAGTAATTGCAGCTTTAATTGTGAAATACAGGCAGTTATTTTGTTTTACTACGAAACATGCTTAATGGTTTCTATCATTATAACTTCACCGTTACACCGTTACCGGTTGGTTAAATATAATTCTTATATAATATAAAGTTTCCCCCTATCTCACCGTGTTGACAAAACTGACAAATGAATGCAATAATATTTTTCTAGGAATAATTCAAAATATACCGATATATGTAATCTATTTGACAAACTAACTATTGTAATAAACTATTAGGGAATAATTTTAACACGGTTGGCCTACGCGAGCGAACAATACGTTCTTTTTTCTTCCGGGTGACATTTCTCATTATTCTGCAGTGAATCGACTGTCGTGCGTACAACTACAGCAAAACGAATTTTCTTCACACTCGAATAATCCGGAACGTCGTCTCTCATTTGTACATGCGCGCGCGCGCGCGTGTGTGTGTGTGTGTGTGTGTGTGTGCACCCGAGTCACATAACTATAAAAATTTCTTCGTAAAGTCGATGCGGTTCGCTTCTCTCGAAAATTTGGAAATTCGTGCCAAATAAAAAGAAATCATAGCGACCGCGCACCAACGATGATATTCCGCACGCGCGGCCTCGATCGTAAAATAAAAACGCCGTTTTATTGTTCCGCGATTGTAATAAATCGCGGAGCGCGCACTATGACGGCCAGACGGCGCGAGCGCTTTAAGGCCGCGCGTCGTGCGCCCGCGTTTTAATTCGGCGGATATGCTTAAGCCAAGAGGGAGATTGGGCAAATGAAGTCTGAGCCTCGAGATTTGTGTTCCCGGGAAAACGATCGCAGCTCGTTCACCGTCCGATGTCTACGCTTTTTATCGTCCGTCCCTTTTCATTCTTCCGAAGAATAAACTTTCCCATCCCACCGAGTTATTCGCAATTGGGACGGACGGACGGCTCGAAGTCGGCGAACTGGTGCGGACCAGCATTAATTCTTTTCCTCTCCTCCTGGGAAAATTCAAAGCGATCTCTCTGCTTAGCTTTCTGTAGGTTTACGTGTGATAGCGAGAGGGATGTAACGACGATCTCACGCAACGTGAGGACCATCGTCGTCGGCGTATTGGAAATAACAAATAGAATCGATCGTTAGATTCCTACTTTGATTAGTAATATCTAATTAATAGTTAGGATATTAGTAATAGTAATAACAGAGTTTTATATATATATATATAAATGTAATATACACGTGTGTACAATGTATGTCGGTTTCGAGTGCATTCGTATTGTACCGTATAGCGCCTCGCGAGTGGCGTGTTGTGCATCATATTAGAATCAGACTGCACGGGTAGACTTGTAACCGAAATGATCATAGGAATTAGATACGTAAATCGTTGCGATCGTTATGGCTCTCACGCGGATTATGATAGCTTAATTTCGAAACTGTACATTACACTGCTTAGAGAACATCATTTACGTAAAGTAGATAACTGACACACATAGAGATTTTCCGAAAGACTTGTTTGCAAAAAATCTTCACCACGCCTAAAGCGATTGGTGTTACACGTATTAATTGATGACAATTGGTAAACGGTTATAATTCTTACACATTACTTACATTTATCTCAATCTTAATGATTTGCGCTATTTTTTTGCACGGCCATTTATATTTTACTCGCTAATGTCTTACATGCTTAAAATCACTTATAATATTATCTCATTCGTATAGTTCGTTCAAATCAGGGTCTATATTCGTATCTCGCTCTCGATATAATCAACGAAATTAACCGTATAATTATAGCATAACTCAATAATTGTCTCTGCCCGTTTAGGATTCGCAAAGACTAAAATATTTTACGTAAAATATTTTTAGTTTTTGTTCAATTATTCCTTGGATTTATGCTATAACTATACTAATTGTTCACATCAGAAAGTTTTATCCTCAGATATCTCTGGATTATTAAGAATAAGTAGCAAATTATATAAACACACAGTACCTATATAACATAATAGCCACTTTCGAATTATAATAATAGAAAAAAGAATTAATTTTTTATACATAAAAACGATAATGTGATTTTTAAACCACACAAAATAAAATGACTGAAAAAAGTGTGTGTATTAAGTAGAAAAGTAGCATTTTATACATTAGTTATTTTATACTCATATGTCTTGCGTGAGATAAATTTACTAATTTCTGTATTAAACAGTTAATCTCGTATTAGAGTGTGTGATATTAAATCAAAAGATCTTTTTGTTCTGAATTCTGAGATTTTGTACTGTGATATAAATGGAAATTGAAAAGTTTTTATTTGAGTAATGAGAAAATAAACAATAAGAGACAAACTAACACTAAATCACGTTAGTCAAGAGAAAATGTTTCCATCGAACAAAATATAATATGTGAATTGGGAACACCCCAATCAACCGATTTAATAAATAAATATTTTTTACTTCTTTCTAGAACGCAGTTATTATTAATGTTAGGATCGAAAGAATCACGTTTTCTTTTCGATGAATGAAAATTGCCGATCAATGCATCAATGCGGTGGTGTTTAAATTCCCATCGAATACACGTGATTTCATACGATTCCGTCCACATATTTGTCGTATAGCGATTGTCATATTCTGACGCAAATAACCACGGCGGTCCAACGACCGCGATATTCGTGCAATCGAGTACCATAGTGTGGAAACGCGTCTTTCTTCTCTTATAATTTTCTTCTCTTTTTCTCTTCAGTAAAAAGAACGCGCGTTTTTATTGATCCCGGCTATGCTACTAATCCATTGAACGAATGCCACAGTCTTATCAACGAATTCCATATTGGTTCCATATTGGTTCTCTTGTATCTTACCATCCGTGGTCACTTACTATCCTTATGAATTACCCTTTTCCCATCAACCACTTCAAATCCTATCTCATCACGGGATCAGAAAAAAAGAGAGAAAGTGGAAGTAATAAAAAAAGAGCAATAACAAGAAACAGAGAAAGAGAAAGAGAGAAAGAGAGAAATTATACAATAGAGAGAAAATATAATAAACTATTTACTACCTATACAACTATAGTTAACAAGTTACGATTAGATTAAAAATAGATAAAAGTTGAAGATTTTAAACAGTATGAGTAACATTACCGAGAAAGTTAATATTAATGATAGTTGAGAGAGATCCTGAGACACTTTTAGAAAGTTAAACAGCAAGTAAGAAAGGAAGTGATAGAGAGCGAGACGCGAGAATTATACACGTACGCACGCACGTTCATAGGCAGGCATACTTTAAACATCACGGAACTAGACGCGCGAGATGTGTTTATCGATTTATCGTTGTGGTGTATTGCGCGTCACGTACGTGCGTGAGCGCGTACATTTCCGCTAATGTACACGCTGTATTGGGCGTATAGGATTTATGATGCTGGAGCTTATCGTTTCTCTCTCTCTCTCTCTCTCTCTCTCTCTCTCTCGCTCGCTCGCTCGCACGCCAAATCGAACACATGAGATCGACGAAGAAAAGTTAGTTGACATCTTCTCTTTGGATATTTCGAAAGAGGAAAATCCCAGAATTTCACGTTGTGATCTCTCTTGAAGAATCGCTGGAGAACGCGGTTGTGCAGATCTCAGTTTGATCGAACGAAATGAGGAATATTGTTACTCGGTTGTGTTCCCGCAGAACAGCGAGCACAGGTGTGCGAGACATCGTTCTCTCCTCTCTATCTCGCGGTATCCCTTTTCCGCGTATGATCATATCGCGAGAATCTTGTTCGTACTGACGTAGGAGCATCTGTTTGCTGGCAGGTACGGGATTTCCGTCTTACGGAAATAATATTTCTGTCTTAGGAGCGGTCTCACTAATTGGCAGATGTATTCTGTACTCTTTGAGAATTAAACCGGTCGCGCTTTCGATCATTCTGTCGTTCGTTGTGTTACGCTTTTCTGTTATTGTTACACAGTCAGGTATAGAATACATCCACCGTGTGTCGAGCAAACATAATCCAAGTATGATTAAGCGCTGGTCAAAGTCTTTGTCGATGACGGGGAATAAAATTGAGTAATGAAATACCGGTATATGCGCCGGTGTATGCACGGTTATATACGGTTTGTTTTATTTTTATCTAGATTTGCGTTTAATTTTGGACCCTGCGACGCAAAGTGATTATTCATCGCATATTGGATAGCGTGCGTACGCTCCCGTTCGCACATACGCACACCTCACATACACTCACGTACGGACAATGCATGATTGAGGACACGATCTGCGATTGATCGTTTCGCGCCGATTTATTCTCTCGCGATATCTTCCTCAAACGAACGAACGTTTTCAACGAACGAAAGATTGATTATTGCTGTACAGTTAGGCTGCGACAGAGGAACCTGTTTGTAAAACACAACTTTTGCGTCTCTTGTACTTGCTTTCGTACGAAATGAACTACATGAACACGCTACACACGCGCACCAGCACGCATCCATATACCCTGCACGTACGTGACAGAATTATTAAATTCTATACATACGTAGTCTTTCGTTAAAAGTAACATCGAAGACTCACAATTTGAACTCCGAACGTTTAAAGGGGCCTCGGATATCGGCTCACGACGCGCGAATATCTAATTAGTAGGAAACATACCATATATATTTTCTCGCATCCACATTTATTTGTCAGTAGATCTGCCGACGATCTTCAACGTTGGTTGGTGTTAACGTGACCGATCGGTCACGGTGTTCGTAGGGTTCTCTTTCCTTCTTCGATCGCGCCGTTATCTTCCGCCGCAGTTATTATACGTGCAACGCGTCACACAATCGTGCATACGATTGAATGTTCTCCGAACCAAATTGCATCTTGCGCGATTGTGCGTTCTCTACTGCGATAGCCGGCCGCATTGTGCTCAGGTAGCGCGTTATGAAATTTGCAAATCGTCTAATTATTTTTCCATGACGAGACTGAATATATTTACGCAACTGCATGCTGCACGTGCATACTGCGTTGTAACTTTGGATTGTCATGCCTTTCATAAACGTGACCAAGAGATTAGGCACGGAAATAGTGTCCCCCATCCGTATCAGCCGGCACGTTTCTCCTGCTGTTCTCTGTCCTTTTTGGAACAAGAGTGGCCAGTAGAAGAAAAATATAGAGGAAGGAGCGATATGCTGCCTCTTGGTCTTCGAAACGACTCGGTTTATAAGGTATGTCACAAGTTGGAGAGTAGTAATCCGTGCGTGGCAGATTACGTTCCCTTGGCCAGCCAAGTGAACAGCGTACTCTTCGTTGATCTGTCGCGTGCAGCATGTACCAAGTCCGTGTGAGTTGTGTAAAGGTAGTAGAATTCAATTCTGTTCGTTAAGGGACTTGTTTAATGGCTCTCTCTAGTAATGGAAACGTTTAAAACATTTTCATTCTTATTTCAATAAAGTTTTTCGTCCTCTGGTTCTATCATTTAATAATGTAGAAAAGAAATTTTCTTGCGTTTTGACATTTTAATACTTTTTTAAAAAAGTTCTTCTTTAGTCAGTTATGGATCTCTCGTACCGTAAAATGACTTGCAATACGATATATCTCGCATCGTTTTCGAGGTAAAGTTGTACGTTGATTTGATAGTCGCAAAGGAGTCGGTTTTTTGGAAGATGACAACATTCCCCTCTGAAGGAATACACCAACTCAGAGACGTGAGATCAACTCGTCTCTCTCTCTCTCTTTCTCTTTCTCTCTCTCTCTTCATCTCTCATTCTTCGCACGTGCGATTTTGCAGTTTCCAGTGCTCATTTTGTATTCCGAAAAAATCAGCTGGAAAACTTTTTTCGATCTGAAACACGAACTTGCCGTCTTGTCGCAAGCAAACTCCTCGCGCATTTCCGATTCCATCTTCCGCAAGTGTTTCCGTGGCATTGTAAAATTCCACCTTCCTCTTATGATTAAAGTTTCTCTCGAGGATAACGCGAGGATAACGCGGGGATAACAGATCGGATACCGCGCGATGCGATCGAGAAAACATCCTCGGAGTACCATCGGTATATTCACATACCCGAGGACGGAAAATGTAATTATCGCTAGCGTCCCTCCTGGTCGACGCTATACTGTATTGCTCATTTAAACAATATTCGGCGAAAAGCACGACGGAAGTCCTTGTTGAAGACTGTGTAAATAAAGGGATTCAGCGCCGAGTTGGTGTAGCCGAGCCAAAATGCGATTACGAAGGCCTGCGAGGGTATATCGAAATCAGGAAAGAGAGGTTTGACGATGTAAAGGACAAAGAAGGGCAGCCAACAAGCGATAAAGCTGCCCATTATGAAGCCCAGTATCAGCGTGGCGCGCTTCTCCTTCTTTCTTGCTATTCTCCTCTTCTCTTTCTCTGGATCGCGCTGCTTCGCCGTCTTGCCGTTGCCGCCGGATTCGTCCTTGCCCGCGTGTCGCCCCGCATCGCCGTGTTCCCTCTTCAACTTACCTACGTGTTTACGACCGAAGATCGGCTGGCACAGTCGCAGCTTGAGCGGCTTTACCACCGCGCATCTCGACACCACGCCACTGTCCGATGACGAGGGATCAAACTCGGACACCATGTCGACGTCGATGCCAACGCTGGGCGCTCGGCATCGCGCCGGTACATTCTGACCTCCTGACTGCCCGTCTCCGTTCACTGACAGAGTCGCCTTTAAGTTGCTCTTTTGTGCCGGCACCGGTATACTCACCTGTAACAAAATGCGTACATTACCGTACATTAGACATTTTGTTTGTTTAATAGCGTTTGTTTCTTCTTTACAGTCGTCACAAATATGTATGAATCTGAAATTTCTATAATGACTGGCAAATAAGTTTTGTTTGGGTCAAACAAAGTTTGAATAGAAAATTATTTTTCGCTTGAGTTTAAATTTAGTTAAAATTTATATAAAATTAAAATTAGGTAGGCGCGCGATCGTAAGAAATAATTGCTGTATGTTTTATGCACGTGCACGATGTAACAGTCGCCATATCAGCACTGTCTAGTGTAATAATATGCTGTGTGAGCATATTATTTTGTTAGAACAGGTTCTTTGCAACTTTCTAGATACGCAATGTTATAAACTCGGCTGTTAGTTTTGAGATAAGATTTTGAATATGCAGTAAATTTGTCAAGTATGTTGAAAATAAATTCACCACGAAATTTCCTAATCTATAAAAGCTCTTAACAATCACAGGTTTGAATTTTTATATAAAATAAAAGTTGGTTCAAGTGATATTATGGAAATTTATGAAAAACAAGAGATATAACGTAACAGAATATTATAATATTCTATTGGATTGTGAAATCAAGAGCAGGTTATTCATCCGTTCTTTTCACTTAAAGTTAATCAGTTCTACATGCAAATTTCTTCAAATCTCAGAAATTTACTAGAATGACAAGTTACGTGCGTGTCTATTCTTGTGTGCATGCGATGTATGATTTTCATACGAACAGGCAGGATTATCACGAGACTCTTTGACATGCAGCTGTTATACGAAGCCCGAGGTAACAAAGGCGGGCGTGTTCTTGCGCTCAAGTTTGAACGAGAATTCGCGTAATTGCGCGACAGTCGGAATGGGAAACTCATCCCCGTGCAATTATGTCCCTGCCTCGGCATAAAACTGTATTTTCGTACGTAATTACAAACGCGACTTCGCTCAGGTATACGAATTTTCCTCAGTGCACACCACTGCATAATCTTGACAAACGAATGGAGTCCAATCTTGCAACGTGATTTAATGGTTAATACAAAAAGCAATTTATTCCCCGCAAATGTATCGACATAAGGCTTTGGTATTGAGTTTGAGTGAAGCAAAACGTTTTTCATCATCCGGAAATAGTGAATATTCATTTGCCATAATGCGAGTTATCTCATACAGATATTATTTAATAAAATGTCGATAAACACTCTCTCTAATACGTTAGTTACTTCGATATGTAATTATAGATCTTTTGTCGTACAAGTGCATATATATGTCTGAATATTGACTGACGTATTTCGATAGAAGTAATATATATCTCACCATGTGTCGGGGAGAGAGGAGATGGGGAGGGAAGGAGAGAGAAAGAGAGAGAGTTACTCTCAATCAATTTTATATTTGATGTAAAGCAATATGACTGTCGTCGGTAGAATGTTCTTGATGAGTTTTAATTTATCAAGATATACCGAAGTATAGTTTATGAAAAGCGATGAAAGACTGTAATCTGACGGGATATATGGCAAAAGAAATTCGTATGTAGATCGATTGACGATATATCTTGATTCGTGCATGACAGCGATATTACTGCCATATTATATCCTCTTTCGTTGGAATCTTTGTCCAATTCAACTCTCTACGAACTGCATTCTAATATAAAATATATCTGATTCCGAAGATTTACCAGTTCTATTTTTACGTTCCACGCAAGATATCGATGATATGTGATAAGAGTAATAGTGAGTGGTGTTAGTATGTCCGTACAAGAAAAAAATGATAAGAGAAATAGAGAAAAATATGATAAGAGAGACAATCCCAAATTCGCGGAAACTTTCTTCATATATATATTTTAATCGCACTGATATAATTAACACATACAAACCATATACTTTTATTTGTTACGTGTGTATTATTAAATTGTATTATAATATACAACAATCTTCAGATTGCTATAAATTATTGTCGCCGATCGTAATACAAAGTCAACAGCTTTCCACAATATTGTGGAAGATTTACATTTAGAGTTATTAATTTTATTCGAGATTCAATCAGAAGCACTCACCGTAAAGATTTGAATATGAAAACGAAACTATGAAATGTCGCACAATGTGTAATGAGTAATGGAGATTTCGAGATACAAAATATTATAATACTTTTATAATATTTCTATAATATGTCTCCGATTAATAACTATGAATATTTTCTGATAATTTTATTTCAAGCTTTGCGTTTATTTCAAACGCAGAAATATTGTTGAAACGATTAAAAATTTTACCTTCAGCGTGTCCTTCTCTTCCATCGGTATACTAATGCCTCCACCGGGATCAGCTTCTGACGTGCTGACGTCGCTGGCGAAGTCGCATGTGACAATCGGTATCTGGACCGGCTGGTTCTCGATCGTGGCAACGTTTTCCATGACTGATCCCGGAGGCTTCTTAGTATCGGTTGCCGGTGTGCTTTGAGTGAAGCTGGTCTGCCTGATGTCAGGCGATTCCGGCGGCACCGCACGTGGACGGGGCTGTTTCCGGATGCCGCGACGTGCGCGAGCCTTGGCAGCGAAGTATATACGTATGTACACGAAGACCATGATGCAGGATGGGATGTAAAAGCTGCCCAGGGCAGAGTAAAGGACATACCCGATGTCCTCCGACAGCTGAAACAGAAAAAAAAAAACGGATTCCTTATTTCAATAATGCTCTTATATTTTGTGGTAACTTGATATTAATTTTAATATTAACTTTATTTTTAATATTAATATTAATTTTTGACTCGAAAAAGTTACAAAATTCTCTTAAATTTAGTACTCTTTAATATACAATGTAACATTTATTGGTAAAAGGAAACGCGTTTTATCATATAGTTGCGCGCGAGCAAATTAATTCTGTCCACCTTCCATCCTCTTACGTTAATTACTATATAAATATATTTCAAGGTTAACAGATACACATTTCGTTTTCTCTTTTTTACACACACACACACATACACACACACTCGCTATAAATATTTGTATATCGGTAGGTATTTAACGAATTGCTGGTTATATGGGTCAATTGATTTTCTGTTGTCATCCGCACGATATGTTCGATATCCGTATAAGTGGGTGCAGTAGTTCTTCGGAATAAACTCCCGTTCTGGAAAGCACTCTAACTTTGGCGCTCTATTTCTGGGAAGATTTGATTTCGATGTCGAGGATGCACAACACTTTTATAGCGGCGCGGGCGTTCAGAATGTGTGTTTAACTAGATTTACACCGCCGGTATGTACGTGCAACGGACCGCGTTACAATTTCGCTTTAAGAGCTCCGCGCACGTCCGTCCGTCGGGCGTAAATACAAGTGCCAGAATTTAATTTTACTTAATTCGCGATGCAACGTGCGGTCGCGCGTATAACGCAGGCTTAAACTATATTCAAATTTATGTCGCCGCATAACTCGCGTGCGAACGCGTTTCCTAGCACGCCTTTAATTTTACATGCACTAATATGATTACTGTTAGTAAGTGCAGTACAACCTTAGTATCTGAGAAGTAAACTCGGTAGCGCGCTACTTGGCGTAATATCTCGTTACGTCGAATTACGAACGTGCGATTAAGCGCAGGCGAGTGATTTATATTAAATGCACAGTACGATGATACTATATATGTGTAAAGGAAAGTTAAGAAAATTAAGAATCTGACTTTAAAGTGTATCTGTATGCAAGCATTATATAATACTTTTGCGTTAAGCAAGCATATTTATAAATTATTTCCTAAAATTAATATGAGATACAAAAACTTACGGATTTTTTTAAAAACACGTATTGTGTGTCATTTCTCCAGAAAATGCAGAGAAAATTGAGAAGTGTAATATCTTTGAAAGAGAGTGCTATTTCATTTACACTTTTTGCCAAAGCTTTTAGTTTTGTCTACTTTTAGCATAGTATTCACTAGCATCCTTGAATTGCTGTAATGCCATGGGCTCAGAAAGAACAGATTTTCATTAGGGAAGAAATAGATTCAAAAATTTTAGCTCGTAACTAAGTTAATTAGATAATTTCAATTTTAGGATTTAGTTATTGCATATTCGTTCATTCTTTTCATCTTGTTTCAAAATACATGCCGCAGAATGTTGATATAAAACATATGAATGTTGACAGATATCCGCATGTTGCCAGGATTTAATTAATGCATTTGTATAGCTCCATTTAAATCGCTCGCTTATCAATTTTATATCATTAGACGTATTAAAATCGTATATTGTACGGATATGTACCTAATACAAAATTTAGCAACAAATTAAATAGGATTAAATAGAAATAATAACTAGATGGGTTAATCTACTTGATAGATTCATTAGGTATTCATTTCTTAAAACCACCCATCAAAAGCGAAAATTAAATGACCGTGGCGTGAATTTAAATTTAAATTCTTGGTAGATATTTAAACTCTGCGTTTTTATTCCTCTGCTTTTCATGATTTTCTTACGCATCTTGACGACAGAATGCTTTCTTATCGCGACAGGAAAAGAAATTTTCAAAGGTGCACCTGGTGTTCCGACCACAGTGCACAGGCACAATAAATGCGCGAAATAACGAGCATGTTCTTTAGCTCAGGATCTAAATTTATAAAAGCGCGAAAGTCAATCTGCAGTGCCAAGCAGCTTATTTGGCGGTACAACGCCAGCGCGAGAGTACAGATTTATCTATGTCCTCTCACGTCGAGACCGGTAGAAGTCTGCAAAATACTTTTAATCATCAGACTACTTTGCGAAGGAAAAAGTGTTTACCTTCTTTTTATGAAAAAAATTCGTCATGCGTAAAAATTTCAGCTGATATAGACACAGTTGAAATTGTTAACAAGAGAATTATCTTAAATCAATCATTAATTTTAAAACATCTCGACATTTCTCCTCTACTTCATACGCAAAGCTATTAATCAATTCAAGCTTTTCAAAATTGTATCTAATTAAATAGAATCGTATATAAAATTAAAGTGCTTAAAAAAAGAGTATTCGTAGTAGTATTCATTTTCTTAGTAGTGGCAGGTAATATATAAAGCCTGGACGAATTATTTCTTCACTTTAAAAGAATTCTCTTCATTTGGGCACGGAATTGAAGAACAAGCTGGAAAACCACCGAGGCAGGTAATCCGATGTCATTTTCGTCGAATAAAAATTATTCACGCTTTCCGCCGTTTGCGAGACGTGCACATTTACATTTTGACGATCTATCAGAATAAAAAAGAAAAATTCATTGTAATTCAGCAAGAATTCCAAACCAATAATCTTCTCGTCGCGTAGCGAGCCGTTAATACAAAAGTGAATACACGCGAAATAACGAGCAATCCCGTGAGCGGCGAATGAAAATTCATGAAAATATGAATAGTGAGGTTGGCATGCGTGGAAACGGACCGTACAATGTGGACTGAAAACGAAATTCGTCGGAAAAACCGGAAATCCGTGGAACGTTCCCAAAGGAGATACCTGTCGTGTGCGACAATATATTGTTTCGGCGGAAAAGACAGAAATAGCGCCGACGCGCTATGATTGGATCATAGAGTCATGTCGAATGTCGAAGAAATAACCCGAGGAATTTCTTATCGTAACGCCAAGCCGAGAGGATTGCCGATTGCCTTAGATAAATAACGAATAAATATCCATGCATATCTGAGTACAGGTGAACAATGAAGAACATGTGGGAATTCGGATGCGTATCGATCTAAGATTCAAAGTATAAATTTGCGCTTATCATCTACAACCTACTCGTGGCAAGATAAAATATTACCTCGAACATCCTGAATTTCACATTTAACTAAATAATCCACCGAGACTCTTGAAAAGGGGAAACCCAAAAAGAGAAACGAGAGAGAGAGAGAGAGAGAGAGAGAGAGAGAGAGAGAGAGAGAGAGAGAGAGAGAGAGAGAGAGAGAGGAGAAGATTGAAGGGGGGTGGCAGGGGAGGGAGGGAAATGATTCAGCACATTTACCATTCAATTTATAATGCGTAATCTTCGCCATTCTCGTCTGACGTCTTTACCGTATATATACAATATATGCTGAAACAAATTACCTGCGCGCGAATACACAGCGCGTGTGCTTGTGATAAATCGATTGCTTTCAGTTTTGTGAGTTCTTGTGGCAGCAAGAGGATGATAGGACAAATGAGGGTGGAAATAACCGGTGCGAAAAGCCGCCAAGAAAAAATGGGGACGTTACAGACGGACAAGTGCTTCACTTTTGAATGAAAAAGTAGAAGGATGGGAGAATTGTTCCGGCATATATATATATATATATATATATATATATATATATATATATATATTATTACGCCCTTTTCGACTTCTCCTTTTGTAGGAGTTTCGTAGTTCTTCGCTCGAGTTTATTGTGTTTTTTTTTCGGATATATTTTACCATTGTTCGATCATGTACAAAGTTTTCGGCAAATATACATATAGATAAGTAAAATGATGATAGTGAATACTGATCACTGACTTTAAGATATTATACAGGATAATTTTAAATTAAATTACAATAATTGTCGGGGTTTCCATGGCCTATAATTTTAATTAATTAAACTGGAAGCAACAAAATAAAACTCCTTACAGAATATGAAAATGTAACGTAAAAAGTTTCATTATCTATAGAATTAATGCTGCACAATGCTAAACAACAACTTCAACATGCGCACCTTTCGTGACACGTAAGATTTCCAAGTGATAATTAATTTCCCTCCAAGTGTTGAAGGCGGTTATGAACAACTCTCCAAATAATCGTTTGTGATATAACTAACTGTAAAGAAGCTCGTCTAGTTGATTTTTGTGGGCTTCGAGAAAACACTTCCTGGATTCGATCAACATCTTTCTGCGAAGTGCTCCAACTTCCCGTTCTTTTTTAGTACTGAACATTACCAGTCTTTTGAAATGCTTTAACTAACGTCGGACATCATTATATATCTGAAAGAGAATCTTTTCTATATTGAGTTCTATAATGACGTTGTGTTGTGATAACGAACTTTGTTTAAAAAAACTAAAGTACGCACATTGCTTTCTTTTGAACAATCGTCATTTTGGGGAGTGTGATGTCAGATCAATGCAGCGAGTGCAAACATCAATACAGCATTGCCAAATAAAAATCTTTTTGAGTTACACTTTCATATTCTGTAAGTAGTTTTGTTTCCGGTTTGAACGTTATAGGCTACGGAAACCCCGACAATAATTTAAAATCACCCTGTACTATTATACTAAAAAGGAGACATTTTAAATATTTACCACCTAGATAAATAATAACGCGTTAAATAAAATCGATTATCTATTTAAAAAATTTTACCAAATAAGGTAAATTTTACCAATAGGATATACTGCGCACCGTGTAGCCAGGAGATTGTTCTATTTATTTATCTTAAAAATAAACAGGCGCCCATTTACGCTCGATATTTGAAACGTACAGCCAAAAAGAACTGATTTATCAGCACTCCATATATATATATATATATATATATATATATATATATATATATATATGCGTATCGAACGTTTTGGAATGTTAAAGGTTAAAGGCATGCAATTTCGAAGCGGAGTTGCAAACGCCCGTCCGTCCTACTTCCTTTATGCTTGCCGGACGTTGTATAATTAGGATTGGATGGAAAATTGGGGCAAGTGTGTGTGTGAGTGTGTGTATGATGCACTGGAAGCTCCTAGTTTTCCACTGGCTCATGATAGTGTCAAGGGCAAGCTGATATGCAAAGCGATTAGTTGTCTGGAGGAGGCAAGGGAGGAATTGTGCTTGTACACTATGACCACTCGTACTTGTATGAGTTTGTCTTGCGACAGACGATATCACCGAGGCGTGCTATCTACCGAAATCACCAAAATCGTAAATGCTAGTTTTAGTCACTTAGTCATGCTAGTTTTTACTTCCAAGTACGGCTTCGTCGTATCGTATGAAGTTAGCAGTCTAGGCACGTTTATGTCCCATACAATCTGGCATACACGGCATGTTGGTAAAAAATACCAAATTCTATCTTTGTACCGCGCATTACACCGAGTGTAATAGCTATTGTTAGCAAAACTATGCGAATGTTCAACCTTGAAAAAACGAACAACATTCTTGTTCAGTCCCTCAAATAATTTTATTTTGTCTAACTCAATTAAAATTCGTCTTTTCTTATTTCTCTCGATTTTCTTATCACCGGTTTCTCTAATTCACTCTTTCTTTCATCAACATTCCTTTTCACTTCATTGCCGCCATACGTGCGTGTGTGTAAGCATACTCTTTCTCTGCGTTTCTCATAATTGCTTTTTTAAGCTAGCGTCATGTTGAGGGGAAAAGACGAGAAGGATTGTGTGCATGTACGCTTTCAGCTCATAAATCTCCGTCAGCTGGTGTATTGAACGAATGAGTATATGTGTAACTGGAAGATTACGTTTTCGGAAGGTGTATTAACGTGGGATCGTTAACGTAAATCTGTCACCCGTGAGAGCTAATGTAAAGTTCATATTCTCTGTTCCTCTATCCGTAAACGTCAACATCTATAATAAAATGCTCTCTCTTTCTCTCTAACATTACTAATATAAGACAAAAGACATTTATCATTAGTATTTGATTAACGACTCATTTAATGGAATTAGCAATCGCTAGCGAGAATTAGAGAGCTGAGATTGTCCTTATAGTTACAATTATACATTTTTATTTCCAATATATATTCATTATAAAGATATTCAATTTATCATTATAATTTACATTATTAACATATGAAATTTAACAAAGAGATAATAATTTTTTTGAAATATAAAACTTAATTGTATCGTGGATTTACATTAGTATAGCGAAGAGGCAATGTTTTTACGTGTATCCTGCCTATACTTTTTAATTTTAGAATTTTAGTTTCAATATTAGCTGATAGTTCGTTTTAAAGATTAGGGATTCATTAGGATAGCGTTTCTGCTATGCCCGCTTATTCCTTTGACACTTCGATTGATACTTCCTTTGTCAAGCGGCCATTGTGACGCTAGGACGCCTGGCTGACGTCGACGCCAACGCTTCAACGCTAGCAGGAATGAAGATACAAATGAAGAAATTAATTTCGGTTCGTGGCACATAAGCGACGAATAGCAGAAATGTTAACAGTAATACATACGTGTATATCGTATGCCACGATGCGGACATTGCGGTCCGCAATCTGTGATATACGATGTTGAATTTGATACTTTGCATATTTCCCTATATGGATGTAAATATCTAAATATAAACATCTACTGTGATCTTTAATTTTATATTAAATTTCTTTTTGTGTTTCTTTTTTGTATGTAAGATATTCAATAAGATCTATTATTTTTTATAAAATTGCATTGCAGTATGATATTAACAAGATTTTTCTACGTAGAGAGTAGCAAATTGTGGAATCGTAAAATATTGATATTCTTATATTATTTTTTTATTTAGTTTCAAATAATACTTAGCAATGATGAAAGAATCGATTAACGTTCTATGAGAATGCAATAAATGCGTTTTATCGCGTTTTATATCGACTTGTAAACAAAACCGTGGCGATTATAAAGAAATTTCAATGTTCTCTATAAGTACGAGAAAAAATGAAGTGACGTACAAACGTAAACACATGGTGACACGTAATTAAGATCAGGAATATTCGCATCGCTTGAGAAGGAACTTACGAACGTCGGCAAAGAGAAAAAAGTTCCGGTGTACGATTGTATCGAGAAAATTACGTGCTTTGTAAAAAAAAGGAGAGAAAAGGAACCTACGCGTTGAGGAATAATCAATGGCACTGTCAGAAACAGATGAAAAGTTTTTGATATTGGAGTCGCTAGTATGCTACGGCAACAAAAAGAATAGTTTGACAGAGTGAAGATAGACTGCTGAACGTACCGAACAAGTCCACGTATAATATACGCGACCTGGATTTCGATTATTTCTCATTTCCGTGTAAGGATATCCCTTTCCATCGAGTATATCTTTTTCTTATCCTTTCTCTCCTTCTTTTCATTTTTTTACGCGATAAGATATTATAACCTGGCGAAATATCTATATAGTAATGATGGAGGTGAGAATATGAAATCGTACGGAAATATATGGTTCGCCATTTTATCTTTACGAGAAGTGTCATATCGTTTGAAATGGAAGCTGTAACTTTGGTATTGCCTGGCACTGAGTAAACGAGCGACAAGGTACATTTCAAATAATACCTCCAAATCTCGTCGAGTCGTATATGTTTGGTATCGGCGCGGTGCTGCAACAGTGCAATATCGCATGCCTGTTTAAATATTTATATGATGTTTATCATTGAATGTGATAATCACAATATTTAATTACTAACATTGAACGATAAATTTTATATCCTATTCTCGGCAACAATTGAGGATCACATACTTCAGAATTCAGAAAATCACTTTTAAGCACATGTACAGTACATTAAAAATTTCAATGCAGTTATTTTATGAGAATTTTATTGTATATACAGATTATTTGTAACAATAAGAAAATTTATGCAATTTGCAAAACCGGATTTAATGAGATCATCGTAATAATGATAATCCTGTTGTAGTTTGTAGTGATATTCCGAATGCTGTAAATTAATTTCTGAATTGTTTTATCTGTGGAAATGTTATTCAAAAATGTATATTACAAAGTTTTATTTTTATACCAATTTACACAAAATTATGCTAAATTAAAACAAACATAAAAGTTTTAAAAATGTTCTCTTCAATGTTATTTCTAACTCTGCTTGAAGTGTCGTATTCAGGTCTTTAAATTATGCGGAGTTCCCGTGCTTTCCATTTTTATTTTCCGGCTTATTATACAAGTAGTATAATTAATATTAATAAAAGTATTTCCTGCTGGGTAATTTGTTGATCTGATTGTGCAAGGCAACGTTGCTGTTGCATTTATAGCTAATAAGATTTGCACAGTAATTGCAGATTTTATATTCTATTCAAATATATTCTGCTGCTCGCGCATTTGCTTTTGTTAATTCAACACAGTTATCTCTGTACACTTAATCACTTTGTGATCTTTTATGCAAATGAAATATAAGTTAATCGTTTAATTTTCTCAAAATTGCACATATATTTTAGTTTTATATAAAATAAAAATAGTAAATTTAATATATTGTTGTAAAATATCTTTCTTTCTTTCATTTAGTCTTATTTTAGTCTTTTTCGTGAAAAAGGCTTTTACGAGAATTAAAAATGTATATCATCCGGTACTATGGTACAACAGAAGTAAATTTAGAAATGAAAAAGAGAACGTATATGAAAAGGCGCGCGCGCGCGAGAGAGAGAGAATGAGAGAGAAAATAGTTTTGTCGATAATTGTCGAAAAATGTCTATTATAATAATAGCAGGAAGGAATACTCTTTGATGTCTTCCGTGTATACATCTTACATTTATTCACATGTTCTTACCATGATAACGTACATAAAGTTTTTACGTAAATTTACGTAAATTAAGTTTTCTATATATCTGTATACGTAAAACTGTATATGTAAAACACCGAGATACGGAATAACGAGGTACGAATAAATTACTGCATGATATTTAAGCACAAAAGTGCCACGGAGAGCAATAAAGGTGAGGTCTGAGATTTTTTGATTTGAGAGTCAATGAAATCGGGAGAAGCGCAATGTCGTGCGTCTAAGATTGAAACACTAAATCTTCACGAGAGCGAATTCGCGGAGCATGACGAAAAAAGGGGAATGGATCGAAGGAGTCATATCTGCTAACATCAGTCCGCGCATGTATGACGGTGACATATCCCTCATATTATCGTTAATTATATCTATCAAGGGGTTTAATTCATTTTGCAAAATAGTAATTAATTGGAAGGAGTGGTTGAGGTACACCGCAGATCATTTTATGGCGCTTGTCAAATAAATTAGTTCCGAAATGCTATGTACACATATCAAAAATGTATAACGTATATATTACTTTATACAAATATAGATACATATGTTAATTTGACATATGTGGCTTTTCCATTTAACGTTATTTGTGCAACATTAACATTATTTATATGTTTAGTTGGTGAGGCTTAATTGGCCTATGCAATTTCGGCGATTTTTAAATGTGTTAACGTAAGAATTGACATCGTCTGTTTAGAAAAAAAAAAACGCTCCCGATGTTCGACAGGGCCGCTCATCATAGGCTTCTAATGATTTTTTTTCTTTCTTGATAATTTGATGCGGTGAATCCAACCGCCACGGCCGCGCCGGCCGCTGTGGAGTTTGCCAGGGAATTGTGGTCGGCTCGACTTGCCGGTGGGTGGTGGCAATTTCGATTCTACTAGGAGTACACCGCGATCGCGGTATGTCGTATGGAGAACAATAGGTCCCGGCGTCCCGAAGGAGAAAAACAAGACGCGGCTGCCACGGAGAAGAAACGACGACAATAGAGGCGGAGAGAAAGAGAGCGATACTATGGGTACGCAAGCGCGGCCATACTGCTCTAAGAACGGGAAGAGAAAAGAACAAGAACGAGGAAGGAGGAATGAGGCGGGAAATGGATTGCGGAGGCTGGGGATGAAAGGACGTGAAGCGGTTAGGGAAAAACGGCGCGACGCGCGACGGCAGGGATATCGCGACGAAAAGCGAATCTCGAGATGTGAAGCGACGACACGATGACACGATGAAAAGCGGGAAGAGAGGGAAAAGAGAGGGTCGTCTCTTTCTCCTTCACTTTCCTAAGCGAGCCCCGATTCAAAGGGGAATTTAATTTATGCAAATTTATAATGCGCGAGCACTTTGCGGTTTACCCGTGAAAACCGGCGAGGCGAGGCGCGACGGCCGGGATTCATCGTTGCGCTCGTTCGAGCTCGGTGATGGGGACGGCGCGGCGGCGAGCCGTGACACGGAGCGGCCACCAGGATTGGCGTTTTTCGTTCCGAAAACGAATGGTGCCAGGAAAGCGGTGACGATGGAGAGCGTTGATACGTGCCGCGGCATGACGTCGGGGCTTAAAGTGTCCGCTGCATTATCGCGAAGATGCGGCCGACCGCTTCAAGCATGCATGACCACGTAAGCGGGATGCGGGATGCGGGTAACGTCCGCGGTTTTGCCGCATTCGTCCCATTTCTCGGTCCATTTCCATTAATTTCCGCATTGTCGAGGAAAAAAGGATGCAACGCGAAAGGATATGTGATGCGCGCTCGCGCTACGGTGTCCTTATCAGATTTATTACGTACGATGGCTTATTCACGCTGTTTTAGATTTAATTTAATTTCTCGCTTAAATACGTCGGTCGCAATGAATTAGTAGCGACTACATTGTTGTTGCACTCGCGAAATTTGCATTGTTTAGTGGTAACAGTCGTCAACTGCCTTCCCACGCTTCCGTAATGTCGCATTCAATTGGTCCAACTGATGTTATTGGAAAATGTTACAATTTGCAATAGCGATTGGGACGAGCAATTTGCAGTGGCTGTTATGTAGTTGATTGAGGTCTCGTGTTTGCGTTTAGACTTGTCGCGTATTACTGATAACGCTGCTGTTTTTTTTAATATTTTTGATATTGTACTTTGATTACATATACACATATTCACATTTTTATATCATATGATAAAAATAAATTGAAACAAATTTATATAAAATTTTTGTCCAGTTTTATAGAAATAAAAATGTTAAATGACATTCTACGATAGCGGCACTTTGAAACTACGTGAATTCTGCCAACTTGGGTAATTTTCTCACATATTTTCCCTGCGCCCTTTTCTACGACAAACTTGGAAACTCAAATAGCTTTTCTTTTCTTTTACGATTTCAAATCCGTCTTGTACGTTCACTTACAGCCCAGAACAATTCTCATGTTCCTCAATCTGAAAAAGTTATTAATTTTATAAATTTTAAACACTTAAGCGTGTATTTAACCTTTGATTTAGAATATTTAGACATAAGAAAAAAATACATATAAGAGTTATTCTATTGTAAACGATATATTTATTAACTTGGAACATTTATAAAGTAAGTTACCTATAAGAAGGGAGATATAAACGCGTATAAAGTGCAAATAGAAATTGCATGGTGCGCAAATAATCTTTCGTTTAATTTGTGGAAACTTTTCATTACGTCAGAACTTATCCATTTCTCGCATAATGCTAGTATAATAGAATATAACAAAATTTCTGACACGAGTGCATTAGGTCTGACATGTTAATGGCGTTATTTGCAGAGTTTTCACGTGGTAGCAATGGAAACACAGAATATCTTGAGACAAACTGGAAAATAAAATTCGTCGTGCAGTTTCGTAGTTAAAGCGAGCAAATTCTCTAGAGAGTAGTTTCTGCAGGCAAGAACTCATTAGAATCCTTCCATTTGAATTACTTTTTAAGAAATCAAATTATTTTTCTTCATGTATGATTGTGCAACAATAAATTTTCACAATTTAAAGAAAAAGATTTTGTGTGTGTGTGTGTATTGTATGTGCCTACATTTTTTATATAACATTACACTTGTGACTAAAAGCATAATTCCTTCAGTTATTAGCAAATTAGAGACTTGACATTATTTCCATAATACATACATTTTTTTAAATATATTTTTATTAGTAAAAAACCGACCTAAAATTAAGATGAAAATTTTTAATTAAGCAAATATCGAAAAATAATTTCTTTTATAAAGGATCTTCGTAGAAGATTTAAACGCATCATTTGAGAATTGAGAACCGATTTTGACTGTTTCGCGTAATTCAGCTTATTGACATTTCTCATTAACTCGGATTTGCGGTACATGTGACGTAACGTTTGGCAATTGGCTGATTTCGCGGTTTTATATAGCGATAAATCATCGTAATAATAAATTCGTATAGATAATATCAGAAATAAGGCATTAATTGCGTTGATATGTATATATTGCGATATATATACTATGTAATATATCGCACTAATTAAAAATAATACTCCAACTACATACAAATACTGAATGAATCGACGAAATTAATCACAATAGAAAATTGATTGCATAAATAACTGAATTATGTATTATGATAATTTGTTATATGTAATCCTCCAACTATATGGTGACAATAACAAACAGTTGGACATTAACAAGGCGATAATCTCTAATAAGTTTTAATAAATTGCATCAATAAATTACATTAAGAATTCGACTATCCTTCTCTTCTCTCCTGTGTAGGATTTAGACAATATTATTTGCGTTTAATTTGATATATCTAGCATATGGCTGTAACTGATCATAACCGATTAGTGCGGTTTTCGTGCGAATATAACTGCTATCTGGTTTTCCATATAAATACCGATTAGTTGGTTAATAAATTTCTGAAATCAAGCGACGCAAAACACCGGCCGCAAATTGACCTTATTTTTTTTATATAGATATTTTTTCATAGTTTTATAGACATTTATAGTAAACAGACGTAACTTTTTTTGTGTTCAATATAAATGTAGTCCTACATGTATCGCATGATATGACTACTGAGCATCTCTCGTTTCATTTACAATTATTTTCTGCACGTGCACACAAGTTCACTTTGCGTATAGGTTCCGGTGCCTCGGAGCTTGATTCAATTCACGTTTTATATACGACAACTCTACCATAAGTTGTTCGCAAAATTAACTTGTTTTGGAAAGGATATCAAAATGAAAGTACGTGACATTTTACTTTCGTATACAAGATTTTTATCTCATATTTCCGGGATTCCAGGATTTGTTCCAACTACATATCAGATTGAAGACTAATATAACACCGTACCGCATAATAAATGTCCGCGAATCTAGACGTAGAGTCATACAGAATAAAATAATATTACGTTGTGAGAATAATTTATTGAAAACATCATGCATAAATAATGCAAACAGTTTGCAAAATTACAACAATCATAATTGTGAATTATGGAACAGTTGTTTTTATTTATGCATATATATCTATTATTTATACATGTAAAAATAACATTATTTATGCAAACAAATATGCGCAAGTTTTGCATTCTAATAAATTTTGTCACAGTTGAAAGTAGGAACAAAAATCTATAATAAATTCACATAAAACTAAAATTGCGATATTTAGCAACAAACTTTATCTTTGGCAGAGTATTTTCTATATTTTCTATCGTCGTTTATAACTTTTCTGAGTTTTTAATATCTCTTTTTCTGACGTCTTTTTATTCTTTTTGCTCATCATGTCTATCTCATTCATGCTTTCTTTATTTTTGTATTGAAACAGCGATTCTTTCATTGCTCTTGTTTTGTGAATATTGCTCGAATCAACGACCATACTCTCAATATGTTGCTACCTTTCTGTATTTTTCTTTTTCTTGCTTTTATCCGTTATCACGCGAAATATTTTCGGCTGGTCCATCTCGTTCGATCTTAAACTTGTATTCTCCTCTGCAGCGGATTTCCCCGCTTTATGCTTTGTCCCTTCAAGTATAAAGTTTTTCTCTTTATCCGTTTCTTGTTAGTTTTTAATTTATTTGTTCTGTAACATATCTAAAAATCCCTATATGATTCTTTTGTCAGAGTACGGAGAGCAAAGTAATAAGAAGGGATACACACTCTTACCACATATAATTCTAACATTATCTGCAGGATGCATGTGAAATATTCGTTCATATATAAGTAATTCATATTTATATATTCGTACATTATTTCCACTTTATCTCTTCCATTCTCATTTCCGTTTTTTTACCTCTCTCTCTCTCTATTTTTTTTACTGTAGACTTTATTTTTTTGTCGCCAAACGTTGTCGAATATAAAAATAGAGTCTTTCTCCTTTATTTTTTTATTATTCCGTTTATCTCCTAAAGATGGTCGCGCGAACAAACTTCTTTCGAGGCACGAAATGTATACACTTCGGTCCAAGAGTGAATCTGTCAGGGGAATACAAAAGAGGACTTAAGCGAGATTTACTAGCAGATCATTCACACACACACATGCGCGCATAAAATTACTTTGCTATTCCAAGAACAGTATTATTATTTCCTGTGCAATTATTAAAGGTCGACTTTAGACAGTTTTTGATATTTTAATTGTCAGATAATTATTAATGCTGATAAAAATTCTACCATATTTGAGTATAATATTATTATTGATGTACTAGCGTAATATTAATAGGTACATTATTATGCGAAATATAATGTGTGTTATTGTTTATAAATACTTTCTTCTGCGAAAGATTCAGAAAATACGTTATTACGACGATTTAATGAAAGATACGTGTAAAGTGTTAGTAAAATTAAGAATGGCGGATTTCGGGGCCACATGAAAGTGACTACAGAATTCCATTAGGAATGCGTAATGATCCACATGGAAAAGCGAGCAATGTATTAAACCTATGAGAGACTACATACAGAATAATAAATGAGGCAGATGCTGCATATTTTAACGACCAAAATGAAATTACCTTCGATATATTTCTGAGACCTAAATCCTGAGTCCTAAATATAGTTTGAGTTTTCCTTTCGTATTAATCCAAAATTGGAGAAACGCGTGACGAGAAGATTGATTTGCTACTAAACAACGTCAACTGATTTTCGATGAGATAGATTATGGTTTTAATTATAGATTTAATAAAGAATAAAGAATAAATAACATAAAATTTGTCAAGTTTGCGGTATAAAAAATCTCGGATTGGATATAAAAAAAGTTAAATAGATAGGAACACCCCATAAAAGTAAATGAGATTTATATCTCTATGCGTTTTTAATAATTTTGTTATTCCATAATAATCATAAAAATTGTACAATTTTAGTTATACTTTTAGTTTGTTACGTAAAAAATTGATAAGATTAGAATTTTTCCTTTCGTATACAAATTTTACGATATAATTTTCCGCTGTACTGTTGTTTATTATAATCTTTTTGACTTTGTTTTAAGTACTATTTCAGATTTTTAAAATATTGTTTTAAATTATGATAAATTATCATAATTAATTTAGTTATAGGGGGGGAAGGGCAATTGGCATGCTTACAAACATATATGTTTATAGACAATTGAGATAAATAAATATCAAATGTATGAGCAGCTTGTAGGGATTTGAAACAATTCGGAAAGTATCTGCGAGAGTCAAAGGTTATATATTACATTTTAAAGTTTTTCGCAATCTGCATTTAAATATATTACTTCTATTATTTACTTATATTTTAATTCTATGATACGCGATATTACTAATACATGAAAAACTTATGCAACACTTATGCAATTATTGCTGTGCAATAATATATAATTGATAAACATTGTTTATATTTATATAAATTCGTTGAGGACTATAAACATAATTATAATAAGTACAATAATAATCACAGAATAAGAGTTTAATATTTTGTTAAGAATATTAAGTCTTGTAAAAAATATTAATAACTTCATTTCTTTTCTGTTAAATTTCTCATCTGTTAAATTTCTGTAATTGAGAAAATAATATATTTTATATAACGATAATATAATATTGTTCGCGCATCATGGTTGAATATTTGAATAATGAAATATGAAGTAGATTTCTCATATATACGCCGTTTGTTCGGATTGAAAATAGTCATATATAAATATATGAAAAATTTACTTGTACGAATGTATTATTAGCGAACATATTTCAAGTACTAAATATAAAAATATACGAGTGGAGAAAAGCGTACATTGCATTAAAATATGATTTAATAACTTAATAAAATAATTTTGTATAAATTGATTAAAGAAAAATAAAATTTATAATTTGCAAACTAAACTTATCGAAACACTCGCTATAAGCGCTATTTCGCAGTATAAATCTGGTTTGATGATTTTACGTTACAATAGAAATAACGAATTAAATCTCAAATATGTGATGGTAAATTATAATGTCATAATAATTTTCCGCGCTTTGATTTTAATTAACGAAAAAGAAAGCATTCAACGTAATAGCGTGGATACGATATAGGATTGTATCTTCGTACTTGTTTTGCGCGGATGTGTTCTGCTCGATAGTCAGAAGTATACTCGAATGTTTAAGAGATAAGCACGAGCAAGTGGCGAGGAAAATTCCATTTAAATCGTTCACTACTTGCACACTCGGTATATGCCGACTATTGGAAAAATACCGAAGAATATGGCAAAGACGCGATTACGGTCTCTGTGGGATTAAATAAAATGTTTCGCCGAAACGATATTTCTTTTCAGTGCTCTCCTGGCGAATGTAGATTCGCGTGTCTTCTCTTATATAATATATACTAGTGTACATGAACCGCCGCGTGCGACCTATGGATATGGTAAATGGAGACCGTTCTTCTTTCTCTCAGTTTCCATATGTATTATCATCGAATCGGTGAATCGTCAAATGCAATTCTCTACCGAAGTTATCTGCCGTCTCTTACCTGTGCGGAAACCATTTGCGATGCTATATTTTTGCTTAATTATGTTTCTGTACATGATATTATAATTTCACCAAGTAATTAGATGTAAATTCGAAATACATAAGATACATAGAAAGTCAATTGTGGAAACGAAAAAAAGGATTAGAAACGAAGCTTTGCACGTCCTCTCTTACGGAAAATTTATCTACGTAAAAATTTTCGAAAAAAGAATTAACCGCGGCAAAATGAATATGAATCTTTCTCCCTTTGTCTCTCGAGTTATTGCATACGTGTGACAGCAATCATCGGTCGGCGCATTTTTCATTCTCCTATTGATATCACAGTTGTTCAGTTATTAATGAATTGTGCCTGAAGCAGAGCACTATGCAATTGTGCTGTGTGTACGCGCGCGCATGTACATCAAGATCGATATTCCATACATAGTTTATTTACACGCGTTCGAACAATCGTCATTTGTCAAATTTGAGGTAAAAATGCCACGGTTATAATTAAATGTGCAATTTCGAAAAGAGCATTGCATATCTCGCATTTTTTGGCCTATAGGTTTTTTCACTAATTGTAAGTAAGATGTACTTTAATTAAATCTTTTTACACATCTTTTTGTGCAAATTCCTGAAAAAATTTAATTTTCGGAAATGTGCCCTTTTCGAAATTGCACGTTCAATTAAAGGTAGATCCGTAACAAAAAAATAATGACAATTTGTTGGAATCGCGATGTGCAGAGTAGTGCGATTGATTCGTATAGGGTGGCTATTGAACATTTGACTAATTTCCGAGCCTAACAACGTAATTAGTGGCAACAGTGCCATACGCTATAGTTTATGCTGTACGATAAGTTAACGAGAATCGAGTAGTTAAATGCTGTAACATCTATAATCTCTTCGCTTTTGCGCTCCGCTAGGTATCGTAACTTGCTAGATACGTTGGGATTTCAATGTCAGGCAAGTAGAACGCTCGAGAGATAATTGCAACTAACCTAAATGTAAATGGACTTAATATCGTCCGTTCCGTTAATTAATGGTACGATTTGTGTATCGCTGCAACATAAATAATTCGTAGTTAAGATGCTTGATTAGGGAAGTAAGTTTATCTGAATTAAAAAGTTCGTGAACAACGGAACTCTGTAGATAATTTGTATTTATCTCTAATATCATTATATTTGAGTTTATTTTTATTTGCCAATAATACAAATTGTGTACTATCATCGGCTATTACATAAATTTATTTTTGGATTTTGTTCATATTTGTTTTTGCTAATAAATGCAATGTATTTCTGCTTTTGTTAAGCAAAGTAATATATTTTCTTATACGATAAACTTTTAAATGTGGCATTAATTACGTATTTAGTTTTTTTCCCTAAAATCTGGTTGGTGATGCACTCAAACGCTTTACATATACTTTATTAAATTATATTATATTTTTTATAAAATTAAATATTGGATAATAAGTTATATGATAAAAAAAGCTTTGTTTAAATGTGTGTGTAATATTATATTTATATTTTTGTATTTACATCATATACAAATTTCTTTCATATATAGAGAACGGTATAATCTATTGTACTCTTATGCATATCCTATGATTAATTTCAGGTTTAGTATCGAATCAATTGAAGTCACGGTCTAGCAATATATATGCACGCATTCTCTCTCAAACAGTGACAGTGAATATCTCATGATGCGTTAGTTGCATGATAGATTAGCATTGTGTGTAGTGCGAGCTGATATTACATACTACATCCAAGCAATGCGCATCGATGACACACTCTGACGCATCAGATATACATATATATCTCTTATCACCTCTATGACGTGATTGATTTTTTACTAAAATCGTTTGCTCGACGCTAACACCCAAATCGTTTCGGGCTGACGAATTTGACGAGCAAGCTTTTGTCGCGTGCTTTCAGTTAAAATGAGTTTTTCACACCTCCCTGGCAGACAAATGACGGAATCGAAAGCGGATAAAGCGAATTCTGTGCACTAGATTTTAATGTAATATTCCTGCCGCCCTTAATTTTGTTGAGGCACTCTACGCTCTGCAAGCAAGATAGTGTATTACGTATACAAAAGGTGAATGGACAAACTTAGTGTTTTGAGAAGCTTTTGTTTGTAAAAAAAGTAAAATTTATATGAAAAGCGAAATTGTTTTTCAAACTTCTTCGAGAAAAGTAAAAGTTGACGGTGGAAAGTATACTTTTTAGTTGATTTGCGCCTGTTCATTCTACTTAATGTATCTCTTACAGTCACTAACGCGATTTGTCTGCAAGAACTATGTGTTTGAGCGATAGAAATAAATGTTACGTTCAGATTAAATTAAGTATGATTTGGATATTTCGAAAATATCGAAAATTCGAATAATATACGACTTGGAAATATTTCGAAGGGTACTGGAAGGTGTTACGGATTCAGATGCACTCGGTGGAGGTGTATTCGATCGTGACCGTCCGACACGGTGACCGCTCTGCCGCAAATGGGTCGCGCATCATCAGCAGGGCTAAGCGATGACCCGTGACCATCTAACAAACCGTAAAGATACCATCAAGCGGCCGATCAGAGGTGGCATAGGCTGCAAGCTTTTCATCGAATAATGTATTAAATACCCATTTTCACAACCATTTCACCAATTAACGTATTTTATCGTTGTCTCGCGCAATTGTCCATTTCTAAAGTAACCAAAAATAGAATGGTAAATTCAAAGGAAATTAAAATCGGCCGGTTATCATCACAGAAGTCTCAGTACTCAGTTTCGAATAAATATATTATTTGTAAAATATTATTTATGACATAGGCATATCTATGCAATCAATTTATAATGATGAAAATCGTGCACATCAACTTACCGTGGATATTGATTTGCAAATGCCGCAGATATAAATGTAGATACATGTAGACACTTGTTTTACTTCTTGTTTTACATACATTTAATTTAGAATTTATAGTTGTTACTATAATAATGCAGTTATTATTATTTAAAATTATTTTAACAAATTTAATAATTATTAAAATATTTAATAATTTATATTTACAAATACGGTTGTTACTCTATTATCTATATAATGCGTACTGTGCAAAATGTATTAAAGTTTCTGACATTTTCAACGAGCAAAAGATTACTAAGAGACTGCGCGACAAAAGATAAGCCAGATCCTTTGCCATTGTTTGAGTTAATTCTATATTTCAGTTAACTCATAGTCACTGTACAGTAAGTTATCATAATTGAGTTATTGTTAAGGTATCCTACTTCCGAATTCGATTCTGGTTACACTAACAGTACAGTTACAAGCGCCATTAGCTATGCTATAGAGTGACTATGAACACAGCTTTCTCTATTGAACAGTAGACTGTTAGAAGCGCGTATTCACTAAAGCATGAATTGCCAAGTGTAGAGTCGAGATTTCCGCTCTATCGAAAGGCTTATTCTCCGCGAGGATCCTCCGCGGAGTTAGTTTCGAGATACTTTAGAGACAGTTAACGAGAAGCTAATCTTACTCTTTAATACTGCTAGTTAAACTATACTAATCCTTTTATATTACGATTTATGAATAATAAGAATATATATATATATATATAATAATTATGTGCAAATACTTATCTTAGTATATAATATTAAATTTTTCTTTAAGGTTAAAATTTTTAATTCGTCAAAATGGTTTAACTTTTAACTATTGATTATTTAGTAAGGGAGGAACCACTACAGCTATTAGAGATATATATTTTAGTTTATATGGATTATAAATTATACAGATATATAATGCAGAGAAAGATAATTAATTAAACAAATATGATCGGTAACGATATGCACATCAGCATATTCATAGTGTCACAAACTACTTAACAACATACCCATTATTTACATATAACGCTCAAATATTATCACATATTCTCTTTCGTGGCTTATTTAATTACGCTTTTCTTTTGTCGCTTAAAAGCTTCTAATAAAATTATTTTAATATGTCATATGTTATTTCTTATGCAATCCGTTAAAAATACCTGTCAGTTCTAAAAAAAGGTCTATGAATATCGATTAACATTAATTAGAATAACATTTATTTATATACTATTGACGAGGAAAAATTAAAAGTGCATAATGAATTATTGTTCTTGTTTATGTGTATGTTTTGTTAAGATATCACTATTATAAAACTGAAGAATGTCATACAAAAATAATATTTAAATTTTTCAGGAAAAATCGACTTACTATTGTAGAATTAATTGTATGACCAAAGGATATACGAAGTCCTCTCTCTCTCTCTCTCTCTCTCTCTCTCTCTCTCTCTCTCTAGCGTATCTCATAAAAGAACCTTCAGCGATTCTTTTTTTTACATATTGAGAAAATCCCAAGAAAATTAATGACCGTGCGCATGGACATCGAGAGTCTTCCAGGTAATTCGAATCCGTTGTCTCGCGTTTCCTTCGATTTCCAACCGTGTTATCCGGTTCTCCGGAAACACGAGTACCGATGCTGCTGCTCGCGCGCTCGTCTTGCTCGTTATTTTTAAATGCCGATTAACGAGGGGCAGGTACACCCCCGCCCTTCTCATCCTTCTTTACCGCAGATCCCTTCGCATCCGAGGCAGCCGAGGATGCTCCTTGGTGTCAGATTATTCTCTCGACAAGAAGGTTTGCGCTAATTATACAGATAATTAGCAACCGTGACAAGGGCTAATAAGAAACATGCCACGCCTCGCTAGGTATCCGCGATATTTTGAGACAAACTTGAACAAAGAATCAAAGTCTTTGTTCATCAAGCCTTTTTAAGATACTGTAATTTTTTTCTCGCCGCCTACTCGTTGCAAAAATTTCACTGACATTTGTTTTTCAATGAACTTTCAATGAACATCCCGCGAGCACCGTTTACCCTTATCGATAAAAATCCTGCATAAAAAAGGTGAGACTTGTAACCATGTCGTACCCACTTTCACCGTCCTATACGCCGTAGCGCCCACTCGTACACTCGTAGGTGCCCGCGCCGGATGTATTTTTTCTCATATACCATTTATAACCAGCAGCAAGTTAAGTCACTCTATGTCTCAAAGACAATATGTATTTTTTATCGTCAAGATATTTTTATTGCAATGACATTTTTAGTAGACTCTATCTACTATTAGTTATGGAAAGATGAATGAATTTGTCTGTTATAATACCTGATTAGGGAGGAGGTATTCAGAATTATATTTTCATAAATTTTTCCACGCATTAAATTCAAAATAGCCTATTACCTACATAAGTTTACTAAAATCCTATCAAATCTATAAGATGCAGATTCGGAGTTTCGTTAACACGGTGATGTTTCGAAAAAGTGCAAAGGCGTGTTAAATGGAAAATCGCTATCTGAAGTCTGTCGAGCTTCAATCCCTCAACGCATGTGTTGTTTAATTCGCCGTATGGTTTTAGGAAATAGGTCAGTTGATAAACTGCAGAGAGAGAGAGAGAGAGAGAGAGAGAGGGGGGAAGAGGGAGAGAGAGCCCGCGTTCTCTACGCTCAATGTAAATAGAAGCTGGCCGTCGTTTCTGTATCTGTACAGAGTGCCGTACAACGTATATTTCGCTTTGTAATCGCCGCAATGCACTATGGGCATAATTATGTGCACACAGTCTATTTAATTATGCTTATTGCCCTATTATATTACATACGTGGTGGAGTGGTTTTGTGAAACTTGTGTCGAAACCGATTGCGGAGTGCTCAAAATCTTGTAGTCTCACTGTTACTCATAATCAACGTATACGTATAATTTATTATCAAGCATGCTTCACGATAGTTTCATCATCAATATTTCTATACATTCTTCTTTTATAAGTATGATACAGATTCATATCGAGGGCATTACACCTATAGAATTATTTCCGTCTTCATAGAGATAATATGTATAGAAGATAGTATCTTCTATATAAACAATCATATCTGTTGATTCTCATCTTCACTTTTCACAACTCTCAGAAATGTATAAATATATGTATATTAAAAAATGTAAATGTTTATCATGAATCTGTTACTTCTATTTATGTTTGTCTCATGATGCGAGAGAACAGTACATTCGATTGTGAGTAGATTTTCTGTGAAAGTATGGATAATACAATATAAGGATGGAAGCAGTAAAACGTGTCATTTAACAAAAAGCAATATAAAACTCGTACATGACATTTTATTTACAAGTGTGGTTACAATTTCAGTTAAAAAACTTGCAGTCTTTTCAAATATTATATATCAAGAAATACGTTTGGCAACTGGGAAGAAGGTACTAAATGCTACTTATGATTTATGAGTTTTTTAACCGTTTGTCTTTAAAATCTGACTTGTGGTTTGGTACGTAATTCTCTCTCTCTCTCTCTCTGACTCAAAACTTTTTATATATTTTTTATAAGGCCATAAAACTTGTCATTTCATACGACATCAGTTCTAATAGAGAAACCATTTTTAGAAACTCACAGTTATGTTATTAATAATATACGTATTTGCACAAAAGATCACTTACATCAATACTTAGATTATTATTTTTTATTTAATAAGAGAGTATATATAAGTATATAGAGATAGACACAATATGGTAGATAAGGGTATTGATTTTCATGTACTATTATGTCTAATTTATGTGATTTATATAATAAATTAATCTAGTGTGCAATGATATATAGTATAAAATCATGAGTATCACTTCAGCGTTATCGTATTCTCTTTTAGAATCACAGATTCTTTGATGAATTTGAGATTGACTTTTTCTTAGCAAAAATGTAATGGAATACTTAATTAATAGTGAACATTAAAGATTAATGAGATTCGGGGAGCTAAGTCTCAGGAGCGTAAATGGACGACAGACCCTCCTCTGAGTGAATTTCAAGAAGACTTTAAGCTCAATTTTAAAATATTTGATATTAAAACGTAAAACAAAACATTAAAGCAAAGAAAAATCAATTCCATTTATATCGAAAAGGTTATAATTGAAGACGGTTATGAGGCACTTTGCAGATATATTTTTACAATAGGTATTAACATTTTAATTATATGTTTATATATATATGTCTATTATTATTAATTTAATATTGACACTTTTTAATCGATCATAAGTGACAACGCTATAAAATATCTGAATGTATTGAAAGAAATTATCCTATAGTATACCTCGATAGCTGTAGTATGCGACACCGAATAAATAAAAGTAGTGATATTCGATAAAATTTATCCCAGCCCCGCATCTTCCCAAAGACACTCTCTATACCGTAATCGATGGCTAGGTTCTCGAATACCGTATTCAAATTCCATAGCACAAATTGCGTGTCAATAGAAATCGATAACATCGCGCATGCCGTTCTACGTAACTAGTCTCGTAATTAAGAACAGAATTTCGCAACGTGGAGTGAAATTTAACTTTTGCAACATTATCGTATTAAGTTTCACAAACATAAAGTAACAGTCTCGTTTTTAATGTTAACCTAGAATGACTACAAGACATGTGAATCCGGTTCTTTTTCGAGTATTGCAATTGCATCTCATTACTCCTAATCAACTCGTAACCATTTGTGCCATTTTTTGCTTCCTCTGCAGCGATAGTTGACAAATCAAATAAGTTTATTAACCTATATTTATTTACTACTAAGAAAAATTAAGAAATTTTATATGTTATCAAATTAAATACTAATAAAATGTTCGACAAATTATGCAAAAAGATACAAATTTGGGTGTTCTATCTCTCAACGTCTATAGATAAAGTTTTCAAAATTAATTTATCGAACATTTTATTAGTATTTAATTTGATAACATATGTAAAATTTCTTAAATTATATATATTGCTTGAATGTAAAAATTAATATTTGGCTAAATTTTAATTCTGCTTTAACATAAGCGTTTGTTTACCTTGGTATTATAAACTACGGTTTTCCGCTAATACAACATAATGACTGTAGTCTGCGCTAGGAGAAAACCACTATGCATACAATATAAATATCCTACATTTAATAATGCGTTATTTACTTTACGATTTACCTCGTATCGCGGTAAACTCCGCTTAAATGCTGCACCGGCGGCATTTCATTTGACAATGAAATGAATGAATTCTCGGAGCTTTGTACCGCGTTATTTGATGTAAATTCTGTCCAACTGTTTGCGGAATAAATTTGTTACGCTAAATTTTCCATTTTGCGCCGATGATGAAAACTTGTGTTCAATCTTTACTTGGAACTTAATTCCAGAAGGTATTTAGTAATAGAGGTTCCAAGAGAGAGATATTTAAGCACAGCCCTGGGGCACTAACTATAATTGGACTCGATTAATTGGTGTTTCGATCAAGGAACCAAATTCGGGTACATACTAGATAAGCGATGACTGAAGGCTGCCATCGATTTGTCTAATCAATCATGGACATTACCGATCACAATTTTGATAAAAATTGTGTTACAGAAAAATTAAATCATACAATTTTGTAAAAACTGTAAACAATTTTGCAGGTGAAAATTCCACAAACATACAGCTATCATAAATCAACGCGATATCGCGGGGTGAACCACTTGAATCGTTTAGTCATAAAAAATCATGACAGAGCGAAGTTGGTTTCTAGCAAGCGTCGAGTTGCCACCATACGTATCCATGCGGAAGCTGCAGTGGGATAAATCACATTAGGGCAGTCGTAAATGGAAAAACGTTCAGAGGGAATCGATGAAAAACACATTCCTCGGTTTCAAACACGGCTTCGTGCGAAGTGTATCAAATCGTCGGTGGGTTAATTCAATTTTGCGCATTTCTTCCGTCTGTCCGATAGCTCTCAGGCAAATGTTGATGGGTGCGTTTCGGGCAAAACGGTCGCGGATTACGATCGTGCGAACCAAGAGAACAAAAATAAAAAAAGATGACCTATTGTTTGCGACAAAAAGACTGCCCCGAGTAGATACGAGCACGATTCTGGACGTGAAAGTAAATTAGCACGGCGAAATCGATCGACGGACAGTTTCCCGTGTGGCATTGTGCTCGCCTGACGCGAGCGAATTCGAATTAATTACGTGCATCCTTTCGCAGCCGCGGAATTTCTGCAGAGCGAAATTATGCGATGCTAAATATGTCCCACGATGCATGTATACTTCGATTGTAGTATAAGTTATATTAGTGCTTTTTTGTATGAATAATTCTCCTTTGTTATCATTGTGCCTAATAAAAAACACGGTAATAATAGAGCTAACAATAAAATGAAAGGATAAAATAATTAAAGAGCAAAATAATGAAAATGGGTATAATAAGTTTGTTGTGGCAGGCCGAAGTGCTACATTTAGCACATTATTGTAGTAGCATAAGCGTTTGAGAAACAACATTTTAAACTATTCTTCGTTTTGATAAACTTCGATCATCTCTATTGTAGAACAGCTCGAAAGATTTTTAAACTTTTTTCATCCTTTTAATTTTTTCGTTAAGTCTCTCGAGGGTAAAGTAGATAGATGTATTTGATTTTGATTAATGCTATCACGAAAACCATAAGCATACATAGATAAATATTACCAAGTTTTATAATACTAAAAGCTCATGATTATTCTGATTGAATTCTATATCCTTGAGCTCATCATTCCCTGCAAAAATATAACGTTACACGAAAAATGTAATTCGCTGAATAGTGAACAGCTAGATGATAACAAGGAAACGCGAGCGATGCTCGATTTGTAGGTAAAAGACTGTATGCTTCTCTCGGCAAATATTTTCTAAAAGTTAATTCCACAGAGAATTTTATTCCTCTCTTATCTGTTTTCGTGCAACCAACATTCGTCCTAATGGCTGCCCAGAGTGCGTTAAAGATCCAGGGAGATCGCTTATGGTACCTACAATCATCAGCTAGAGACCAAAAGCGAGATAGATATGGCGACGACGCAAACGATTCGGGCACGTTCTGCGTAAGTGAGAACGAAATGACTCTGGTCATTTCTCTCGAAAGCGCGCGCGACAAATGTTAAGCTGAATTCATCCGTGAAGGTACGGGTCCCGGAGGCAAATTTGTCCCGCAGACTAACTGCAGTTAGATGTTTCCGCGACAACTTTGTCCGTAACGTGATCTCTCGAATTCGACAGGAGTATTTAGCCCTCGGGCTAAATATTACTATTATTTAATCATTGTTTTGTACGTGGTATACATCATCTGTTTTTGGTAATTCCAAATGTATTACCATCTAGTGCTAAACGCGACTGTTTCCAACACTAAACTTACATTTAGTTCTTGTAAATTGAATAAAAGTAGAAAATAATTGTTCCCTGAAATGAAAGAAATTATATATTCAGAGTAGAAAACATATGGATATATAATTATATTAATATCATACTGCATATTTGGAAGAAAAAGGTTAAAAGAGTATTAAAAATTGAGGTAAATGTTGATGGAATTCACACTATGACAGGTTATTTCCAAGTTATATATACATATATATGTATGTACATTTTTGTTGAAGGAGCCTTTACATAATTTATCATCATCTTATATTATATCAGGTTATTTCTGTATCTGTTTTATAAATGTAGTTATGTAAAAATTTTGCACACACGTAACAATTTTATTGAAAATTCGATTTATTTTTCTATCTTTTTCTATTTTCAAATATATTTTTGGTTCTTGCTTATGTTCATTTTATATGTATTTTACGGCTAATAATAAGTCTTATATTTAACTTGACTTTGTTTTCCACAAAGTTCTCTTGTGGATTTCTTTTGGCAATTTATTAGTTTCCTTTCTTGGTTCTCTTAGTTATCACTTATCACTCGGTATTTCCTTCTTAGAAAAAGTTACGGCAGCTCGGAAATGCTCATGATAGTTCATTTATAATGGCTTTGTGCTTAATTGTCTTTAAATCCAATGCCTTAAGTTGACCTATATAACAATGCATTTACTGCATTTACTGCATGCGTAATACATATTTACGTCGAGCGAAAACTTATGTAACCATCTAAATTCACTGGGTGATATTATTTTATTTTATTTTTTCGTATAATAAAATAACATATGTATACAAACACATGTATCAAAGTTTGCTTTCCACATATGTATATGTTATAAAAAAGCATTTTGTAAATTGATTGACGTTTTAGTTTTGCGAGAGTATCCATTACATCAATAACGTAAATATCTCATATATTTATCAAATTTAAAAATTTTTTCTCTGGTTATTAAGTTTCAATAAGGTTTTATTTTTTCGATATTATAATGCAGCAAAAAGCTGATTGAAAAATTTTACAAAAATATCTTTCGATTAAGAGAAGAATTTCAATAATCAATTTGCAGATTAAAATTTGAAGAAAGAGTTAAAATTGAGTAGTCTCCCGAATATCAGCGCGTTAAGAGTATTAAAAATGTTGTAAAAGTGATAATATTTTTTGAGTTTTATTCGTCATATAATATATCTCCTTTCATCATTGGGTATTTACAAATTAATTAATGAAATTATGGCACGATTGGAGGGGGTTATATCCGACGGATGTATTATAGTATAGTATAGTAAAAGTTATTCCGTTTTTGGTCGTGTCTGAAAAGCAGTCTGTTTTTGGACGAAGGCAGCATAGTGTAAAGAAAAATTAATTGCTTCGGGGTGCTGTAACCACGGAATATGTGAAACGATAAAAGGGGCCGATGTTGTCCGTTTAATAAATGAAGTTGACCGTTGTGATAAGCTAGAAAATAGCGGGCAGAAAATTCGTTACGGCGCGGCGCGGCCGCGGCCGCGGCCGGACTGCGGGCTGCGCTTGGGGTTGTGTAAAGGAGTGGTTTATCGAGAGTTCCGCGTGTGAGCGTACTCTAAAGAAGGAAACACGAAAAAAAATGCAGCGAAAGAACGGTGAGCGATCTCAACCACGCGATAAAGTTAGTGTAAGCGACTTCTCGAGAAAGGGGTTACCCAGGCAGCGGATCGATCTACCGCGGAATAGTCGAGAACGATTCTATCTCCTGAATCTTTAATCACTCTAAATGGTAATGCTGGCAATAACTTTGCCACGAATAACGGGCAATTCGAAAACGGACTTTTAAATCCGGATTCTCCGTCTTTCCCTCCTTGAGAGAAGCATCGCTCATTTCGGTTCATTTAGTATTTTTCATTACGGCTAGAAAGTCGTATTTTCCATTAAAGAAGAATTTCGAGCATCCGTGCATTAAATATTTACACTTTACGAATATCTACTTCATAAATCCTTTTTCTTCAAATTATACACGAATTATATACGTAATTATATACGGTTATACGTATCTTTGATCGCGTAAAGTTCAAGTACCATGCATTTAAAATACATAGCTTCAGAAAGCATATTGCATGCTTGAAATATCAAAAATATCTGGCCTGATATACCGCAAAATTACCGATGTGACCTGCGAGTCAAACTGATTGTGAGTTTGACACGCCATATGTGTTATCGGTAAATGCTATATATCACATAAAACGTTCGTTTAAAATACATTTCACAATAGTTTCGATTAAATGGTTGGGTTAACATCGTTGATGAATCAACGAGATCGCAGCAATGCATATAGAGTTAATGTATAATATATAGGCGCGAATATAGGAAACACAATAAAACTAAATATGATCGCTCTCGAATATCCAGGACCATTTACTTCATCTACTCCAGCTTCGAGCGATGGTATCAGGCACATCACAAATATGATTTCACCTTTTATGACAAGTTCAATCGAATTCGATTCGACATTACTGTTGATAACAAACAGCGCTGACGTTGGTAAAAGTATTTTCAGTTTATCATCTTATCGTTATTGGAACAGTCAATAACGTACAATTGTACATTTAGCTACGTGCTATATTTTACAACTGTCCACAAATATTTGACGAAAGAGAAAGGTGTGACAATATATAGAAAGAGTGTATTATTTATATAACATTTTATTTCATCGCGTGTATACACGCGCAACTAGTTAGTAAAACATAATTTTTATTTAAAAATAAAATATTTGTCTCGTATACTTGATTTTTTACTCGATGCACAAGTTCAACACGGCGCGGCGGCGCAGGCTGTTTCGCTGTTTCTGCGTAAATGCCCTGGGTAATCTTTGTCGGTCGCATGTCACCTACTCACCTCGAGTTTTCCCTCTATCTACTAATGATATCGGGCGCATTTTATCTGAATCTATGGCGACTCAGAGTGTAAAATAGTCACGTGAGCCACGCGGACCGGTGCGCGGTGTGTCGCACACGCGATTGGTATTTATGGTACCGAGAACAAGCGTCACGGTTTGTAAATCTGTTCTTACACATTCATTCTTACACGTAGTTAGGTAGTCACGGATAGTCGCGCGAGCAGGGCTGTTTCGATTCGCGTATTACGGGGATCGTGTATAGGTGTATGTGCGGACGCGCGAGACCGGTAATATCATTGCCCTTCGACGTGAATTATTACCGCGGAAGGATTAATGCAAATGAGAGGAGAGCCAGGGAAAAATGTTAATCTTTCTGCGCGCTGCATAAATCAACATACTGATGCACGACGCGCGGCGCTTAGAGAATGAATAGAGCGTAAAAAGCACTTCACCATTAGAACGTTTCCATTTACGTTTGTTGGGGACGCGCAAATCTCTTTTAATTATACCACTAGTAGTTTCTCGCTAATGCGCAATGCTGAATAATTACCTTAATTCGTTGTAATGCGCGAAGCGATCGCACGCTACCTCGGATAATGCGATATAAAAAAATATGCGAAATTAGGTGACATGCTGCTGTTTATAATTCATTAATCATAACTAAGTTAGCGCAGTACTTTATATTCGCTTGAGATCTCGCATATATTCGTTCGCAAAGAAATGCTTTCTAATTACCCTAATTGATCGAGCACTGCAGCGTAAAAACAGAAGGAAATGCATAATAAATAAATGAGTGTTATAAATGGTAGAGTACTACTACTATCAAGCAATAAATATTGTCTAACGCAATTAGTTTTTTTAACTATAATTTATAATTTCAAAAATTTGACCGTAATAAAAATTCTTTGCTTTTACAAAAATTACTTTAGGATTTAAAGATAATTTTTCTATGTAAATTCAGAATCAATAGTTTGCTTATTCTAGAAATCAATATATTCGACAATCTCAAGATCATCCGATTGATTCAATAGAAGCCTACCTATAAAGAAAGCTATACAACTCATTTAATAATACTTAATTATCTAGATAAAAATTATTTTTATATACCTTCATACATATGTATAATTATATGTTGTTAATAAATTAATAAAAATAATATATACATAAAATATAAAATATAGTTAAAATAATTGTTTAAAGCACAATTGTGCAAAATTGCATTGAAACAAAAAATTGGTAACAATATAGTAAATAGTTTAATGAACAAATTTAAACAACTAAAATAGTTGTCATTGATGTAAAGTTTAATATATGTATATATTACTGATGATTTGTAATAAATGAAAATTTTGATTAAATTAGTAATCTCAGATGTGCATTGAACGAGTCTCTTCTGCGAATGAAATTAGCTTCAAACTATAAATCACCCGGAGAAGAGATAAATTTATATTCCATGTGATATATATGTCGCAATTCTTTCCGGCGACAAAAATAGGAGAGCATAACTTCCGAACATAACTCATTGTCGATCGTACATACGCAAACCGCGATTGTGCGGTTAGGAGATACGGTCGGTAATTGATTTAAGTAAATGGAAAAATTTTCTCTGATTGTGCGCACTTATTCAATTCCGACGAACTCGTATTTGTCGTAAAATACGGGGTCATCATGGATTTACCGCTGCAAGAGAAGAGAAGCCCGAGGTTCTGTTTAGAAAATGAAGCGAATGAAGAATAGCGAAGAATCAGGGCGGGGCGGGGCGGCGCGGCGGGGACGACTCCAGGACTTAAAACGAAGCACAAGTGCCGCCGCACTGGTCCACAGAGAGTACCGCAAACCAACACGAAGGGAAAAGACTTTTTAATCTTGTACATCAGCTGCAGCCATTTCGCTTCTGGTCGCTTGGGATCCCCCGCTTTTTTCTCTCTATCTCTATCCCCATCCACCCTCTTATCCTGCTCCTCACCATTCTTGAGTTATATCACGTCCTTCGTCTTCGTCTTTCCTTTTCTCTCCGCAACTATTTCACACTTTCTTCTCAATGTCCCCCTCGTAAAGGTACGATCAAATTAACCTAACGATCGATCCTACGTTACGTTTCTTCTCAACTCGCTTCTTTTTACTCTTTATCGACTTCGCTCTTACAACGTTGCACGTTTACCATCGTGTAATCCTTTTTGGATCGGTAGCAATGCCCTCGGCCACCGATTTTCCTAGTTTTTTATTACTACAATATGATAAGATATTTGATAAACGTAATTCGATTCATGACTTGAGAAGTAATCTGTTCTCATATTTCTTTTTTAACATTAATCTATGAATCTCCTTTTTTTTGTGTCACACATTTTGCAAATAAGCATAAAAAGTAGGATAGCTTGCAGTGTGACAAAAAGTAATATAGTTAGACAGTTATTTTTATTTTTCAATTAACTATTGGTGATAATTTATCAATGATAAAACGAAAACCATATTGTTTTCTAAAACTTTGCTTTTATTAAAAAATATGTTATAGTGCCCCGCGGTAAAAAAATTTATTGGTACTTTTATGTGTACCATCTTTTGGGAAAAAATAATTCTGAACACATGGAATAAAAAACTGTAAAACATTTTTTTCTAAAAAACAAAGCTTTCTCTATGAGGAAGCAATATTAATCAAAGTTATAGTATATTTGTTTCCATTTCCAAAAATTGACTACATGATTCCATACTTCATTATTATTCAATTTATTTCAATTTGCGGTGTATATTGTATATATATATAGTTATCTTTCTTATTACATCATATATCTTCGATAGCATTTACAGTTTCTACTGCCATCAAACACATCGCGTACTTTATGAAGCACGGCTTCGAAACGCCGTTCGAGGATCATTGCGCGTGAACTGTGGCGAATCCGCCGAACGGAAGCCAACGTCACTATTTTCGTCGTTGCACCGGCAAACGGGTCACTTCCGGCCTAGCTCTGTGCTTCCGTGTCCGGTTCCGCTTACCGTTTCCGCTTTTAATGCCGCTGGCTAGTTGCCTGTAGACGGTTTACGTGGCAGCTAAACGAGAGAGAGAGAGAGAGAGAGATAGAGGGGGGGGGAGAGGGGCAGAAAGAGAGAGAAAAGGGTTGATTACCACCTACTCGTCAAGCTTTTTTTTATCCGCGTTACAACGTTGAACTAATCCTTCATCATCACTCTGCCTCGTCTCTCCTTCATCAATTCACATTTGTCGTTGTAATTTGCACAAGTAACTCCCTATTTGCTGTGCACACGCGTACGCGAACGTGTACACACGTAATCAGCGACGTGGAAAACGCGGACGTAACGTGACTCCATTGTAATCATTCGCGAAGGGTGACACGCAAATATTGGAATGGTCCTGCAAATATTTTCCGTCGTCAGATCGAAGAAACCCCAGTATAGTTATTTCCGTCGTATCACATTGAAAAATCCGACAAAATTGCGATTTAACTCAGTGCATCTCAGTACGGCCAATGCCGCGATATTTTTCTGGAATCGGTGTTGCGAGCTGTGATATGTCGACATTTGAACGTTGAACGATCGTGCTATTCAAGGGGAAATACAGTTTACCAGTGGCTTGCTAACGCGATTTGATATACCGCTTATGCCCGCATTAAAAAGAAATGTCAAACGTTACGTTGCTCCGTGATTTTTAATCCGTTCCGTATTTGATTGGTTTATCACATTTTCGTCATAGCAGAACGACCAATATTTATTCACGTGATTAGTAAGATAACTGAAAAAAAATTACTTCAAGGGATTAGCAAGCTTTTAATTAAAATTAATAGAATTAAAATTTACAGAAGACTTACCGGAGTCAAACTAAAAAAGTAAATTTGTAGTGAGTATTACGCAAGTATGTACATAATTACCTTCTTTGTGCTGCCTTGTAATTTTTTCAAGCTAATCTTATCACGTAAATGACGCACAATACTCGATGTAGACGTCACCAGAGGTACGTGATGACGAAGACTCGTGACGAAGAAGCGTTGGCGGCTCACCAACGCAGCCGTTATAAGGAATATCGATAATATCATTGAGGCGTCAAGTGAAAGCGAGAGGACCGAAGGAAAGATAAGAAAAGAGAAATGCGTAAAGAAAAGCGATCTCGCCGCGCATATTCGCCGTAATGTGCAATGACAGTGTCGATGCACAAAGAGAGTCGGCAAGTATAGGTTCTATCTTATACGCCCCTTCGTTCATTCCAGCTCTACCCTTAAGTCTTTGTACATAATAAGCAAAGGAATCACTCTCCGGCCGGATTCCGACGAGGGCCTCCCACCGCAATGTTAGCGTGGGAAAATGTCAGCGAGTGGACGCAGAGCGCTATCGACCTGCTCGAGAATGCACATCACGACAGGGAATATGGCTCGTATCGAGATGAGCGCACAATGAGAATTTATAATAAACATAATCGTCGACATCGAGATAACTGTTGGCAGTTTTAGGCCGACTAAAAAGCAGTTGTGATGATCATAATGAATACAACGGCAGATTGACGGTATAACGATAAATTTTGGATCAGATATAAATGTACTACTAAATAAATTATATCTTGTACAATCAATATTTATCAAATTACCATTTTCACTTGTCATATTGCTTATTGACAGGCATATATTTAAAGAAAGTAAATTTAGCAACTGTGGAGATATGATAAATTTTAATAAGTTGTCAAAGTTTGCTTTTAGCCTGCTGATTCGAGAATGGAAAAGATTAATGTGAAAGAAGATTAAGACCCCCATACATATATTTCGATTCGTTCTTTTGGGTAAAAAAAGTATTCGCATATGGATGGTCAGTTTTACACTTTACACCGGTCAACGCGTTTTATCCGACTGCACGAAGGTATTAAACACGATGTAATCAGTTAGGATTCGCGGAACTAACTCACCTTTCATTCGGAGCTTTCGATCGCTTTGGGCCGTTATAAATCAAGATAAGATAAACGGTCGATGACAACGCGCAATCTAAACGGGAAAGAATTGCGATTTAATCCTGCAAATATATGGCCTGATGACAAAGGTCATGTCTTGAAAAAATAAAGAGCACGTGCCTCGCAACCTGTGTAGCAAACTACACCGCCAAATGGAGTCAATTAAACGTTACGCGCCGTATCCGTAACGAACAGGTGACGTAGTTGGGGAAAGGAAGGGAGAGATGAGAGGGAGGGATAGAGACGTCAGAGAGAGTTTCCGGGAGGGGTCGATGGCGCTGAGGGGGGAAGAGGGGGGGATAAAAAAGGGGGTCACCAGCGGCGAAATTCGCGCGGCAAACTCCAACTTTTTCGGGCGTGGAAATTTCGCTTGCCAGCTTTCTAAAGTTATACTTTCCCCGGTTGTACTGGCGACCCGACGATATTAAACCACCCTTCTTTACGGTGGTTAAAGCGAACGTCAACTCGAAATTAAAAGTTGCCCGCTTAAAAAGAACTTTTACGGTCATTTATGAAGCTAACCCTACCATCCTCAATGGGGAGAAGAATGCAGTCAAACGTGTCAGTCCGATAAAAATCAAGGAAATCAATGATTAGATGCATGATAGAGCATTTCGAATCGAAAGTCTGATAAAGACTACGCAAAATTGATAAAACATTAATTGCCAATGTCATTTAACCAATATTAATGACTATAATATCAATTATCAGTATTTTAAGAAAAAAGAATAATTTATATGTATATATAAAAGAATTATAGCATAGCACGCACACGAGCACTGAATATATTTATATTCCATCACATTTAAAAAATAATGCAATGACAAAAGGCTAAATTTGTATGAAGATTATTTCTGGAGAACTTGTCACGTCAGTCGTTAATAATAATTTACGCAGCAACAGCTTGTATAACGTTTATAGCTGCGAAAAGCAAACTTACGCAATTTATAAAATCGATACGTCGATGTAAGTGTAACGTATCGTACACACATCTCGTTGACATGTATGACGCGATTGAGCACTGAAGCGATAAATCATGATGCAACGTTACGTTCATCCGCGTGCCGCGAAGAATATGCCGGAAATTGGCCACGTTACCCCCTTTTTTTTATATACAAAGTAATCTTCCGAAGTAGCCCATTGTGCTCGGATGGTGGGTAAACTCTTCGAATACATCGACACACATAGACCGGTACTCGCCCGCCCCGAACGACCCGAATATGACCCCTCGACTCCGACCGATCACCTTCGTAATTATGCGCATCTATATACCCCCCGACCCGATGTACGGTGTGTATTGCGGACGGTGCACATGCAGTCCGGGAGTTGCATGTGCGCTGTACAGGATTCGCGTGACCTCGTCGAACGATGTGCCGTCCAAGCATCAATCAAGACACGCGATATCTCGATTTCTTTTTATAGAACCTGCAAATTTTTGTACAAAATGTGTTTAAAGTTGTCTCTCGCTCAACAGGCAATTCGCGCAGGATATTGCATTCGACGGTCGTTCATTTATCATTTACGTTTGCTATTAATCCTACAGAGCGTTTCAGAACTATCAGACTTGGATTGCAGTTGACTGCAATTGGAGTCGATATTTTTTGGCGAAAAGGTAGCGAGAGGATGTCGTTTGTTAAAAGAATTTAGCTTTAAATTTAGCTTCTTCTCTGTTAGACTAAAGTTTATTTAGATAAGAAGGTGAATTTGCCAATTGTTTTAATAAATTTTCTATTGTTTCTAACTCTAAGAAAGTTGCACTTAAAAACATTATTTGTCTATAAATCTTTAAATGTTCTTTTTTTATATTTTAGAAGATACATATGTCACATTTTGCGACCCTCTGTATATTTAATGTGGAAAATAGCGAGCGTCGGGAACAAGGCAAGCTTGTATCGACTTTGCACCGCTAACTCGATGACACTCGATAACTGAATCCATCCATCGCCATCGGGCGGTAATCCGCTTCAGTGAAGTACAAAAGCTGCTGGTCCGAGCGGTCGCGGCGCAAGAAAACAAGGGATTATACCATTGACATTTGTATAAGGAGCTAAGCTGAATAACGAATTGGTTTTCGAGAGTTTGATAAGAGTCACGGGATGCTGGCAATATCATCTATTGTGCGTTCGATCAATTACCGTATTGTTCCCTGAATCGACACGATATTGCTTTCGACGCGACTATAGGCTTCCATCACGCGAACGGGTTCCTTTTAGAATCGAATGGAAGTTAATTCGATTACCACCGTCAAACATGCATAGCCTCAATGCATAATCTCTCGACTAATATACTTCCTACACCTATTTGAAATTGGTACACGATCAAATAGCTTCCATATCAGAAATTGAAGTGAATAACCGCCCTTTATCTTTCTCATTAGATTAGGTATCGTTATCAATATGTAAAATTTAATTTACAGCAATAACGTGATGATCGGTTTGAACAGAAAAAAGGCATATTAGCCTCGTTTGTATTAGCATACGTTCCTAAATTTTAGTTATAATCTTTATTGAACATTTAATTTTAAATATGAATATGGAAAATAGCTTTAGGTATAGATCTAATAAAATATTCTAAATTTATTATTCATATGACATTATTTCAATATTTGATGGATGACGACTGGTGGAAATGGATGCAGTATAATACATATATATTTGTGTTATGTGTTATGAAATTCTGATAATAATTCACGAACATTATGCTTCTCACGAATACCATGCTTTCCACTCAACGTGATAAAGCTGTAATAGTAAGCAAGTTTACGTTTACGTTTCTTACGAATAATAGTTTGGCAACGAGCACATGGCGCACATATCACCATCTTGTTACGAGTTAAGAAGAAGAAACTACAATACCTGAGGGGCGATAGGAAGAAAAGAGAAAAAAAGAGGTCGTAAGGTTTTCCTCTTGATTCCCAGGCGTCCTCAACCCCGCAAATATATATATGCGAGAGGGTAGCTATTACGTGAACCGGAAGGTAAATAGGTTGCGGATAGGCAGTTACGGAATCGCCTATCAGACGAGGACCTACAGGTTGGCGTGACTCAACGTCTTCGAGCATCGTTTTCGCGTAAATACGCGCGGTCACGTATGCGTGTGCACGTGCATCGAGCACGTGTACGTACGTACGTGCGGGAATGCGCAGATGTGTGATATTCGTGCCTTCGTTGCTGGCCCTTGGATGCCTTACTCAGCCTTACCGTTCCGACGTTATCCAACGCACTATTTATAGGGGATGAACGCGCGCCGTGAAATATAAATAGAGAAAATCACCGGGTCTTGGTTGAAGCCAGTTGAAGCCAGGCTTGGCTTGGGCAGTGACTCGTCGTTGCCGCCGCGTCGCGTCGCGTCGCCGCGCCGCCGCCGCCGCCGCCGCCGCGCCCTATCGATCACTGTATCGGGTGCAACTGAAACCTCCGGCGAACGTGTTAAAATGCCCGTAAACGAAAACGACGACGACGACCATCGGTCGGCGCGGTCATGTACGGCCGAAAATACACGAATTGCCGAGCGTGGCGCCGCAAATCTTGTTTCTATCTCGAGCGATACGCGCGATTTTTCGGTTACCATAAAGATTTGTGCAGGTAATAAAGTTCCCACGATATTACGACGTTAGTTGCGCGCAAAGCGCGCGCGAGCGCGTCAATTCTTTATCCAAGATAAAACTTCGCAGCGCGACACATCTAAACGCCGCGGTTCGCCGCGGCCGAGGGGACAGCAGCTTTTAATGATTTCTACGATATGACGGCAATCGGTGTGTATGCAAACACATTAGGATATATCATTTATTTCAAGTGTCATTGGGGACACTGCAGATATCGCAGGATCATATTTATAATGTAAAATGAATTTCCACGAAATATGGTGATACGTGCATTAGATACACGTGATGTACATAATTACAATTTGATTTCCATTTTATTATCGCTCATCCGTATGCAACTAGAGTCCAAAATTTACATTTTCCAATCATAGATATGATATATTTTCTCAAGTAAGCACTTTTGCATCATTATCAATATGTAATTATGTACAGAATTTTACACACACACACACACACATACACACACACAATATACATGACACTAATAAAATAACGTAACATTCGACTTAATATAACTCGATTCATTGAATAAAAATGATAAATTGCAAAAAGTTATTATAAATACGTACTGTAAATATAAATTAAAATATAAATGGCCTGCTACATTCATCGATCATATTGAATCCGCGTGGTTGTGGAATTTAGCTTTATGCTACTGATTGCACACTTGCGGACAAAGTGAAGCGATTACCATTTCATCGATCATCATATCTGACGCGTATAACGCGCACGCGTTGTGTGTGTGTAAACGTCCATGTTGTAATCGCGGAAATGCCTGCCGCATCTGTGGCTGTAGAATTAGAGACCGAGATACAATGGAGGAAAATATCAAAACGGATAGCATCTGCATTAAGTTCGCGAGGAAGAATTCTCCCGACGCGGACAATATGGCGGGAGGAAAGCGAAAGACTTCCGCAATATTATGTCAAAGTGCAGCCATGAAACAGCCACAGACTAATGTTTATTGCGACCAAAGAGGATTAGATAGCGGAAAAGCGCTCATAAGACTATATTGTAAAATGTCGCTACATGCAGTTTTCTTTATTTTGTAATGGAAATAAACGCAAAAACCATTGTCCTCTTTCATAGCGCGCACCTTCGAGAATAGATAATATTGTATTTTATCTAGGTTTTTCTCTATATTTTCAAATTGATAAAATACCTCAAGTTGCTTGTCATCTGATTAAAGTTGCAAATATATGGATTTGTATCTCACATTTACACATTGTTGGTATATTAAACTCTTTATTAAATAAAATTTATCACTTTTGAAGTCCTCTCTATTAATCTTGGTTAACGTTAACCATGGTTCAATTTGTTCCTTGTTTCTACCTAGATTCTGATTCTGGAACACAATATCCCCGCGCAGAAATTGCTATTAGATCTAACCAATGGAAATCTTTATGTTATATAAGAAGTAGTATAAGAAGCATATATTCACATTTTCTGCACTTTTCTTTTTTTTCTTTTCAAAGTGTGAAGCGTGAAGCGTGAACTGGTTTTATCACACAAATATACATTGCGGAGTTAAAGAAAGGAATGAAACAACGGGATTTTAAAATAACAGTATTAAAAAAGTGTGTCATCTTTATCTAATCCTCTTCAGTCATGACGTGTATCAAGTCAAATAGGACATGTGTATGTTTAAGAGGAATATCTGTTCAAAGAGAAAAAATACAACATTCGCGTAAACCGCGACCACAGCGGATAATACTGCGGAGACGCGAGTCGTTATAATAGGAACATGTGATACATGGAAAAATTAAATATGAATAATACGATACGAAATGAATTATATCTCGCGTGACGTACTGCCGTTATGTGCCACAGCGTAAAATTGCATCTAACCTGTATTTTACACGTCAGCCACCGTGTAGCTACTATAGCTACCAGTAGCTACGTAGCGTGAAATGTAATTGTGTTCGCTAGGCTATTACTTATAATAGGAGCACAATGAGTATAGGAATATAAAGCATAATACAGCCGTGTTATCGGATAATATCCCGATTTGCTGCTGAGAACATTCGCTCGACGAGAATGAAGTTTTCTCGTCGTAATGTCATTGTTAAGCGAAAATATCAAAAGTAAATGTTAAGTGCAATTAATAATAGAACAACGAGCGGGTAACAATACAAGTAATATGCGCACGGCACGCAGGCATGTATAATGCATATACGGTTGCATAATATTAGGCTTTATTAGCAGCTACGGTGAGAATTTGCATTCCGAATAATACAGTGAAACTTTCATGCGGAATAAAATAAACGATTCGGGGAAAAACAGGGTATAAAACGACCAATACTTGACATCTCGAGGTGGTCAGTTAGTAATAACTCCGACTAATCAGTAATCGAGAAATATATATAAAGTCTACTATACTCGTATTTCTTGTTTTGTACATATAAATATGGAATGTAGAACTTTATATATTTGACCTACTAACACATATGTATATCTCGGAGAATGTATATTTTCGAAGAAGTATTAGTGAAGAGACAAACCGAATCGATTGTTTAATTACCATTTGCCTCACCTAGCCTGTAATTACGTCGTCGTTATAGGCGCATAGGTCACATAGCCACGCGCATTAAATGAAACTTAGATTAAGTTGTGAACGATCGTGTCTGCTACAAATGTTTGCTACAAAATGTCAAAGTACACTATAGGATTCCAAACAGCTGGCCATTAGTTTAGCAAGATATGAATCGGAGAACGCGGGTAGATTATACGTACCGTAATTTACTAACGTTTGCCGCTCTGCGAGTATTCCTAAGTAATAAGTATACCTATTCTACCAAAATCTAGTAAATTCGGATATAATGTGACGAAGCGTAGCGTATCCATTATTCCCCTGTCGAAATCCTAACATAATCCGACATATTTTAGTGAGCTCAAGCAAATTTCAGGATTTCGTGTAATAATCTACGTCCGTGTCTGAATGCATCCCACGCGGAGTCCATTATCACTCGCTGGACATAAGCGATGAATAGTCATAGTCGCGCAATCTCAATGTATTTTACTACGCTACTGTTTGCGCATGTAAATAAAACTATCACGAACTCACGGCATGAATAACTCTTGATAATTTTTTTTTCTGCAAGTCGCCTTTAATTAAAAGTTTCGGATTATCATCTCGGGCATTGACAGTATTCCTCATTGTAGGGGTACAATTCATTTTAATTTTGTCCTCCTCATTGAACGCGTATACACAGCGGAGGCGGCACAACGTGATCGAGCATCATTCATCATCCCAGTTTTATCAACTTTCATCCCCAATCCGAGATTCATTTCGTTGACATGGCTCGTCGACAGTTACGTAAAGCGACCTAACACCGCTACTGGAACAATACTATCATCCTTTTTGCTTTGTTATCATGCTGTGATTTTACGCGAGAGTATAAGATCATATTGCGCGTGTAAAAAAACTTATACGTCACTACTTATATTAGTTATGCATAATTATGACAGAAAGAGCGATAGCTAGAGGACTCAAAATGGAATTTATTATTCTAACTTGTATTTTACCAATACTATATACTATCCGTAGTTTCGTTACTTCGGTTTCGCGGATAATACGAAGCGAAGCAGAGAAAGATCGCGCAGAAGTAAAGCAGTCAAAATGTTAATCATAATTTTGATTTATTTCGTTTTCTTAAGATGAGACAAAGATTAACGTATTTATTTATAAATGAAACAATTATTCCAGTTTCTCTAATTCCCGAGAGAAAAATATGTATTTGATTTAGCGGCGATACGCAGTGAAATTTTTCGAAAGATATATGGTGTTAGTCTTTGTAGATGCAAAAATATCAACGTGTGAAAGGACGTCATCTGTTTGCCGCTTCTATGGGTCGATAACCGCGTTACCTGCACCGTGGCACAAAACATTTATCCTCTTCTTCGCGGACGTATTCACTGTTTCTCAATTTTTCAACTACGCGAAGAAGAAGAAGAAAGGGTCACGACCGTCCGCCTTTATCGCGGAAAACGGGATTAAGGCGCGATGGAAACGGGCTTCCGTGGTTTTCCGTGGGTTAGACGGGAGGATAAGGAGAATGGATGTAGGTCGTCTCGTGCGAATCTACCCCTCGATCCACCCTCAACGAAACAGCGAACGGTATGGTGGCTATATTTTTTAGTTTTTGTCACGTAGAGTCGTGTGGAAGCCCACGCGAGAGCCTGGCGACTGGCGTTGGCGAGCGAGTTACATGTGGAGTAGGACGGAAACGACGTAAAACGTATTTGTGCTGCAGATGACGATATAGAACTCGCAGAATGAGCGTGATAAAGCTGAAAGGGTTGGTCGTGCATTGTGGTAAAACAGGAAGGCACTAGGTAGAAGGTAAAAGAGACTTGGGGATAGACATTGCAATATCGAAATATTATACTTTAATTGTAATTTGTAATATGTGTCGTGTTACAGTTTTCTAATTGTCGATGCGAGATCATGTGATACTTATTTGATGAAAAGTAAGGGTGCGAGATATACCAGAGTTATAGCTAAAGTTTTCACAAAAAATTACAGATTATAAACATCTTTGTCCTAATTTCATAATATAAATTTTATGTCTTTGTAACTATATTTAAAGTTCAAAATACAATGTAAAATGAGGCAAAGTATTACTATCGATTTAAGTTTTCTAAATTTACTTTCTAACATCATTAAATCATTCATCATTTATAATTTAAGAATCATTAATGCCTCAATAAGTTATATAGTGGATTCTTATGGATTCTTCTTATAGATTTTATGAGTCTGGAAGTATTTCAACGCTTTTTCTTATCTTCATATAATAACGCTAATAATCAATTTCTAATAAGAAAGCCTAATCGGTCATTAATGTATTTGTGTGTGTGTGTGTTAGTTTATTACATTAAAAAGTCAATATATAGAAAGTATGGGTGATGCAGCTTACAGATTAAAACACTCATAGCGAGACATTGATTTAATTTGTTCACTGTGTGAAAAATGTAACTCGCAAAAACGTTACGGAAAGAATTGACATTTTAAGGGGGTCGTCTGGTCAAGAAGCTGTTTTTTTGGGGGAATTTTTTGTAAGGAATCATAAGAATACACTTTTTTGAAACTTTTACATCATATTTATTGATATTTGAAGAGTATTTAGAAATTTTTCCAAGTTGATATATGGCCAAGAATCCGCTGTAGAGCGCCCCGAAGACAACTGTGTAAAAAAAACGATACCCACGATTCCGGATCTCCAGTTCATTCTAAAAAAAAAAAAAAAAAAATTCTCTTAATCTGTGGATGTGTGGCTATCGTGTGAACTAGAACCAAATAAAAATATTGAAATTTCAGTTTTTGCCAACGTTTTGAAAAAAGTTCATAATGAAACTTTTTTTCAAAACGTTGGCAAAAATTGAAATTTTAATATTTTTATTTGGTTCTAGTTCACACGATAGCCACACATCCACAGATTAAGAGGAATTTTTTTTTTTTTTAGGATGAACTGGAGATCCGGAATCGTGGGTACCGTTTTTTTTACACAGCTGTCGTCGGGGCGCTCTACAGCGGATTCTTGGCCATATATCAACTTGGAAAAATTTCTAAATACTCTTCAAATATCAATAAATATGATGTAAAAGTTTCAAAAAAGTGTATTCTTATGATTCCTTACAAAAAATTCTTCCCCAAAAGCAGCCTCTTGACCAGACGACCCCCTTAATAAGAAAAATATATAACAAATATCCTAAATAATTCATATGTGCAGAATGACAAAATTTCATTCTAAACATATAAAAATCCATTCAATTATGTAACGCATGTAAGTTTGCTAGTGTTAAAAAATTTTAATTTGTTTGTATCGAAAACCAGAGACCCCATTCGGAAAAATCAGAATTTGATATATTTTTCATATTATTTGAATATATAGTATATTAAATATATTGCTAATCTTTGTATATCACTATCCGTAATATAAGTTAAGATATTTTACTTAAAAGAAATTTTCGCATCTTCTGTTATGTTAAATCTTATTGTATTTAAAAGTCATTCTAGTTAACGTTAACAATTAATAGCGTGCGTAGGATATTTCAATAATAGTAACATCGAGAAATTTGGACAAGTATGGAGCAATGTACTCCACGATTACCAATGTACTCCACAATTTATTGGATCGGGAAGGCATACGATAAACGAAAAAATAATGGGACGCGCTCGCGATGGGGAAGGAGAAATACGAGCGAGGCGTGCGAACAACCATCTCCGGCGGCGCGCGGCGGTTAATACACTTCGACCCGTTGTCGTAAAACGAGGTGCCGCGTTGCGATGCTTATATTTTTCAATTTCTTGAGCATGGTACTGCTTCAACGTCATGAGACAGAAGCGGCGGCGCGGCGGTCCTCGCCGCCGTTCGTTCAAACATCTTCGCGCGATGTACGCGAAAGAATGCCGCTCGACGCCTGTCCTCTTCGTGATAGCGACGACGTCGCCGTGTGACGAATTGCATCGCTTCGTCGTCGTACCTACGTGCCGCTTCCACTGTAAGGATAAATCAAAACGATCGCATCTCACGGGTATGCTTTCCTATACGCAAAGCAACGGGCGATAATTTAAGATCAACGTGTAATAGGGAAGAATGATCTTCGGGACGCAGCCGGGTTGGCAGAAGCACTGCCCAAGGAAGATCTATTTTCGGCAGTAACCCACAGCACGCTTCACCTATTTTTCTCTACACGTATGCTACACTGGTATTAATGGTGAAGCTGGTACAAAAGTGCCACTAAAATATCTTTATATCGCCTAAGCGCTGGAAAATTTATAGCGGCAAAGTTAAAATGTAAATGTCGAGTTGATTCTATTGATCTCTTTTTTATATTTAGACATATCACAATACAACTATAATAATCACTGCAGTAATAAAAGCTCAAATAATAACTGATAGACAATTTTTCTTTAACATTTGCGAATAAAGAGTTATATTGATAATAATAAATATAATTTCTCTCTCTCTCTCTCTCTCTCTCTCTCTCTCTCTCTCTAAAGATATATATAATATATATATATATATATATCTTTCTATCTTTATCTCTATTTATGAGGACAGCTAGACTGGTAATTCTTAGAAAGACATTAATCATATTGATAAAGATCTTAACTGGTATTTCTTAACGAATTTTACTAGAAGCAGGTTGAAGATTAAGTGAAAGGACAGATGCGCAAGAAAGTTATGAGTTAAATTCCTGAGATAATATCTGTACAAGAAAAGCGACAGATAACTTTGCTCGCACATCAGATCTTCGAAGATCTTATATATCATGAAATAGATAGCGTGTATATTACAGTACAGTAACAATAATTTCCAATAATAATCAGAAATAATGAATTATTAGACTATTTCACAAAATTCATTAATTATTTATATATTAAGAGTACATTTATATATTTATATAATAATGCATTTACATAACACAATTAATATTGTAATTTAATAGCTAATGAAGAACCAATAAGCTTTATGCAACTTAGTATTTGTAGAGAAATATTTGCCGAGTCGTCCAATGTCGGTTATTCTCTGATATTTCTATCGAATTGCATTCCATTCGAGCTTAATCGTATCGATGGGCTTTTCAATATTCCACGTAAACACGGTATCATGATTACATAACGAAACAGTGGCAGTAGGAATAGGGAAATGAAAATATGCGAGGCGGATTTCTCTTGCATCGGCTGCAAGCGAAAAGAGAAAGGCATTTACTGGACCGAGGGGTTTTAGAGAAACTCCTCGGTTTACTCATTTTCTTCCTCGACGCGTCTCGCGTGCGCCTCATAGTAAAACAACCGAAGCGCAGGAATTTGTTTGAACTCTAACAAGGAGCAATTTTGCTTGAATTTTATCGTAGTATTCCGACGGAGGGATAAAGAGAAGGAGCGCGCGTTCTAAAGTAAATTTCTCGAACGCAGCTAACTCCGACGGGATTCTTCCATTCGGCTGCACTTTATTACGCTATTCGCTCGACGGCGACGTTACGTTACGACGTTACGTTATACATTTGCCGCCCTTTCTGCGTTGAATTTAATTAGTCTCCATGCTTGATGTGTGTGGATGTGCATTGAGCGCATATGCTGAGTTGCTGTTTAATCTCCATGCTTGATCACTACAGCAATGCGCGTGTAGTACTGCTGTGAGGTGCACGCATCAAATATGACCATATCGTCAAGTATAATTTCAGAAAAAAGCGAGATATATCTTGTTGACTCTCCAGCCGGCCAGCCTAGAAACGAAGATGAAAATATCTTCGGCTAAATCTAATAACTGCTAATTGTAAGTTACAAAGTTGAGTATAAGAGAGACATCAAGTATTGTCAATGGAATTATTCTTTCTTGGCAAGAAAGTACAATACGAGTTTATACAATCAAAGATGACAACGGTGATATCGCTTTTACGAGCATTTGTTTCGATTATTTTGTTCAGTATTTTATTTTATTTATGCTTATTTCAAGCGAAATAGACCTCAAATGAAATTAAATAGCTAAGCTTTTATAACATTTATAATATTAGAAAGGGATTGAGAAAAATTGTGATATTATTCAATGCAAAAGTATCAAGATTTTCTTCATTCCGAGTGTTTAGATACTCAGAAAGTTAAGAAATTAAGTTTCATAAACTTAAATAATGAATAATTGATTCTTATAATCTGAAAACAGTATCAATAGTTCGGATATACTGTGTACATATTAATACAGTGATATCAATTACCATGCAAATGGATGAATGTATCGTATCACGTAACTGTATCTAAATGTATATAGTAAAGAGATAATGTATATTCGAAGCTGCTATGTGCGGCACGCGAGACCGTTAAATTTAATGCTACACTACTGCGCTGTTCTTATAGTTACGTCATCCTCAGTAGTCTGTACGTAGCATTCAATTCATGAAACTGCAACAGTTCTCATTCTCCGCTCTGTTTCATTCTGCGTGTTGAATCAATTTTTCCAAACTAATTGATTAATTAAGAGGAGGAGAGTTTTATGTTTGCAGAATGCCCGCTGTTTTCTAATTGTTTTCTTAGGAGGATAGACAGCCCGGAAACGTCCTTCCACGCTATCGCAAAGATAAGCCTGCCGGAGCAATTTCACCTCAACTTACCGTATGTATTCATAGAGTTTCGTACGGTCGCGTACCAACATGGTTGAAGGCTCTACGATAACACTATCTCCTATATACACATGTGATAGTGGATGGGTTGAATCGAACCAATTTCTGGGCACATGTTACGTCAACTTGCTTGTCGGTGTAACTGTATACAGTGTGGTTCTGTCCTCTGAAATCTCACGAAATCGAATAATTCCGGAAAGGTTTGTGCAGTGATAAGGAACATTTCGATATTCGTATGTCGACTCACGATAGGATGTCTTTCAATATTACTTATAACGTTTATATTTATATTAAATATTCCATTGTATGTCTTATACCTAACTAACTATTAGCTAGTTAGGTATAAAAAATGCTAGCTGTAAAAAATAATGTCTTTCAGCGTCCAAATATATTAATAATAAATTAATTTAATATTATAAATAACAACAATTTTCGCTAGTAAGATAGTCAGAACTTACATATTAATCTTAATTCTTAATATCTAATATATAATCCCTAAGTCATGTAATATATAAGATAATTGAAAAAATTTCTGCGGAAAATAACAAGCTCTTAGCAAATTTTCAAGGGAAGTCGATTTGGAGTTTATTGAAATATCTATAATTAAAAGGATATCTGGTAAATTATATATATGAAAAGATATTTCTAATTAAAAGTACATTTAGATAATACAGAGATGTAAATGCGCGCCATTACATTTACATATACGTTCTGTACACATATGCCTATAATATATAAAAATTGATCGTAGTATAAAATTTATTGGATATAATGCCTTATATGCTCAAGTATCAAATGCTGAATCGTTAGCAAAAGGAAAAATGTAAGCAGTGATAGTACTGAAGCCTTTGGCTATAAAAGCAGACAAAGGACTTCATTTACAAATTATAATGGCGTATATGTAGTAGTGTTTGATAAGTACCGAAATTGATTGAATACTGTCCCGCTTTGAACTTAAATACCGATATATTGCATTATATACAATGGCAAATATATCGCTATCAGAATCACGTTCTAATATACACGATCTTATGTATACAGTACGTCCAGCGTAGTTATTTACGTAGTTTGAACGGTAATTATATCCATTTTACATGTCGATGTATAAATAATGCAAATGATATGTTGAGTTAATATAAAATGTTTTTAATTATTCCTGAAAAATATTTTAAATTGAGAAAATTAAAGAGGAAAGTGTATAAAGTTAATGGTGCTGATAATTTTCTGATGAGAGAATATTTTGAAATTTGCGTATATAAATAAACTATTTATTATAAAATTATATGAATTATGAAAGAAATATTTTTAGTTTATATACGTTTTTTGTAAATTTTGTTATAGCATTCATATTTTTTTTTTTTTAACTAAATCCTCTTCTTAAATCTTCTTATTCCGCCTAATTATATCTCGAACTACAAAGGTAGATTTTGAGTTAAAATCTCAGCCACGTGTATAGTTGTACAGAAAAATTAATTAGTTACTTTTCCAAGCAATTTGGAAGTTAGAATTACAGTGAAAGAAAAAAGAAAGAAGCGCACTTCTAAGTAGTAAAATTAAAGTGTAGGTTATTTCTCTCAAAGTGAAAGAATTCGAACACCCTCGCAAACATATGTGTTTGCGCACACACGCACGCACGCATATCAGAGAAGTTTTCGAAATGAAATTTTTTGAAAAGAAGCTTAAATTGACCTCCATCGATTTTCTAGAAAATGCACGCTGTCCACTAAGGCGTCACCATCGTGCATGCGCAATAAATTTAATTTGAAACACAGGTGATAGCGACTGCATCGTGATAGCGAAAGAGTTTATGTGTTCGCCGAGGCATTATGAATTTTTAATCCGACACACTCCGGCATCATCATTAACGTCAGTCTCTTGTGATTAATTGAACGTATATAGGCAGTTTTTGTCACAGAAATTGCGGCCAAGCGTAAACGAGCAAAAAGAACCGCAAACGCTCGTGACATTCTCAGATTAGTCGCAGACGTGGCTGCATCGTATATACTATATATCTAGAGAGAATCGTATCTGGAGAGACGTTTTCTTTCGGTATTTCGGTCACGTGGTATTTGGAAAGAAACGAAGCGATCTATGTGACGGAGAAAAGAATGCTCGAGGTATATAGGAGGAAGGAAAAGGAGTAGACTAGAAAAAAGTGAACAGCGTTAAGAGACAAATTCAACGTGAATAGAATTAATCGACGTCGTGAGCGCATTAAGGAAAAAGACATCACGTTTATATTGTCTTTATTTCAATGGAAGGAAAAAGACCCGTTAGCCACAAGAATTAAATAAAGTCTGCTGGTAACGTAAAGAAATAGTGTAATGATTTCATTGAGAATAGCGCAAACTTTGTTACATTCTTTTGCTATAATTTATTGTTTAATACTGAAAATTTACAATATAAGAGATCAAGGATCATTGACAGATTCAAACGCACAAATTCTTTGTTCAGTTATAGAGTACAAAATCCAGTTTTGATCAAATCAGAGAATATGTTCGAATGCACTGTAACAGCAGAAATTCAGAAATTGATTTACCATAATAGTTATATTCATAAACTTCATCTATCGAGATGAACAAGCAACAAGGTGTCTTGAATGAAATGACTTTTTCTTATTTCTTATTCTACACGTGAAAGATTCTTTGTTCGTGATCTTATTCGGACATATGTACGTCTAAGCTTTGTTTTTGGCCGGAAGCAGTCGCGGAAAACTCCATTATCGCTGTTCTTTACCTGAGCTGAGCCTTTCTCTAACCGAGGGAACCATAAATTTTGATGTGTCGAATAGTGTCGGACTTGGATCACCACGAATGTGTTCTCTCCACCGCGCTCTTCCATTGTTGATGTTATAAAAAACTGATAGACACTATCAAAATGCACTATCAAAATGTATTCTTCAAAATGATTTAAGATACGTTTTAATTTATTAACTTTGTAATTTCTTGGGTACACCGATTATTATTAAATAGTAGAGCTTATGGAGGAGTAATTTTATTCATTTAATTAATACGCTTTATGTTAAGTAAAGCGTATGCTACAAATTTGATGTTAAATATAAATAAAAATGGTATTTCCGATAATGTGTTGAACTTATTTTAATGCCTCCTATAATATTTAAAAATCATATAGTGTTACTAAAATAATCTTGAATTTTTATGGAAAAGAAAAAAGATTTTTTATTTTTCTCCCGACTGCTGCCTTCGGTCGGCGAAGACGAGGGAGTATTTAGAGAAAAAGAGAGAGGGGGGGAGGAGTCATCATATAATATTATCATTGTCAAAGAGTATAGACTTATCACTCGAATCGATTGGCTGTTTGTAATCAGGGGCAACGACTCAACACTTTAAGAAGTCGACATCAATAAAGCAAAGTTTCCATGTGGAGTAGTATTTCCGTTTCCAGAGTACCTATTACAAATCACATTCATGCCAGGATCTCGTAGCGTGAATTATAGGATTGGCGCCATTAGATGTTTGGGCCCCAGTAGGGAAAATCCGGAACGCGTGATTCCGAGGGTGAAAGACGGATCGTCCGTCGTGTCAGGTGAACGAATTATTTCACCGACCGTTATAAAATTGCAATTTCTCGTTTCTGCTTTATCCTATATGTATAAAGAATACTTCAGCAGTGACGCTTCTACACGATCAACTAAAGTCTCAATATATAATATATCGATTCTTTGGACATGGAGTTGGTAAATGTAGATTTATTTTAATATTAAATATCGTAGCAAATATGCTTTAAATTAAAATTATACACGAGTTAGTAGTCTTCAATTTCATTTAAAGTTAATTGAGAAGCAAAGATATTTTTAAAGCAACAAAGTGAAATTTTTCCTTATATATAGTAATGCGGGTTTATGTGAGATTTTTATTTGCTACAAAAATTGAAAATATTTAAAAGTAAATATCTTAATATTGATAAATTTTTTATTATAACAAAACTTGCTTAAAATTTATTAAAAACAAATGACACTTTTGGAATTTAATTTATATAAGAACATGTAACTTATTAAAATTATAAATTGACTAAAAGTTTAGTCAGTTTATATAATTACAGCTTTATTTAAATTTTTAATGAAACGAAATCGATGTAATTTTATTGAAAAATACTTTTGTATGAGTATTTTTTATATTTTTATAGCAACATTTGATTTATTTCTATTACTACGCTATATACTGTAATCTAACTTTTAACTGGACTAATAAAGATTAAGTATAATACAAAAAAAGTTATTGGCTATAAAATTATGAAACGATGATTTTAAGTTTACTGCAAGTACGCGAAGGTAAAAGATCGAAGAAAAGGTAAGATGCAAATAATTAAGAAGAATAGCCGAGTTATCTATAGAAAGAGTTAGTAGGATGGGCAAAATACTGGTTGTGGTGATTGTAAGTTTACCATTTACTCGCCATGAATCTCAGGTACAAGATAATAAAAAAGTTTGAAAGCTCCACAACAGAAGCTCTTCGTTTACTTGAATAAACTTTTATTTCTTGTTATGTTTTTTAAATCCCTTTGACGCCAGATTACTGTTGCATTCTATTGTCATCTATTCATTGATTAATTGTAATATACTTTCGTGTTATGATTTAGTAGATACCAAAATTAACATCGTTAATAACAATTAATCAATTGATAAAGTTATTTTGAAAGCTATTCAGCAAGAATTTTCATTATATGTAAAACATTATTACGACCAAATCTTGATGTTAGTATTTTAATATATTATATTATATTAGAAATTTGCTATTAACAAAAGTATTAATAAAAGTAAATTTGTCACATTCTGCAAATTCACCATAAAGTTTAAATTAAAAATTTCCTCGTTTTTTCATTCCGTTCAACTTTCTTTTACTCTTCTAACTGCCCTAGTCACCAGCAGTCAAGCTCTTTTCTGCTCAGTTGCTTTAACATTCTCTTAGCTGACTAGAAAATTTTAACTCAATTTAATATATTTGCCGTTATTGCATATTTTACGGCAAAAAGATTACTCTAAAACGAATAGTACGAGTAGAACTTTTGAAGCTCGGTAGTATTTGTTTTTTCCCGTGTCATTACTTTCCATCAATTTCTCTTTTTCTTCTGACTAATCTACAGATTTAAGAGTTCTCTTCTGCGTTTTATCTCAATTAAATCTCTCGAAATTATTTTTTCTTTTACCTCAATCTTCATTATCAGATTACGCCTCTAGGGCTAATTGCGATTTCCCACAGATTCTTTCCCATCGGACGATATTTCGTTGGCATCGGAACGCGTTACCTCGAAGAACCTTGAACGCTGACATCCATGACATCCGAAGATCATGGATCGCTATCCCGAAGCAGACACACGAATCGTTGTACCACAGCGCCGCTAATCTCCTCGAGATCGCTTCACCGCGGAGCCAAACGAAGTCCATGCGTGAGGGCGGTAGCTCGATACACGAAGTAGCTCGAACGGGGGAGGGAGGGGGCTGGATTTAGAGGCGGCTGATTGGAATTCGATCGTTGGGTCAAGCGGCTATGTCGAATTGGAATGCCTAGACGGCCCTTCTAATAATCCGTGAACATTCGAGCGCGCTTTGTCTCGCCTCTTCTCGTTCGTTCCTCTCTTTCGATAGCTCTCATTCCAGTACTCTTCGATCTGCCAAAATCACCCACCGAATAGCGCTTTTTCAGTGTTCTCCCGATACTATTTTGTATTCTCTCGTTCTCTCCACTTCTCCTCATGCGTAAAGTGCGACCGTATATTCTCGTTCAGGGATTCGAGTATATTCTACACGCGATATTAGAGAATGTTTGAAAACGTACTGCGTATGTGCTTCTGTAACTAGATTATTCATATAGAAGTGTATGTATCATGAATGTGTTAGCCAGGAACGGTAGGACGAAACAAAAACAGAAACCATCAATTGGACCACAATTCAATCGCGGTGAGAAATTATCCAGCCACAATCCGGCCGCAGCATTAGCGCGCAAACTGGTAATGTCCTTTGCCATCGAGAATATTACAGATTGTGAGATAGTTGATACAACATTTACGTTAACTATTGTTTGCTTGTTTTATTTCTATATATTGTTTATTTGACTGATATTCTGCGCATTTGATTCCTTTTCCAAAGTTGCATTGAACAATACTTAACGATTAATATTCGATATAGCCGCGATGATTGTCATAAAAACATAGTCTCATAATTTTAATTATTATTTCTGTTACTATTTATATATTTCTTATGTTTTACATTTATCGAAATAGCAATCGTGTGCTTTAAGAAGTTATAAATATGCTTTATTCTCTTATTCTCGGGAAGACGAAATCTTTTCCCGAGAGGTTTGTCTTTTCGAATTAATAAATGCGTGATGAGATTAAGCTGAAAGTAAAAAAACTGACGATGGTAAAAATGGCAAGGAATGATGGGAATTGAGACGAGAAGAGGACAGATCTTTTTTCCATTTCTGGAGCTGAATTTTGATATATAAGCGGAAAACGGGCGCGGTCGTAAAAAAATCACGCGACGCGCGACGTGATATATTTCACTTTCGGTTTTCTCATTCGCCTTGCGTTCATCTCTGTCTCTCTCATTGATTGTCACGGACGCGGACGGCCCGTATGTTCGAACTTCGACCGGAAGTCTAAGCGAATCTGCGAGGATTTGTCAAGTAAATTGAAAAAGCGCTCTTCTTTCTTGGAGCATGGAGCGACTCGGATCGCGTGACTTTCGAATGAAGCGAATGTGTTCATGGAATGAAGAATTGGCCGAGGAGATCCGTTCGCTGTATAAGATTACAATTCTCGGCGACGAGAAAATCAGGTAGGAAAATCCATTCTTGCTTCCTTTCCCCCAAGCGTTCTTTAGCACTTAAGATTGAACCGCTTGCGTTCCCTCCGTTCTGTTTTTACGACTGGGAGGGATGTTTTTTCTCGACTGCCTTTTCCACGTCCCGACACTTTAACAGCACATGTGTGTACATACATGATCTGTTTCTACGTGCGTCATCTACTTATCTCGCAAGATGAAGAGTTTGCTAAAAGCGAGAGATACATCAAGAAAAATAAAAACGTTAGCTTCCTGCTATTTATTCCTCAATGTAGCACAAACAAAAAGTATATTAAATTTTTTTCTTGTTTTTATGTGAGATTGAATCTTACAAAAATTCAGAACAAAAATACTTGATATGGACTCTTGAGAACATTAAGTTTAAACAGAAAATTTTTTAATTGAAAAAATTTCTTGTTTCTGCATTTATCTGTATAATACCGATTTTTATATATTTGTGGTATAATATATTTTTTGTACAGCTATACAACACTGAGATTTATTTCTAGGATATTATATATTTTATAATATGGAAAGATTTAATTAATTCATTTATCCGAGATACAACATTATCTTACATGAAAAGAACCATTCTGCATCGCAGGCTTTGAGGCAAGAATAAACCTGTCGGGCGATTAATTCAATAAAGCAACCGTCTATCCATAGTACGAGATGGAACTATATACGCTATACTGAATGCACTTGTGATAAATGCGAGTTACAATGCCTCGACCGAGATGTATATCTCAATAGCCGCAAAAACCACGAACTGTTGAATAGTGCCTTATGAACTCGCCGTTCGCGTAAGACGTAGAGAAATCGTGTTTTGTGGCATCCTATTGGATTTGATAAATGAGTTGAGCGCGTAAGTGCCGAAGCCATGGTGGATGGACGACGAGATATTTCGCTGAGCAGGTTTTGAGAAAGTGAAAGAGAGGCAGCTGCGGCTGGAATTCCAGCAGATTATGTAGACAATTAAAGGAGTTTGTGGAAACTGAAATGGACTTAACGTGGTGAATAGTGACGTCTTGAGAGACAATGTGAAATGTTCAATTACCACGCAAACTTAGCTTCATTCTCATTTCTCATCCTTATAATATTTGTGTAGTTTGCTTAATTGTGCAAGAAATAAAATAAAAATCGACAATTATCTACGTATTCTACTCGTGTTATTCTTTTTCTGTGTGTAATAAAACTTGAAAATTATTATTAAGAATATTATCATATACAGATATCAAACATTGTAATCTTCCAAAAGAACAACTCCTACGATAATAGTGGAAGATTTACAATTCTGTTCTGATCTGATTTATTCATCGACGATCAAGGGTGTTCGAATGTACTGTTGAGAACTTATTTATTTCGATTAATAAATAAGTAGTAAAAAGAGCCACATATATCTTATGTAGTTATTAGCATTGCTTACTAATTGTAACTATCAGTAGTCACTGCTTTTGAAAAAATGAAATCTGGCAAAAAGATGATTACGTATAAAAGATATGGAAAAGAAGTGACGTCAAAGCAATCTCTGGATGGAGGGATAAGGGACAGCAAACAGCTCAAGGAAGGATCAATAAAAAAAATAGGGGAGCGATTGTCACATATGATATTCGAAGCTTTTTCGGTAATTAGCGAAGAAATCATGAGAGAAATCTCCGAGTCAAAAGAGCAAAAGAATCACGTAATTATCATAATTTCAAGATAATTGCAGCCAATTGTACAGCGGACGATGGTAGTCGCGTTTGGTACTAATAATAGTTTGGTTACTAATAATGAAAGCGATATTTGTCATTATTTGCAATCGCGAAGACTGACTGTTCGGAAGGGAAATATTTGCAGCGATGTAGTGATCGTGGTAACAGCATGGAGCTGGTAGTAGTAGTAGTAGCAGCAGCGATAGTGGTAGTAGAGTCGGATGATCGGTCGTTTCAGGAATGCCAGATATTAAAATACCGCAGACTCTCTCGCGTTCCACGTACCAGGACAGCCACTGCGCTGCCCTACGCTCTCCGTTTTACTTATAACTCGTTCCTGCCCTTCCTCGGTCATCCCCTTCTTTTATCCGTATCTGTTCATCCTTCTTGCATCCGCGCACGTCCTTTCCTTACCCTATTTCCTCTTCGCTTTACCGTTCACCATTACTTCATTTTACTCCGGGTTTCCTCCGGAGAATATTCCGGTATCCGTGCCGAAAACCAAGTTGCCCGCATTTCCTATCTCGCTAACTCGCTACCTAGCCGTCTTCCGACGTCTTTTAGCGCTCGGGTCCGACGCTGCTTATGAAATCATGTAGGTATTACGCGCATGCCGCGATGTGTACAGTATTCATGAGCCGTACGCGCGAATATTAAATCGTTTGCCGCAACATTCTGCGCAGGCGAAACTACTTGGTAACTCGTGCCAGGAACGCTGTCGGCTGCAATTCACAGCCATTTTCACGTGAACGGACAGCTTTGATTTATCTTGAATAAAAAAGATGAATAAAAGAAAAAAAAATTAAAGTCTGTATATTACTCGTGTAAATGTAAATTGTGAATATTATATACAGATGTGAAATCACACGCACGATCAATGCCGCACGATGCAAAAATTTTAAATCTCGTTACATTTCCAAGTGATGGAAATAATTCGCGCGCGTGATAATACATTACTAGAAGCAATTTTCCATGTCGTCGGTAAGCAATTCCATTCGAATGACAGATTCAGCCGTCAGATTATTTGTAATTTCAGTGAGTAATCGATTTTCTCTCGAGACTTTTCTCAAAACTTGCTTCTTCCCCATTTAACCATCCACCATTTCTTTCGATTTTCCATCGTGCTTTTCGCATTGGACGCGCTAGCCGGCATAGTGTACTCACTTTAAGTGAGGAAGCGAAACGCATTGAATCGCTGCGGTTCTTTTCTCGCTCAGATACGAGTCTCGCCAAATGGAAGAAATTCTCTCGCCCGAAAAATAGATGGGACGTGAGATCCACGTCGTTTAAGTTGAATCGCACAAAAATCGAATTCTACTTCAACATCCCCATCTTTGTTTTTCAGAGAACTTCAGTCATCCCTTCGTTCGGCGCAGCAGTTATCCCACCTGACTGGGCCAACGACTGCGATTTCTCGCGAACCAATTCCGGAAGAGATCAGCCGATGCTACCCTGTTCGGAAAGTAACTTTGTTCGAAATTCGGATATATATGTACGTCGGCGAGTCGAAAATTTCAAACGACACCTTCGTGGATCATCGTGGATCAGCGCGTCCCGTAAGGCGATATTAAGGGCTTTTCATGCTGTTAGTTGGCCTTTGCCTTTAACATTCAGCACGATGAAAGTTACTTACGCGAAGAGCTATTTGCTATTTACAGGCCGTAACTTCAATATGAGCATCTACATTCGCGAGCATAAAGCAAATAACGCACACTTACGCGATACCCGAGAATATAATCTTCCGATATAAGCGTTGGTGAGTGCTCTTTTCCCTGTCAGTATCTATCAGTTTCACTGTTAGTAAGATATTATACGTATAATGTCATGTAGAAGGGCTCGCGGTGGTAGATTTGATTCCTAGTACGTCGTTAGCGCGTACCATTAAGAGTCGACATCATATGATATCTATGGATATTTCCGCTATGGATATATATTCGCCGTTACTCTCATTTATGACTCCATAAATCTATCATATCATAACTAATAAGCTAAAAATCAAAATATATAGAGTGTCTTAGGTATAACATGCATCTTTTCAATCTTATCAAGATTACTTAATCAAGTAAAAAGCGTGGCAGTTGTTTAAAAAACTTTTGTATTATAAATTATGTAAGTTCATCTTTAATAAATTAGAGAAATTCATAAAGAGAGAGGGGGGGGGGAAAGTGAGAGAGGGAGAGAGAGAATAAATATCCTTAATATAATATTGTATAAATTTTAAATTTAATTAATGCATGTTTATCAAAATATATAATAATAATTAAGGAACTTGATAGTAGAAAATGATATTGGATTCAAATTTCAAATTAAATGTTCGCATAGAGATAACTGACTGAAAATTCACCAAGGGACTTGTATTATAGTCGAGAGAAACGCATAACAAATAGGATATATTCTCTATTTACATTCTGCATATAAATGGCCCAACATATCCGGAAAATCGTTCGAATCTTCCCCTCTTGGTGTTTGTCGTCGCGCCATCGAATCGCGTTAAACGCCATCGTGGTGAATGCGCGAAGCCGCAACGATGCCCCGCGTGTGCAGACCGCGAAACTCTCAACTCCAAATGGGATATTAATGTCCACTGTCAACTTCCACGCTCCGGGGCACCAGCCCGCGGAGAACAACTAACTGTTTACAGGCGATGTATAGTCGACGAGGGTTCACACCGGTTGCCGACTGCTAGCCCTTCTCTACACAGACAAAATCCGCTCTGCGGTCCCACGATCCATCCGAAATTCACGGTTTAGCCTCGGGAGGAGCGCGGAAACTAATATCGCGAGAGCTACACCTACCATGTGATGGGAACTACCTAGCTGTAGCTCAGGCTACGACAGTGTAAAAGATGTACGACGTTCTGGGGCGACGCTGATTGGAAAATCCACTACAGTTTCTATAGAGTTCGACCGCTCGTATGTACGATCCTTTTATTCAGGGAAGTCAATTCATAATCGCGCTTCAACCATAATACGATAATTAATAATGAAAAAGTATTGTAATACCGTAATTCTTTGCTGTTACTTGAAAACCCATGCGCTCTCTCATACAAGAAATATTTATACTTTACTTATCTTATATGAAATATATGATAATAGATCTTAAATAATGATAATATAATTCTACATATATATTTTCGATTGATAATATGTAGCATTAAAGTGTACATCGTTCAAATTTATCTTAAATTAAATAACGGAATTTTATGTTATAATTTTATGTTATAATAGAATTTTATGTTATAATAAACTAAAGACAAAACTGGAATATGATAATTTTCCAAAAATATAGCGTCGATATATACATGTAGAACACTATGTGGAGGAAAAAGTGATATTTGTAATAATAATTTATTCAATCTATGCACAGCTATTTTTACCGTTCGTGACTTAAAATAAAGAAAGCATTTCCCTCATCGGATTCTCAACTTATACAAAACAGATAAACGTGTAAATATTTGAAGTACGTGCGCCTGCATTCAGTATCATCTCTCACCTTTCTCGTGTTTCTCGAAGTCATCTTGGAAATTTATTTATTCGCTTTCACATTTCATTCACAATATCCTAAAGTAATATCTATACTACCTATACTCCAACGATTTGAAATGCTTTACAATTTTACATAAATTACATTTTCGTTATCGATCGCACATTTGCAGAGATTTCGCGATTTTGCGATTTCGAGAAACGTGTCTTTGCGAAGCTACGTTTATTTCTTCCTCATTTATCTCTCGTAAACGTGAGAGGACGAAGTAAAGAGAACAGAGAAGGAGAGATGGCGTAGATACGAATGTCGCATGGTGAGAAAATGCTCAAGACATACCCTCAACCGAATCGAAAACGTGTGCTACTTCGCATCGATTTTTCTGTCCGTTTGCCAGTCAAGAATTCACCATCGCGCCACAATCTCTCGGCAAACGATTCGGCTTTCGCGCGAAAGCACCACTCACCCACCTCCGCTGACCTCTATCGTTTTTCTTCTTCTCTGCGCCGAAAACCTCGTCTATCCCTTCTGTCAACGTGTGCGGAAATATAATGCGAGTGATCGTATAAATCATTTACTGCCATGTCGAGTTCTTCATTGTTATCAAAATGGAGAAACAGCAATTTCTCTCAATCTTTGCAGAATGCGCAAAGAGCGTATAAAGTTGCAAAAAATCGTACAAGATCGAAAATATTGCACAAATTGCTTGATATATCTTTATGAAACTCATTGATTTGTATCATTATCGAATTAATCTTTATTACATTGTGCTTTTATTACTTAATAATTATGTAATTTTCAAAATCGTAATTACAGATTCTTCAACTAATATAAAGTCAATTCGCTTTCATTAAAAATTTGATTGGATATCATCTTTATTCTACAAGTTTTTGGAGAATCAGTATTTTGGAGAACCGAGTAAAATCTTCAAGTTTATTACAACAATTTTTGCTTTAATTTATTAGTGATTTACGCTAGAGTTACATACAATAGTGTGACGATTTGTTGACTAGCTGCAAATCTAAGTATAGAAATTTTACAATTTAATCAAGAATATAATTGATATCCTACTGATTCTTTGCTGCGATTTGTGGTAAATTTGCTTTTCGGCTTTTTACATAGTCTCAAGTAGTAGGCAAAAAGATGAAATAAAATTCAAGAAAAAAGCGCGTCGGCTTGCACGAGCCATTTCATATTTCTGGCACTGATCCTCTTACGTCCGCATTTTCCTCGTTCTATTCGTCGTTCACCGATGTGCGTGCAAACTCCCTCACTTTTTATTTTATTTTATGTATATCTATTATATATGTATATAATATACAAGGCATATAGTAAGTAATAAATAAATAAGTATATTACATAACATATACATATATTACTTTCATCGTGGCTAACTCATGATTTTATGACGTTTTATATATTGAATTATAATGAAATTATAAAAATGTGCTGGCAATAGTGCAACCTTATAATTCTTTATCAGCGACAAATAATAAAATTATAAATAAATTTCTTCGTAAAACAGATTTGCAGATAGGTTAATATCTCATATAGATAATATTAATATTTTATAACAAAATGCTACATAAATTTCTTCGAACTTGTAAAACTGTTAAAAACCTAAAGAGAACATAACATTGAAGATTTAAAGATGAAAGTCGTGCAAATCGTTCTTGCCAATTATTCTGCTCTCCTATAGATAGATCAATTCTTCTTTTCTTTTTACATTTGTAGAAAAAACAGCCCAAAATAATCTGAGTTGATTTTTTATAAAATAAAAAAAACCTTGCTCGTATTGCTAAAATTGTGAATAAAATTTGAAAAGAAATATTGACCAATGCATCGTATGACAAAGCATGTCGATTTATGCATGATGGTGATATCAACGTTTATTTCTGCCAAATATTTCATGTATTGTGGATGGTCGGATGTAGTATATAGTCAATGCCGGAAATAACAAAAGGGCCGCAAACTGCAAATCGCGAAACCATACTCCGTTACCGCATTTATCGGAAATTGCCTTTTACAGAGATGCAAAGTAATGTAATGTGACGTCACATATTAGTGCTACAGTAATTATTACGAAGATTTAAAGATAAAAAAACGTGTTTGAGATTCGATCGCTATATATAATATCCCTCTTATCCTTTTTTATGTATTTAATATATTGATTGCACCGTATATTGTTGTACCGTACAATAATAATTATATCAAAGAATAATTTAGTCTATTATCGAGTTTTTCTATTATTATGAACACAATTTTTAATAAAATATAATAGATTTAGTTTTGCTTGTAAGTAAATGTTACAACTGTATTCGTCAATTTATTGCTTCAGCGTTTGCTTTGAAAGTTAATGTTGTTTTACATATTAAAATAATGTGCAGATCTTTAGAGATATATGTAACGATCGAGTTAACAAAGTTTTATCGTGTCTTAATATTGGATCTTTTGCTTTATTGCGCTAAGATAATATTATATAGTTATATTTACAAGTACTCTAATTAGATCATGAAAAAAAGTTGTAAGTTTGCATAATTATTATAAAGTATTATTATAAATTAATAATTATTATAAAGTTATTATAAAATAATTATTACAAATGCTTATAAAGTGAAATAATATATTTTGAAAAATAAGAAAAGTTAAAAAAGGCGCGTACGTATGAAAGAAGCTGGGCGCACAGCTATAGTTCATAAATATCTTCTCAATGCAACTGCATTAAGAATTCCACAGCCAAAGAGACTTTATGTGACGCGGTAAATAGCTTTATACATATACAAGAACATTAAAATTGGAAGACTAGAATGTTAAGTATTCTTTGAAGCTATTTGAATGCTAAAATAGTAACAATGAACTGAAATTACTGTCTGAAGTTTTCTTCTCTATACAGACTTGTGCAAAATAAAGATCCTACTACTTAATTCTTATTTCACAGTCTGTTTGTTTTCTCAAAAGTAACTTTTTTTCTTAGAAAATGTAGTGAATATATTATGCCATTTGCAATTCGTAAATGCAAATCGTAAACTTGATATACTGCACTAATAATATTTTGATAATTGTAAATATTTTAATTTTAACTACTTTGTCTCCGAAAATTCTTAAATCTCTTGATATAATAGTGTAGATACGATAAAAATTCCTCCTTTTAAAAGCGAATTTTACTTCGCGAAAAATTTAACTTCGAAACCGGCAAGCGACCGACCACTCGCGTATACGCTGCATGCTTTTCCATGACAAAGCGCTTCCCTAGTTCAAGTTTTAAAAGACTCTACTCTACTCTTCTGCTTGGACGTGGTACATTTGCAAGAGATTGGCCCGACTCGAGTGGTTCGTGTTAGTTGTGCCGTATACGTTCTAAAGGATAGACTTTTTAGAAATTAGAATTTACTGGCACTCATGCGCCTAGTTGGATGCTTATCCTGCGTCCATCCTTAAGGGATATCGTACTTATCGATCCTTTAAGACGTGCCCATCGCCCATATCTTAATCTTCCAATCCTCAGTCCCTACATTCCCTTTAGCCCGTTCCACGCTTCGTCTGCTTCAATCGTCTTCGCCGGCTTTTGATATCGAATCTGTCGCCCGTGTACCAGTCAATCTTCCATCAAATGCATGAAATTTTTACATCGATAGAGAATGTTGACTTATATGATACACATGACAAAGGAAAGAGCAGATAAATTTTTTTTTTTTTTTAAATAAAACATTGCGTAAGAATTGCAAATTGTATACGCAGCATAAACTATCGATTGAAATTATTATTATTTCTATGCTTGCTATAAGCTAGAGAAAGATTAACTTTTAGAAAATGACGATAATATCTAAGCTCTAGTTGTGTCAAATAATAATACAATGAGTTTTAAATTCATACCCTGACAATATAAAATGTAATATAAAAGAAAATTATTTATATAAATAAACTTTTCTACACCTATTCTGTATCTATTTTTTAATACTTTATGTTGTAGTTGTATATTAAAGTTTCGAAAAAATATCCAGGGTTAAGTATATAATAAATTGATTCTAAAATCTGACGTTTTGCGAGTAATTTTCTACTTGTTTATCAGAAACTGCCAAGGCTTTACGTTTTACAGCAGAATAAGGCACTGACTGTAAAGGATGGGCACTGATTACTGCCAGACTTTCTCTTAATGATGAAGGATAGCCTGAGCTTGCCTATATATATCTAATCTCTAACAAAACTACAACGAGCTATATATTGAATTGTATATTCGAACAAAAATAGTGTTTTAAAAACGCATTACTTTGTACTCGTTTCGCTTGATTAATTAATGTTTCTATTTAAAGAACAAAGGAACAAGAAGTTTTCAAGTTTATAGTATTTCCGAATTTTCTTATACTTAGTACAAAGATTTATTGATAATTTAAAATGATGAGATAGATTATATAAGACTATCAGTTGTCTACTCAATTCTTAAGATGCTTTTATTTTTAAAATTTACGTTATTTTCGCGATAGCTGATTCAATTTAATTAGTTTAATTTAGTCGCTGTCCCGAACATGAATGTTTGTTCGCTGTTTCTGTCCGTTTGGCGGATTCTGGCCATATTCTGAGTTCTCGAGGATGCAACGTCCACAAGCATCGGCGGCTGTATATTCACAGATAAGACGGAAACACTGGAAATGTATATATCGATCCCTCTGTCGATAAGGGTATCCTCCAGTTAGTCCAGCTTCTGTGCTCAGCTTTACGATTTGCCGCTGCTCACGCTACAGCCTGAGATAGACAGAGAATCCGAACCCAGGTTTTGTTCTCTCCGGCATCGATCGTACGCTTCGAAGTCGTCCTTTATCCAGGAAGGGAAAGGACCTGGTAATGAAGGCGAGCGGGTGACTACCACCCCGTCCTTCGTTTACCCATTTCTCTTCTCACCGTTGTCTCCTCTCGGTCACCCATTCCGATATACCCGTTCGTACTGCCACTGCCGACGCTGCCAGAATCCCTCTCAATGTACGCGCGCGCGATTCTTTACAAACTTCTCAGAGTAAACTTTACCTCACCGATCTTTCTCGTCGGCCTTACGTTGAAGAAAAAAGATGTGAAAGATACTGCATTTTTTTCACAGTATTAATGTCCAAATATTCCACCATTCAATCGCGATTATCGTTAATAGGAAATTTTTGCGCCATCGTATTTCAAACACGATAAACTTCTGGAGATCTAAATTTAGCGTTAAATAAATATATATAACTGTTGTCTTTTAATGTAGAAATTGCACATTAATATTTACTTTAATCACGTTCGATGCAAGATTGATTTGGATTTATCGAATCCCACAAATAAACTATTTTGAAAAACCTCGAATATATATCGGTCTTCTCAAAATGTGAGCTATCGTCAATCGTGAAATACGATGTATTTCAATAAGAATCTCTTGAGAAATTTTAAATCGGACTATAATGGCAACGATTTATCGACAAGCTCAGCTCAGGAGTTAAAGCTGACGACGGCGTGTTAACCTAAATTACGTTGATCAAGACTAACGTAGCGGTCACGATGATGGGACCATCGATAATGTTTTGTCTTAAACGTATTACTATTACATCATTTTGCTTTATACTCTTTATAGCGTACCGATGCGGCTCACATTATACCGCATTTAAAAATTTGAAATTACTAAAAAAATCTATTAAAATAATAATAAACAGACGCAATGTACAAGACGATGTAACAAAATGTAAATTATGTGTTCTACCTTACGTCCTTATATTATATGTCATCCTCAGTACATTATGCTGTAATTTACGACCAACAATTGCATCAAATCTCTAACCGTTCCGTAAAGAGAGCCCACGTATGGCTGCTATAAATCATAGCTCGCCCTAAGCATCGAAACAGAAAGATTTCTTAGCAGTAATCAATGATAAGAACGTACTTGCTACACCCGCTATTCTTCTGCCAGGTATGTCAGGAATTGAAATTGAAACGGGTCGAGAGAGAGACAGAGCATGGTCAGGTTATACGTGACTGCTCGAACTAAGCGAAATTCGATCATCATGCGAGGAGAAGGTAGATTGGATGATTCCGCTAAGGCAAGAGAGCGAGGGTTGGACGGGGAAAGACTTCTGCCTTGCTCGTCGGAAATGGGTAGCGGTAAAGGAAGAAGGATCAATGAGGAGAAGAGACGAGCGGGCCAAGATACACCATATACACCACACCAAGTCCAGCTTGGCAATTGACTCCAGAAATCGAAGACGATCGGATTGCAGAATCCGTGAAAATAGCACGTTGATCGCGAATTCGTGCGTAAGAACATCGAGATAACGTGAATTCTAAAAGAATATATACTCAAGCTCTTTCTCTTTCTCTTTCTTTTACCTGCACCTGCACAATCATGAACTGCAGAGAGTTCGTGCAGCAAGTGAAGACGGAACATTGCCTGCCTTCGGAAGCGTTTTAAAAGGAAATCATAGAACGCGCGATTTCAAATGGACCTGCTTGTAACCTTTGAGGTGGTACGAGCCATTATTGTATAATACTTCTCGAGTTATACTATACTATACGATGACCAATTATTCAAATTACTCGGAAGAATACTCCGGTACCATAGAGTTACTGAAACGATAACTCTTGAGTTAAGTTTTCAAAGAATCGCTTGTAAAGGTGGTATTAAGAATAATATTCATCGCCTTGTTAATTAGAGAAACAATTATTCCGTATGATACAAGATAACAGCTCTTTGGCAGACAGTTCGCTTTGGCTTTTTAAAGCAGAAATTACTGCAAAGCAATAATTGAATATAACCAGGATAGATTCGCGATAATGATAACTGATATTGCTGATATTGCTAAGAATTATAATTTTCCTTAGACGTCGTTTAAGCTTGTCTTGTTCTTCTATCTATCTTAATACCACAAGCGGGTTTAATCTGCATCTTACATGAGTATCGTGGGTCGTGACTGGTAAAGCAGCACTGTAGGCGATGCGACGGAAATTGAACATTATCCATTTTATAGCTACACAAATACTTGTTACGTGACTCGCAAATGCTATTAATCGTATCACGTAATTTGTCATCATGGACACTGTTTTCCGATTTAATTTACCGCGACATGTAAATCTAAAGGTGCTTGGAATTACGTGATACTTCTCGTTGGATCGTGATCGAACTGATGCGCGCACCCATAATTCCCATAATTCTCTTTCGTTTCTTTTCGTTTTCCTTCATTATATTATTTATCTGAATTGAGTATCTCTCGCACTAGCAAATGATTCTCTATCGATATTCCAGAGTTTAGCAATTGTTGCAGCGTCGAATTTTGGGATGATCATAAAGAGTGAAAAAGCACGAAGTTGAGTAAATCATTCTTATGGAACATTTACGATATTGTTCTTTTTCCAAAGGTATAAAAGTTCTCTGTTAAGAAAAATCTATCTTTTTTTCGGTATAGTTTTGAATGATTTAATTAGAAATTGTGTGAATTATCGAACGCCGATGTTACTGACCGATACTTTATCGTATCATATTGAATTCATATATTGTCCGGATATTATACCGTATTAATTACTATTACAAACGCTCGGTGCTCCACGTGTGCGCAATCGTGGTAATGCGCAATCACATCAAGTAACGTAATTATTGTTACGGATGTCGTTGGTACATCAATACGATATGACATGTCCACGCCCCTATCTATTGCAATATGGTTTTGCAATTATCGTTAATGGTATTTGGATATTATACGTATTGTGTGTTTTACGGCGGTGTGCACATACTCGTTTTTGTTAACTTGGTTAACATTATATTCGACATGACCGATTAAACAGCGGCGCATAATTGGAACGAACATGTAGAGAATCAATCTTGGCGAATTTAGTCGTGCGCAATTTATTAGATCTAATTATTGTAAATCCGTTTATTTGCTTTGGAGAAAGCGAGGAAGAACATGGAGTTGATTTATCATCTGCATCGATATGGAAGTGAATTCTATCGCAAATTTGCCGTGAATATTTTGTACTCTCAAGCTATATTTTTACACATCACTACGCTATCCTGTTACGCTTATATTTATTTAATAAAATAACATTATCTCGTACATGATACTGGTACCATAATTGCCTATTTGATTTCGATAACGCTTAATAAGCGACATGGTAATCCTGTAATTAAACTACGTTACATTAAAAAATAATATAAACGTGCATTATAGTTTGTAATTAAAATGCATTGCAGTTTGTAATAAAAGAGTTCAGCGGCACAATACATATAACATAATTAAATCAATATTTACACACATTTTCTCTAATTACAGAGAAAAGCCACTTTGTAAGAGATAGCAATCTATTTAATTTTTGTGCGGATCAAATGTAATTTTATATATCATGTAGGAAGAATACTATGTATATTTTTGTATACGATATTCGTATACAATGTAGTCTTTTATAATATTTAGAAACATTCCTAGGTCCTATGTAATATTTTGGGACATGTTATGTCTACCGGGACGGGTATGGACATGGAGGTCGCATCGTGACGAAGTGCAAGAGGAAACGATCGAAGAAGAAAGAAGAGGAGAAAATGGGTTATGCAGCCGAAAGATTGGTCGACATACCAGGTCAGTGGTTTTACTGTTCTGACTCAAATTCCTTATCGCTTTCTTTACATATTGCTCAGCTTTCTTCCGTGAGTTCGCCATAGTTGCGGTAACTATCGAAATGAAAAAGGATGGCACCGAAGAATCAAAGCGTAGCATACAGTAAGCAAAAGTTCTTTCTTCCTTTAGTCCAACAAAATATTTACCGACGGCGATTCGAGACTTGGATTCGAGAAGTAAAGTAAAATTTGTTCCCAAAGAAAACGAGATATTGGATAAAGAAACGGGAGATATTGTAGCCGCGAGCGAATTCTTCAAGGATTGTGTAGCAGTTTGTTGATTCAGTGACAAGTCTTGACGATCAAGGGCAGATTGACCATAGACCAACTTGGGAAATTCTCCCCCCCCCCCCCGAGGGGTGCGATATTGAATACATATCGTTCGATATAGTAGTACTTTAAAAAGAGTACTTAAACAAAAAAAGTTAAATGCAGAGCTATAAAGAATACTGTAACATAATTTAAAATTACATTTACATTTTTGTTCTATCTTAGATTTATTTATGAAATTTGTTCTTCCTGACAAAGAGAAGAAAAGATTCATAAATAAATTTTTGATTGACGTATTTTCTGATATTCTTTTCTGTCATTCTAGAAGATATTAGACGCTCTTGGACTTTTGTACGACGCCGACGGGATGTTTCTCTGACGCAGGGTGCAATAAGATTATGTGATTACTGAAAACGCTACGTCATGAGTCCCATTTCTACAGACTAGCACGCAGGTATGCCTAATTCGTTTAAGTAAATAACTGTGAGTGAAACTCGAGGCTAATGAGAAAAGTTAGAAATGCCGCGGCAAGGTGGTATCTAACAATATTTTGCGTAAATTAAACTCTCAGCTTTCTCTCCCCGATATAAACTACTGCCTTGAGGAAATGTATAAGTGGCGTGTCGCGGACGCAATTTAACTTTAACAAGCACATTGAATAAATAATTAGATCTGGATGCGTAATTAAAGCCGGCCGGATCGTCGCGCATGGAATATCCGCGATTTCAGGCGTTTGTTTAAATTTTAATTAAGCGCTCGATTAGCTTGCCGCATATCAATGGTTGTTAATTATTGCACGGTTAATTGGCGATCTGAACGATAATTTTGGTTCTTTACGATAAATACACGCTGTAACCCATTTTATCCATGATTAGGTAGGGAAGTTGGTAAACTATAAAAAATGGAAATTCAATATGGATGGAAATTCGATAAATTAGAAGCTAGAGCTACATAAGCTACAAGTGCTACATACTTTTCCTCTCTCCGTCGCTCTGTCTCGCGTGTTCATCATCGTCCTCCAACATTCATATCGAATTCGATCGACTATGTCAGATCTGCATAATTGATGGGCTTTTTACTAAACCTAGTTATTTCCGTTCAGCCGATCGAGGCGTCGCGGTCGTAACGCCTGATAATCAGTCTTTTGCATTCTTAAAGCTCCGGTTGAGTGCCTCTCGCTTCAAATTCCTTGCTGGCATGTGATCCGCACCTTGAATAGGGCACTTGCTGCTTTCTAACATTCGACGAAGAGTTTCCGACGCATTACGATTCCACGAGAGCAGAGTACGAATCTAAAGCGACCGAGTTATATCCATTCGTCTCTTCGCTTCTAAATTTCTAACCAGCTGTTATCTTTCTACGTTTCTTCTCTTATTTTTGCCTCTCTAGTTACTTTAGGCTATATTTATTTAATAGTAAAAATATCATTCCGAAGGATATATAACTTGGTCAAGGAAATGTGTGTTGCCTCCACGTAGCGAGCTAATAAAAATATGAAGATTGTTTTCGCAGACGGTATAACAAAGATGAATATTAGAAATTAACGTGAAAACGTACTTACGACCGATTACGCTGAGAGAAACCTACGATAAAAATATGGTAAACTGAAAGTGCAAAGTGATGTACAAAATATTTTTCTGACCTTACAACGTTTCGAATATAATTAAAATAACCAGTTAGTAGGAGCAGAGAATCATATCTAAATAGAATTAAAAAGTCAATGAAATTACGAATTACGAACTGACCGTTCTTCGTTCTACCATATTGTACCAAAGAAAGATATTACTCTAATTCTCATTCTTCTAACATACTCCCATATTTATGTTCAAAACATGATACTCGATAAAGTCGATTGTTTATATTTATAAAACAAGCAAAATGATAAAAAATGACAGAAGCTCTAACTACTTGTCATAATGTACCATAATCTATGCGATTTATGAATCTCTATAACACGAGTGTACTATTAGTGCATGAGTATGATTGCGAAATACAAAGCAGCGGAATGATCGCGCACGGTCGAAATTCTGCGAAAACCGCTACGCATTCTCGTAGAATACGAAGGAGCACGATTCTCGTAAAAGCTCAGAATCCCGTTTTCTCGGTACTTCTCCCCGGCTATTTTCCCTCCATTAGTTCACGGCTATATACACCCACCTGCCTCGTGCAAATCTGAATCCATAATGTAATCCATTCCACGGATGGAACGGCGTGGCGCGGCGCAGCGCGGCGTTTCCTCGCGGCTAATAATGCACCTCCTTTCGCAATATCGTATCTCGATTACTAGCTGCCACTTATACTTTCGTGTTCCACGCGGCAGCTATTAATCTATCTATCTATCGTTCCTTTCTCGCTTCGGTTCCTCGCAACTCTTTCTCACCCGCCGCGCCGCGCCGCGCTACGTTGCGCCGCGCACCGTGCCGCTCGATACATCCGCCAATCGCTCGGCAAATGTGCGGTACACTTGGTGAACTCACGTAAAGCGGAAGCTACGGCTACCCTCCGTCCCTTGCAGCACGCAAGATCGCTGCTCCCGGATATCGTGTGCACTCGGATACCGACACGAACGAACGGCATTTTAGAGCGCATCGCGCAAACCTGTCTGCGGTAGACGGTAGGTTGGTTGCAGTCGGACGAACGCAATACACGAGAGCACGACGACGATGAACTAGGGCGGGCGTGATCTTATTAAAAAATATCCTTCTACGCCGGATGAGATGCAGCTATCACGATGCGAATAAGCTACTCGTCGCGACGCGACGCAGAGAAAGGCGACGAGGCAGCGACCTCGTCCCTCAATGGAACAAGGATGCCGAATGCCTCTTGTCTTGGAAATTTTTTAATAAAGTACGCTGCAGCGATATGACGTTCCCGCCCGCGCCGTCCACGTACCAAAGACACGATGAGTCGTGCGTCACCGCGAATTACTCTGGAATTGCTTACGAGTCGCGTTGCCGTGAAATGCATCCCTGGCGGTGAATGACGGCCAAGAAGCTTAAGGCCGCTGTCACGTCGCTGCAACGTTGACGCCGTGGATTTGCAGAGGGGAAACTAATGTTTTCTGTCTCATCGCGTTTACACAGATTTCACGTGGGTGCGCGTGTCACTTAAGCTTTAAATCTCGGTTGGGGTATTCTCGACCGCAATGATTTCCATCAATAATCCATTGCCTACAGAAATATATACTGCTCATGTTATTTCTCTTTGACAAAATATTCAAAGATTCGGTATACATATAAAAATGCTATATTTAAACGCGGCATTTTCATCCTTATTGACTCTCTTGAGGCAAATACTGAAATTCCATTTTCCTACAATTTGAATTTGCCAGACAAATTGAATTATCATCTGTATTAGAAATTTAATAACATAATACATGAATGTATGTATAATATAATCTGTGTAAAATAATTGTGGAATACAATTACAGTTCATAGAATGCTTTGTTCTTAAACAAATATATCTTCAAATGCTTTCGTTCCGGCATATTAAAGAATATAAACTTCGTGAACTCGAAAGTTATGAAGTCTTCATCATCTATGGAAGTAGATTAAAACTTTTAAGTTTACCGACGTAATCAGGATGACTACTTGAGCATGCTCGTACTCCGGTCGACGAGACTGAAGAGCGCTCTTGAAAATTCGAGAACTTATTCGAGAGCATAAGTATATCGGCGCGATTTACTCTTGTAACAGCAAAAAAATAGTCGGAACAAATATTGTATGGCAAATTTTTTAGTGCGACATATACTTTGAAAATGTGCAAGTGGATGATATAACAAAGTTATAATATTCTATACTGAAATAGGTATACAATAACTAGATTTGCTCAACTAATTGTAAGATAAGAATCATCAAGATAAAGAGAAAGCTATTTGCGATAAACAAATAGATCACCATTACTTTTACATAATATAATTTTTAATCACGCAATATGTTAATTTAGAATTATTAAATTAAAATTATTTTTTCATATATTTCTTTCCTATGTCGTGCTTGTCAAAAAATGCCTTATCTGAAAAATGGCTGTTTTTGCATTCATAACTTCAACTTAAAATAAAATACAGAATCTGGTATCCAATCGCAAAAAAATATACAAAACAATGTTTTTTTAATAATTTGTATATTGTGTTAAAAAAACGAATTATGAGTGAACAAAAAATATCTTAATTTTTTTACTTTTATACGTTATTAATAATTAGGTACTTATATTCCTTGTTCTTAGTAGTTTTACTATTTTATTTACATCATCTACATAGCTTTGAATACAGAAAAGAAAATAAAGAGAACGATAAGATATAAAAATACAAATATGCTAAAATACTCCAACAAAGTTGCTAACTTGGAAAGTAGAGAATTTTTCAATATCAAAGAAATGATAAAACCAATTATAAGAAAGAAGATAGGCATATAAAATAATGTTTTTCTTTAATTTGTAATAATATTCAATAATATTGTTATTTAACATTATGTATCAAGTGAATTATATCATCATCATTGAAATAACGAAGCAGATTGGAGTTTGACCTCGATATTGCGAGCAATGGAATATAATGGTTGCTTGGCGGAAAACTTTTTAATGCACAAGGTTTTTTTTAGCATACGAGCTTTTTAGCCTGAAGCAATGCAACGTTATATCTACTATGTTATAATAAACTAGAAATTATTTATAAACACAATACCTGACAAAACCGCACGTTAGCCACATAAAATTTACTTTCATAAGATAAGGTAGAAATTTGTGTATTACGAAATTATGAAATTATTCGCTTGGGAGAATATACCTATTGTAAAGATGATAAAATAGTAATCAAATATATCTTTATACAAAAATAGTAAGAGCTAATAACAATACATACAAAAATTGATTTAATCATTAAGTTAATTTATTCGCGATTATTCATAATTTTAGTCTATCATCGATGAAACAAGCAATATAAAATTATAATAGATCAGATTCATAGAAAATTGCCATAAAAAAGCTGAATTTGATGAAACAAACCTCATGTTAATCCTAACAAGTTTAAATTGCGTGTGACTGGCTAAGATATCCTTGTACAAAATAAAATTCAAGTAACAAGTATGATAATTTAAAAAGTACCTCGCGTCAAAATTTTATTTAAAAAGGAATGATCCGAGCGTAAATCCGTTTTACGTACCATTATGCTCGAAAGGGAATGAGTGTGAACAAAAGAGAAAAGTGAAAGAGAGATATAAAGCACAATGCATAAAGCAAAATATATACAAACGAAGTAAACTTAACAGGAAGAGAAAGAGAATACACGTGTAGATTAATCAGTCGGTTGATTGTAACATTCGCCAAATGAATTACTCTCATCTCTCCATTTCATCCTCTTTGTACTTGCAACCGCAGTTTTCTCTGATCCAACTTTTTTTAAGCTTGCAAGCTTCGGTCGGCTTTCAATATCAACCTCCGACTCGATTGGCGCTCTTTAGCCTTTTGATCGTTCGTACCCTGCCCACGACAAAGGCGGTTGTCCACATGTTCTCGCCCTGACATATGGCTGACTCGACCTCGATTTCACTACTGGCACTCACCGACGGTCACGTAGTACGGACTTAATATGGCAATACGTGGCAGCGTATCGATTTAATTTTCAGAGCAAACCGCGTGCTGATTGCTTCGTGAAATTTAATGCCATCTGTCGATGTTAGGATCCGAAGTATACCAGTATGCGACGCGAAAGAGTTGACTATGCGTAGAATGTGTAAAACATACATCATCGTGCAATGTATATCATTCAGAAGATGTTTTGCACCCCAAAAGTGACAGATATTGCATTATGTATGTATATTTATGATTTTTTATATCATGTTATAAGATATACTCTTTCTAGATCAGGCATTATAGCGTTATAACATTATTGCTGTAGCCTGGTCTTGATCTATACTTATTACGCATTCAATAAAGCTATTAATATTATTGTTATATATATTATATATATATATATGTAGCTCAACATTAAATATTATAATTAAAACATAATTTTCAACTAGATCTCAAACTGATGCAATGCATCTAACAATAAGTAGTTTAAATTATAGTGATTTTATTTCTGCAATTAATTTATTTAATACAATCACAAGATGTCGTGCGCACTATTTATGATGTCTTTAGTCAGTCTCCGGACAACATCGGGTTGCGCTTAAATATGGCAGCAAACGGACAGAAAAATAATGCTCGAAGAGACAGAGAAATAAGAAACAACTATACCACGAATAATGTAGGAGCATCCTGTATTCCAGGATCGTAAGAATAAGAAGGAAGGAAGTATTGGTGAAGCTAAGCCAAGAGCTAAGCACCGTATTCGCCGCCATTCTTCATTATTCCTTCTGGCACATCCCACTACGGCACATCCCACACCTTTCGTATACATCCCAACTCAAGTCTGAGATATTTCGATTAACGCTGCCGCTAAACGCAATTATCTCGCCGATTAGCAGCCGAGATCGCTTCTTCTAACGACCAGCGAGTTGTCGGATGTCGATTTTAACCGAAATCTATAATTTACAGGATAACCACGTAATCTAAATCGAGATAGCGTTGATTTCGAATGCTTAAGTATCTCTTCCGCATTCCGTTTGCTGAGAAATTAATTATATTCCCACATTCTAAATTAATCACGCGGGTAATGGTTTATTCTTAACGATGCTACTACATAACCAATGAAAATGATTTACAAATTATGTATTAATTATCATGATCAATTGAAGAATATTTATATTACAAATGAAGCACATTTAATATTTTTCCATTAAATTATCTTCGATAAATTAATATCGAGTGCTTCAGAGATTTCAATATAACCAAAAATAGAATTAATCTCTAATTAATTCTAATTAATTCTAATAACTATAGCTAAAATAACGCTAAGTATAAAAATAATAAAAACATTCGCGTTTCACATTTCTTCATGATGTCATATTAGCATAACAGTTATTTTGAAAACACTTTAATGAGAAAATATATCTCGAGAACAACACTTTTGTAAGAAATGTGGAGAATTATTTAGAAACAGCAAGTTTTGTCTCATATGTATGTGATTTACGCGCAGATTTCCTTTTCCTTCATTCCTTTTTCCTTAGGCTGGTGAATTCTTCTTGTATCATCTAACAAACCTGGATTATATCCAAGCTGTAGATTATACGAGGAATATTTATTTCAAAGAGTGTTTGCATGTTTTTCTACTCGGTCGAATCGCTATCTCCAAATTAGGTGGAGTAAATAAAAAAGTCTGAAATACTGAACCAAAGAGCTGCTAATTTAGCGGTTAGAACACGCCGGGCAATTAGACCAAGCAGTTTAGTGATTTACTTCGGAAAAGATTTCACGCGCCGTTAGCACTTTATCAAGATACTTACTCTGGATAGAGTGTCCGATTAAACGCGTTTAATGAAGCATCGATAACATACTATTTATAATGAGAAAAGCCGTAAAAGAAGAAAAAAAATTATCCTTTTAATAGAATCGAAAACTGAGAACTGCAACGACGATACAACGATGCAAAGCGATTGAATCGGGTCACGGCTTCAAGACCCGTTGGAATTTTATTTCTCTGCTCTTTCCGCTCTTCCTGAGCATAGCAAGCTTCTATTGACGCCAGAGAATTTTCAAATGCGTAGCATTTCGAAATAAACAAATCGTGTTTAAAAGTCATCCGTGTCCAAAGCTTAGTTAATATCTCTGAAACGTTTCGGATTTTGAGCCAACTATTCTCGTCCCACGCACGATTCTTTTTATAATTGCACGAAGCTAGTACACGAGCTTTTGTATGTTCCAAGTGCCAAACAATGACATAACATATTTTGTTATTCAGTTTGCGCTTTATGATTTCGAGAGAGAACATTCTCGCAATACGAAGTGACAAGACATCTACTTAGTATTTATTATTGGAAGAAATTATGAAAGTTTGCGATTTAATAATCTGGATGTAGATTGTAGATTATCAGACTCTCAAGTGAATATATTTGTGCAATCGATATGCATATTTCTTTACTACGGAATTATAATTTTCTAAAACAATATTCGTGCACGTGATGAAACATCACCGCTGTAATGTAATAACATAAATGTGTGTATAAGTGTCTACAAACTTGGCGAAATTTCAGCAAAAATGGATTGATTTGTTATGTGCTTTTAATCTTTTAAATATATAAAGAAACGCTAATTATACCGCACATAGTTCATATATTTCATAGGAAATAGCTTAACATGCGGGGCATATTTTATGGCACAAGATAGCAAGTTGCATATGTTTATGCGGAATGCATTTGGGAGTGATTCTCGAAATTGCTCTTTTGGGAAGTAACGCAATCCCGAGGTAGGAACTTTCGGTTTCGTGCATCCCTTGAATTCCATGAAAGTTTTATAAAGCAACGTCATAGGTAGAACGATATTGGCGCGAGGAATGCAGATACAATAGAAGAGGATAAGATTTGAATCTTATCGACAATCTGAGAAACTTTGACAAGTATCTCGCAAAATACGGCATGTCGAAATGCGAATTATTCGTAAGCGTTTCTAATCGCAATCGCTATTTCTTGGTTCCTATCATTGTTTGCTTGTAGAAATAGATAAAATTGCGTCAAAGCAAAGAAATACGTATACATTCACATTGATTAAAAATTTTTTTCCTATATTGAAACTAAAAAAAAATAACATAAATTTATATAAACTATATAAATTATACTAACAATCATTTTTTATCTCATTGACAATGGTATTAACTTCGAAATTATTTATTAACAACAATTTGAAGACATTATGCATTCAGCATGTGTACTAAAACTTTACGGAAAAAAAAATAATAATTAAACTTTATACAACTATTTTAGAACAAAATCTACAATTTGGGAATCTCATTATTGTTCTAAGCAATTTTAAGAATAAATATATAGCATTCATGCGTGTATCCTTTGAACTTTTAGATCTGATGAAATGTCAAATAGCTAGGTCATCACACACGAATGATGATGAGATTCCTATAAGACTTTATACAATCTTCTGGATAATTTTATATTTAATAATAGTGTCTCTCAAGCAGACGGAATAAATTTGCTTGGGCGTTATCTTGAGATTTATTCACTTCATGTAGTACTAGACAATATTAATACCGCCCAACGTTATAATAATATATATTATATATAACTAAGCAAAGAAAACGCTATCAAACAATGAAAACAAGAAAACAATGAGAAAACAATGTATATACCTATAGATAATAATTATATTTTGTGGGACTTTTAATTATTTAGTAGCTATATGCTTATAACTATTAAATATGAGAATATACATATATTTAATAAATAAATAAATAAATAAATAAATAAATAGATATATATATTATATATGTATCTCTCTTGAAGAAATGTTATTTCTTACATAAAATTCTGAAAGAGAATTTTATGCTGCTTATGTTGTAACATGTAAACTTCCATGTACTTTTAATAATTCACTAAAACGATATAAAATGCAGCAAAATGCTTCGTGAAGTTAACTTTTCCTACGACCGAAGCTCTAGTGCTTTTTACGCGGAATGTCGTCACACATGCATCGAGATGCAATTAGTATGAACTCTTATGCGTTAAACTAACCAAGGCTAGTTAAACATATTAAAAGATTGATGGTTGCTTTAACACGCAAAATTAGCCCCATTAGTATCCATTCATGAATGTCATTTTACAAACTTTATGAAATATTAATAATTCTCGCTATTTCCCTAGGCAAATATATTTAGATGTTATATGTATAAGAACAATGTTTCTCACATTTTATACGTGAGTAATGTACGTGCAGGTATTAAGAATCATAAAAAATAATGTTTTTTAAAAAAGGAACGCTGTTATCAAGCCACACAGTAATTAAATAAATCAAAATTTATAATTTATTAATCAATATGCTATAAGAAAAATATTAGTAAACCAGTTTGAACATAAACTTACTTTTAATCCCTAAAGTATTTCTGGTACTGGAAAAATTTACAATTATAACTAAGCGTTATCTATTTAAAACTTTCGTATTTTCTGCTTCCTTAAACTATTAAACTTTTCAACGCACTCTTCCAGTCTACTTAATAAGCGACAAACCGAGATGTTCTTATTTCCCTGACAATTAAATTTCTATGCGGCAGTATATAGAACAAATTCAGCATTTATGTCTTTTACTTGTGTATTTTTATCCGCATAAATCAATTTTACTTACACGTGTGGTTCAGGATGGAATGATATTTTAATAAATTTCAATGCTATAAAAGAATTTGTTACTTACAGTAATGTTGTAGCAGCATTATTATTGGTATTTTCTCTAAAAATGTTTTGTTTTAATATAATAATATGAATGTAAAGCATTTCATGTATAATGATAAAAATAAAGTGGAAATCGAAGACTTTTTAGTCAATCATTGCGTCCTTATATTTGTAGAAGTAAATGTGTTAAAAAGCAACAATGATGTAATCCGATTTTGAGTTTACAAAGCGATTTGTATTCTTTGTCTAGTCGTATAAAAAGCTACGTAGAATCCATTTGGTGATTGATTTTGCGTCTGTACTTCTAAATACGAATAAATTTGCTTACAAATGAATGAGTCAACCAAATGACTTTATTCGTAAATATATTTACGATCCGTTTATAGCCATGATAAAAAATTGCGTAGGAAATTTCAACAAATTGACATTATGATTAAATCAGAGCGTCACATTAATGAGTTTGTTTTTTCTAGAATCTATCTTATAATTTATACACACGAATATTAATCTTTTAGACAATTATATGAAGAATCTCAACTAAAAAGTTTTGTGATTATCAGACTGTTTTTAATTGCGATGCCATTCTTATCTCTCTCGCATCCCGAAAATTATGTACCTATATTTCGATGCCGCTTCGTAACAAAAGAAGAAGAAGGAGGAGAAATTGATAAAAAGATATTTCTTTAAAAATAATATGTCAGTGTATTAAAAATATTAAAATAGAAAGTAAACAAAATCTTTCTGCTTTTTTGCGGTACAGTCAAATAAAAGCCACGTATACCAAACACGCTGTCGGTTATTAGAGATAATTACAATTCCATTGTAAACGGCAGCTTACACGCACGGTTGCACGTTGTTTCATCGTTACGGAGCTGCTAAACTAATCGCATTAAAAGACAAGAGTGAGAACTACTTCCTTCCTGAATGTATTCCGTCTAACTCTCTCCCTCTCTGTCTTCTCGCATACTTTCCCTAACAAATGCAGATACTTCGGAGGATGCTGTAAACTTTGTAAAACGTTTTATAAGTGCTCGCGTTCCGGATGTAGAATATGTCAGAAACAGAACTTGGAATTAATGACTAGATTTTGCCACAGCTTAATTCTTTTTTGATGTTATCTCTACTTATGAACATAATTTCTGTTACTATATAGTAAATAACTGAAATACGTATGTAAAATGATTCACGTTGACGCACAATTTTTTATCCATTCTATTAAATTACATATAGAGGACAATGGAAAAACATCAAAATTATTTTTTGTCAATGTTTTAATTTTATTGCATTGCCGATGTAGGAAATTAATTACATTAAATCGATATCTTCTTCATTAAATCTCTCATTAGATAATTTCTATTACTTAGTGTTATTTTAAATATTACTCGATAGAATGTGGTGTTTTACAAAATATTTTGTAAATTTATCAATTTGTCCGTATCAATTATTATCTTTGTCAAAGAAAAACCAATTTTAATTTTTATACCATCCGTGACTGGAAGAACATCCGATTATTTTTCTGGAATACTCTGTATAATGAAACCTCATTCTAATGCAAGACGAAGTGTATTATTTTCTTAGCAGTCGTGCTAAGCTTCGTGAAATAAAGATAAGCGGGTAACAGTGAAGAAGACAAATCGCGCCTTCCATTCGTTCTTGTTAATAACCAAAGAAGCGTCAATCTAATCGCATTAAAAGATTAAACCGCGATGATTGTGATTGCGGTTGTCCGCCTCTCCGTTCCGGTCGCGTGGTGCTTGTCGTTCTTCCATTTGTCACCAGTCAGAGAAAAATCCAATGGCAATATCGTCGGTTGAGGGGCCTCATGACGCGTCTTTCGTTGAATGGATGAGAGAGGAGGATGTGAAAAAGAACAAGAAAGCGTGGAACAAGATTGTCAGATCCATAATGGTACGTATGTATAGTAGAAAATAATAGAGCAAAAAGGATAATAGGGTGCGCTTAAATAGATGTTCACACGTCACTTGTTCGTCAGAATACTCTCTCGAAAGAAAGTATTAAAAGTATTAAGTCTCCTGATACTCAAAGGGTAATAAGTAAAAATAAAAAAGATACATAAAAATCTTATATTTCTATAGTCTTTTAATGATCACGTAATTAAAAAAAAAACCTTTTGCCACTGTTTAGAAGACAACTCCGTATCTCTTTTTTTATGATAAAGATCGAATTAGGTTTTTCGGACTTAACGCTTTTAGTTTTAAGATAATTTAAGACGTGTACTCGGGAACTCATATTGAAACAAGATACATTTGCGACAAGATATATAAGTCAATCCACGACCAAGAACTAAATTTCAAATGCTCCTTTTGCAACAGGCTATGTCATTTGTAAATCCAACCGATCTTTAAATGACACATTTCATCCTCGGTCGACATATTCAAGATCTTCATTCATCGCTTGTCATCGCATCTTCCTGACGGGCACGATTTTCGTGCACATAATAATCACTACTATCGTTACGATATGCTGCTTCATTCGAATACCAGGTGAAGAAACTATGTTCGCGTGATCGAGTTCACACCTTTCTATCTATATTATCCCTCCAATTTATACATATACATATATTTTTTTCTTTTTATATTTAATATATAAAAATAATTGTTTTTAATGCAATTAACATTTCTCATCTTAAGCAGATAAATTCTCGAATTACACGTAATGGTTTATCATCATCATTATTATAAATTATATACGGTTTAATGAGGAAAGTACGCAATCAGTTTATTGCTTACCGTTATTAAGTATGGAGTATATTTTATGAAAAGATAAAAACAGCTAATGCGTAATGCACATATAAAACACATTTACACATTCTCTCTCTCTCTCTCTCTCTCTCTCTCTCTCTCTCTCTCTCTTTCGTATTCGCAAGACGCTGTATAATCCATCGTAGCAATTCGTGTAGCAAGCAAGTTTTGCCACTATACGCCGTAGGAATGTATGGCTCAATTATACCCGCTAATTAGTTCCGTTGGAAGTTTAAGGGTGCATTCAATCATGCACCAGCGTGTGCAATTATAATAGTACCGAAAGCACTTTTTATCATCTCGTACATTATGTATTTTCCGCAAAAATAAGAAGCTGCAATATAAATGGCAGAAAAACGGCTAATCTTCTAATTTCTCTAACGACAAAAAAAATTTCAAAAATTTATAGAAAACATTCACATATCTTAGAATTATGAAAAATAATTTAAATAAAACGATTATCTACTATACACTTTAATATTTCATATCTGTCGGCAATCATTTAGATAATTATAACTGATATAACATATTACATTATATTTTTTTATTATATTAAAATTCTGAAAAACCTCACGGAAACATTTTGAAAAACGTCCACTGAACAAATGTCTAATTTATGCAAATGGTACAAAGTAGCAGACAACGACCTGAATTTCAGTATGTCAGGCCAGTAGACTGAACTGTCGCGCATAGAAATCCAATCCACAGTATCATTTTGTGGCGATCACCGTGAATGGGATTCAAAAGGGGCTGGGGATAAGGATGGTTTCGCTATTGCATGAAAGGTAACTGGCCTGCTTGGACTTCTCGTCTTACTTTCTTTCTCCTCACGTGTTCACGGCAGAATATACATCGCGAAAATATTCGGATTGGAAATTGGTTATACATTGCTATACGGGATCTTTTTGACTACTCAACCCACCTAGTAATATACGCGGATAAAAAAGATTTTGAAGATATAAAATCCATTCCAAATTATGTACCTTTTTCCTACAGTCTCTCTCAAAAGCTTATGTTTGTTTAATGCTTCATTTTTTATATAACAATCACTCCATTACAAAATATAAATCATCAATCTATACTTATAGGAATCTTATAAACGTTAATTATTCAAGTTAATATATATATATATATATGTATTATTATGAATATATTTGATATACGTATTTTATGAATAATGAAATAAAAAATTGTAATTTATATAATTTCGATAATACTTCATAGGACAATACAATTATTAATTATTAATTATTACAGGAAATAGAATTCATATAGATATAGAGTGTTTATTATAATCAGTGGAGTCAAATATCTGGAAATTAAATTGGATCTGATATTTTTCATAATTGTTTAAAGCAACTGAAATCGAGATTACGTTGCTATTTTCGCTGTAATAATCCTTCATTCGGTTTAATAATAAAAAGAGATAAATAAATGGTTGAGACTGCAGGTGATATCCGTAATGCCTCAATTTTTTGATTCATTAGAGAAGCCTAATTCGATATATCGACATAATTTAATTTTTTATATCTCTGATACTTTACATATAATTTTAAATTTTTACGTAATTATCTGTGCTTAATATTAGTTTTTATTCAGGTAATTCGGTAATTCAGGTTATGTCAATTTAAGTCGAGACAACAGTTGATAATTATCAACTTAAAAAAAAAAATTTCGAATTTCGTAACATCGTGACTTACCAAGCATTTAGGATATTCTTCAGCCGGAGCAGGTCTTTTCCATCCGAGTAACGGTGGTATACAAACAAGCGCTGATAATAGCCAGACGAGGGCGATCATGAGTGCCGCTCTAGCCGGTGTTCTTTTCTTCAGATAGTCGACCGCTTGTGTAATGCTCCAAAACCTGTCTAAGCTGATTAGGCACAGATTCATGATACTGGCCGTACACAACAACACGTCCATGGCAGAATGAATGTCACACCACCAATACCCGAAGATCCAGTAACCCATTATCTCATTAGCGAGAGAGAATGGCATAATCACTAGACCGAGGAAAAAGTCCGCTACCGCGAGGCTGGCTATGAACCAATTCTGTATGTTCTTGAGCGCTTTCTCCGTGGCAATGGCGATTATCACCAGCATATTTCCCACGACGATCACGATCATCAGTAGCGTCGCGAGGATAGACGCCAATATAATATGCGGGAGAGTGTATCCCGACGGGTACATACCCTCCAGAACAATGAAAGTCTCGTTATAACTAATATTCCATGGATGACGGAAACTACCGTTGAACGAGTCGTTGAACGAATTGATCGTGTCCTCCATTGTGTCGCTAAAACCGAAGAGCAACCAATCCTTTCCGATCACAACTTCCTCCTCCGTGCTGTTCGATACACCTGTACTCACACTCACACTATCGGTAGTACTGCCTACGCTGTCACCACTTTGTTCACTGCTGTCGCCCTCAATACTTATTCCTACCCTTCTTTCTTCGTCAGTAAATGCAACTTCTCCGCTCTTTGCCGCGTCTATAGTGTTCCTGCCACAAATTCGAGTTTCTGACGTGTGGCCGCAATGATCGGAAGCTTCCTTTCTCGCTACCTCTTGCTTGGGCTTGCCGCCCTCTCTTCCCGTCGTGGTGTTACGCTTGTTGCCCTCGATGTGTTTTTCGTTGTTTTTAGCAGCGTTCTTGCTCGGTCCTTTCTCAGCACCTCCACCGCTGAAGAGGCGACTAACACGATCACTGGTAGCTGTCGCGGTCAGACGCCGCTGTTGCTTACCGTTTGAGATCGCACGTGTCGGGAGGGCCTCGTTACTCGGAAACGTAGAGCCACCACTGATTGGTCGAGACCACGTCATGTTCCCCTCAAAGACGCTCGTGGACGCCGTTGTCGGACTATCGACGGCGATGGTCATAATGCTGCCGAGAAGCGGCATCACTCGCACCCTCGCCGGGGACTGTAGATGCTATCTCGGTAAGGACGAAGCAGAGGTTGCGGCCGCGCGCGAATAGCAACGTGCCCCGGGTGCCAGCTCGAGTAGCAGCAGCAATAGGAGGGTGGTGGTCTCGTCGCATCTCGAGGCCAAGGGCGTCATGCCCGTTTCAGGATAATGCCATCGTTGTCGAATACGTAAATACTTCCACGCGCGCTCTTCCTCTCGCTCGTCCTCTTGGCTCGTTCTTGTTGAAGCCGTTGTTTATCGTTGGATTATTTTTCCGGCTCAAACAATATATTGATTTGCGAAACCAACTTCGTTGATCGAGCTTGTTCCCACTGTAATCGATGCGTATTTTAAAATGTAAATTACGATAGTACCACACTTAATCGAAAAAATATTTTGACTTAGGAGTCTCTTTCGCTCGAATTGAAAGTCTCGTGATTTTTTGCGCGCGTAATTTTGCAATTTACGCGTGATACTCACGTTTGCATTATTTTTTCCTTAGCGCAGCTAATGCGATTAAATTTCGCTTTTGACAATCGTTAACCGTCTTTTTTTTTCTCTATTGGACCAAATCTTTTAGAATCTAGTTTAGCTTAGCTAATTTCGGCGTAACTGACACCTTCGGTTTCCTGTTGTCGTAACGTTACTTCCGTTACGTCTTCGGTGCCGTGGTCATACTTAGTTGGTCTCTAATTTATTGCTTGCATGAGTCGCGACTCCGTTCCTCGTATTTCCTGCATTCACTGGTCCACAACAGACTTAACACGGACAGAGTGTACAGAGATTTATGGATAGTCCGGTGGGCGACTTAATTAAGAGTATCAAGGTAGATAGAGAAAGTGAAAGAGAAAGATAGATGAGAGAGAGGGAGAGAGAGAGAGAGAGAGAGAGAGAAAGAGAGAGAAAGAGAGATAGTCTATAAGAATAAGAGTAAAAAATTGGTCCCCTTTTTTTACCTTTTCTTTATATTAAGCTTGAGCAGCCTACATAGCCTGGAGGCAAATGAAGCGAGAAAAGTTGTCTTGAGAAAGTGCCGACGATTGTAAGAAAATTTCTCTTTAGGACTAGCACAGATTCTCAAAGTAATTTCACAAGACGACAGCCATTTTAACACGGTCGTGAGACATGATTTTGTCTAAAACTTGATAATTGATTTACGCGCTCGTACGTTTCCTCTTTCGTGACGGAAACGCGATTTCCTCGTTTCACTTCAATTTTCGCTTCTTCTCTCGCTTTCTTTCCTCAAGTCCTACGCGCGGCTCGACGTTGTTTCACTCTAACGATGCCCGCGAGCTAATTAATTATCGCGCCGGGGCTAAAAGGCTAAGCGCTGGATACCCGTACTGCTCCGACCTGCTTTTCGAATACTACAAAATCAGTGAGAAAATCAGAACGACAGAGATTATAGATTGTAGAATTATATACACGTATTTATGATACACCTAATGTGTAATATATGTTATATGTATTAACGCGAGTCCGAAGGTGCTACTCACGAGCCATGTGCATGCCTTATTAATAACTTATGTAAATATACGCGGAATATATTAGCGATTTATCAATTATAGGTAACTAAAAGCGCGTATATATTCTTATTCTAAATTCTATTATTAAATACAAGATACAATATATGCCAAGTTAATTGGTACATGATACGTAGAAACAAGACAGAAGCAAGAGAAAGACGATAGAGAAATATAGTGAGAAAGAACGAGAGAGAGCGAGAGAGAGAGAGAGAGAGAGAGAGAGGGGCCAACAGAGAGAAAAAAATTTAAATGAAGTAAAATCGTCCTTTTGCTTTAAAGAAACCGCGCGCGTTAATATAATATAAGGACTTCCCCGTATGTACACCTATTTACACATTATAGACCTCATTACGCCGCGACGACGTGTCCCGTTTATGTGTCTCTTCTAATCCTCCTTCATACGGCACTAGGTCATTAGATTACGTAGATCCATTCATAAGTTCACTCACGACTTTCACGATCTACGTTTGTCTGTTGTAAAATACTGTAGCTTCGACAACAATAGAGAATTAACGTAAAAATGTCTATTTCATCAATGTCGCCTGTTGGTATCGCAACGAGATGCCATTCGTTGCTTCGGTATATCCAGATTTTCAGTGGTAATTCACGGTATCTGTCGAACCTCCTTCGAATCCTTTCGTTCAAACTATTTCCTGGATTTGGCGGCTCTTGGTGCGGTAAATGGGAAAAGAATCCTTCTCCAATTTCTTCTTACAAACTTGTTTCTATTCGATTTGTGAGGGATGAGATCTTCTCTATCTCGCAACGCGCGTGTAATTCGCAGTAGTCGATAATTCTTAACTTTTTTTTTTAAGTTGATGCTACTCAGCTGTCTTTGATTCGATCTCCGTTGGACGATCTAACAGTGCTACCTTTTTCTTCGGCTATGACAGTATCGGAGATTTGCCTTTACCAGAGACATTTCGCCTCTGACGGAGCACGTCTTATCTTCTATAAGAATTGTTATTTTTGTGTACGTAAGTTTCCTCGCTCGTAAGTTTCCTCTTCTTCCCGGAGCAAATCTATAAGCCGGTAAGACTCACGTAAAAATCTTCAATCGAATCACGATACCACTATATTCTTAACATCGCGTCTTTAAAACTTGTAAAGGTCGTTTTCTTGCCTTTTTTCTGTTTTAAGCACTCCGACAAGCAAAAACGAAGCTACGAATCGGATACGTTGCAAAATGACATTATCGGGACGAGATTCAATTCGCGCACTAGGACTGGGAGCACGATTGGTCTCACGGGGTCTCCCCAATGCACACGTATAACTTCTCAGTCTTTCAACAGTCAGCACAATTCACTCGAGCGAGTCTGGCTTGCGAGTGGAGGCTTTTCGCATTATTTGTATATCTCGCGAATACTGACTGAGGGATTAATTAACGACAGGCAATACGACAGGCAAAAAGCAGAGGAGAGAAAAAACGAATTTATATTGATATCAATGACACAGTCGCGTGGTGGGCTGTCCAGCGGCCAACTCAGTCGACTTTTCAGCACTAATTATAAAGAAGCCTCGATGAAACGTCTTGATCGTCTCGCCCTCGTGTCTCTTCAACACCGTGTGCATGCGTGCGTGCGTGCGAGTAGTTCGAGGTTGTCTCATGGGTGTTTGGAAACGCACTGCAGCCGTGAGGGACGAGCCAGGAACTCGAACTCCCTCTCGTGTCGTTCGGTGGATGGAGACTCTCGCAGGATGTTGGCGGAGAGAGAGAGAAAGAGAAAGAGAGAGAAAGAGAGAGAGAGAGAGAGAGAGAGAGAGAGGGAGAGAGAGAGGGGGGAAAGAGAGAGAGAGAGAGAGAGAATGTACGTGCGCGTATGGCTGTACGTGTATATATATGTGTAACTACGTTTTTGTATGTGGCCGTGTGCCTGCGTGTATCCTGTGTATACGTGTGCATGTATATGTGACGAGGGAGCGTGAGGGAGGGAAAGAGAGCTTGCTTGGCTCACTGGAGGCTGACTGTTGGCCCGACCGATCGCTCCGTCCGACGGTACCAGCGTCGGGGCGCCGTCTAACGGAGTCGTGGAACTTGCGGCGCAAGCGTCGGGACGCGACTAGTCTCCGATAGCACGGTCGCGGACAGTCGACTTTGGACCATCGACCGATCGGTCCGCAATGAAAATATGTTGTTACTCCGATCTTCCCACAAATAACACCACTTCGAATATTCGAATGTTCCACCCTTACACCAACCATTGCTTGATTATTACATTCATCGATGTTGCTACTATTACTATCACCATTTTTAAATCACTGACAATAAGTTTATTGCCTATTATAATGGCTCTTAAAGCATTTTATATAACTTTAAAAATGAAATAAATCGTGAAAATGTTTTTATTTATTACGATGATAAATTCTTTAACTTCGTATTGATGGTTATAGATATCAGAGAGGTAAAGAAGATATATGTCACTTTCATATATTCAATAACTGTTTCGTTCATCAGTTCTCTCTTGTCAACAGTATTGAGAAACATTCAATTTTTAATAAATCAATCCTCATAAATAACAAGATTTAAATCTATATTTGATCAGTTACAAACTTTCGACGTATATATCAGCGGAAAATGAGGACAATGGAATAATATATGACGCAAATGACCAAGTAGAGAAATGCTACATAAATAAATATTAAAATAAATAACATGAATAAATATTCCAATGCAAAAATTAATTGCCCCATATTTTACACGATTATGAATACCGTTGTTATCGCGTTATATTAATCTCGAGAGTAATGTAGCAGGGAGAAACATAAATCGACGTTTAAATAGTGCATAAACAAAAATATGGGATTTACAAAGTTAATGAGTGTATCCTTCTGGAAAGTCATTATCGTCTACAAAAAGTACGACTCATAATGTTACTTTCGATTTACATCTAAACTGAATGTCGATAATTCAATAGTTTTAGATATGAAAAATGATACAACATATAATTTGTTATAATATAAAAATCATGGCAAAAGATATAATTTTAAAAAACATTACTATCATTTTTTATAATGAAGCAAGATCGCACAGTTTTCTCGCTCCATTAAGCTCATTTAAACGAGGAATGCAATCGTAGACCCTTAATAGCGACATTAAAGCTTCTAACATCTGTAGTCGATTAGATTACTGCTCCTAGAAAGAAAATAATTTCAACGAAGAATGAATGAGGACTTCATACCATTTTACTTTTACGAATGTTATTTAGCTTTGATATCTATAATGTATTTGATATGTAATTATCATTATACATATACGTATTATAAGTATTGTTCTTTTTATATTCTACTAAATGTACAACTCATACGAATATGTCTAAATGCCTTTTATATTTTGTTCATGTAAACATCTCTGATGTACTGAGATTCTACTATCGGATAACGAAGTATAAATGTGACATTCAAATGCATATATTTTAAGTATAATATATTTTATTAAAATAAATCTGAGCTTTGCGTAAGCGTAAATATTTTTTACAATTCAAATTTATCTACTTTGATATACGAATATACTCCATTTCTGCTGATATTAAAACAGATAATCATAAAAAAGAATAGAAAATAACTTTCAAATTTAAAAATTGCAAACTCATGAAAGTGTTTTCATTTTAAACTTATACAAGCTCATGTTTTGTGCATTATCTATCGCGAGATATGTTTCTTTACGTCTCACGAAAAGTGCATGCAATCGATTCTCTTATAGGAACAGCACTCGCCGATAATCTTAGTAGCTCATCCGAGCAGAACCTTATTGATCCTTGTTTATAATCTAATTCCGTTGAAGAAAACTCATCAGTATTATTTTATCAAATAAATACTGGATTCTTTTACACTTTTCTTTAATAAAAGTTACTTCGATCGCATGACTAGTTCGAAGGAAAGAAAGACCCTTTCCGTTGAAAATGGACAGTCAATAAAAAGATTACCGTCGAAAACTATTATTGAGAAAAATTCGACGACATCTTTCTGGTTCAATAGTACTTCTCTCAACCCGCAGAAGAGACATTTCTTTTTTGCAAAAAAAATTACATCTTATTTCAAATGATGACAGGTACTTTTACGTTTGTATGGATATTGAATTTAATTAATTGAAGCTTGTTTCTATGATTTATTCCAACTATTTCTTCTTGCAGAAATGCTTAACTCTTTCAGCAGATCTAAATGCAAATATGAAAGATTCACAAAACTTTCAACGTTTGAAATATTTTTTTCATATATTTTATGGTTTCGACGATATTCGCAAGTAATCAAATATCTCGATTTAGCATCGAGGGACTATTCCAATTCCTAAACCTATATATAAACGGATACATCAAATATGCACAAGAAATATATGTCTCTTATTTTGTAAGCCGCATCATATATACAAAACTCATAAAAAAAATTGGAAAAAATAAGTCCGACCTTTCTCTTCTTAAAATAGCGCCATTATCATGTTTCTTTTAAATCACAGCTGTCATAATCAATAAATCTTGATATCTGATTATTATCACACTTTAACATAACATTTTGTTATTAAATTTCAACACAAAGACAATCTGTCAATAGATTAATTATAGAACGCATAAGTATGAAAGATTCAGAAAACTTTCAATATTTGAAATACATTTTTTCATGTGTTTTATGGTTTCGGCAATATTCAAGTAATCGAATATCTCGAGTTAGCTTAGATCGAGAAACTTCTAAACCTATAAACGGGCCCAGAAAATATGTACCTCTTATTTTGAGTTATCGCACCATACATCTTACTTTAGTATTTTTAGTATCCACTTAGTATTTAATATTAACAAACTCTTTGCTTCCTTTTTTAATTAAAAAATATATAAACTCAGATAATAGTGTAACATGCAAGGATTTTTTAAAACGATTATAATACAACTATCTTAATAAGTAAACGATTTAATTTAACGATTTGGAGTGCCATCTCATTCGAGGCATCAATCGAAAGATTTGAAATCTTTCGATCATTAATTGGATGTAGATCGGGCAGATTGAGAAGATAAGCGCTTATTCCCCTCCTACCTTCCTGTTTCTGCCACGTCAACTCGATACTTGCTCGTCTGTCACCCTCTTACCTTCCTCGGTCCTTTTGCCCGTCTCTTTGCCGAAAGTTTCTCGTGGGTAAGTTCGGGATATCGTCGTAACTCTACCGGTCGACATGCAAGTCCGTGCCTCCTTTTGCGCGTTGGCTCGGTTATTGATGAAAGACATGTACGTGTATCGACATTGTTCTCACTCGAGGACACGCGGCCATCGTAGTAGAGAAACTACTAGTTACGAACTAGTTCTCCCTTTCGGTCCTGTCTTTACATCGAGATACAGGTACGCGCATTGACTCGTCCTTTCCTTGAATGCTACCAAATTCGATTGCAACAAAGTGCCAGTCGGCAATTGTGCTGATTCGTCCGTAGTGTCTACGAACATCAAGCGGGACGCCTTCGATGTATTTGAACTTTGGCGACGTGGATATTGTCCGGGATTAATAATAAATTAATCTGAGAATGCTTGAAGAAACTTAATTAACAGAAGGAAAGAACTGTAAAAGCCTACGATTGTTGATGAGTTGAGAAACGATTACTTCAAATAATGCTACAAATATTTATTAAAAATCAACTCCGTAATTTTATTACGTTATTAAAAAATCTATATAATAATTTCAATCGATTATTTCCCAATGTGCAAAATAAATATAAAAATATGCAAATCTCACGAATATCAATCAATCAATGCTTTAACACCTTGAAACATCCATGTTTAAATCCGAAGAATTTATAAACTCCGTCAGTTATTATACTTGCAGATGTTGCCAAGAATATCAGAATGTAAATACTGCGCCCGGATATGTGAGACAAAATTAGATCCAGGTAGTCTCATACAGTTTTCATTAAGTACGAAATGTATAATAAGTTACGTGATGCATTCATCTATACACAGTGATATGAATTCGAAATGTAATTGGCTCAAATATTAGCTTCAATTTATTTTCCGTGATTTTCGACATAGACGCTTCCATAATTAAACGATACGTAAGAGCGATTAATTTTTCAAACATTACTTTTTAAAGAATTTATATTTGTTGTAGTTATACAGAAAAAGGAGTATTTAGTTACACTTTCATAACCAGGATATTTGATATTTATTCAACTAATACGCACATTGCATATGCCATACATGTGTAAAAAAATATTGCATATCGGATTTCGTATATTGTAATTCTAATTGGTACACAAATTTCACAGCTGGCTTCTCGGAAATACGCGCGAATGGTAGAGGCAATAACACAAACAGGGCGCGCATATTTTAATTAGCACCTGTCAAGGAAAATTCCGTTCTGCCTATTATGCCAATATTTTACACGTGCTAAAACTGTTTGCAAACATCCGGGTCCCATAGCCTGAATATATTATAACATGAAAAACAAGAAATATCACAGTAAATAGAGATTAATATCATAGTAACATTGGAAATGTAATAAGATCTAGCTATTTGTCATGGTAATTTGATCATTCACTCTGTTTGATGACGAAGGTATCAGAAATGATATCAGAATACATAATTCCTTAATATTATGTATTATCGAGAAAGAAGAGCGACGATGTGGTATACCTAACTGGATCATCTCATTAAACTTTCAACTGCTCTTTAATCTCTCGATAACTCGCACGTTGACCGCCGTCTTTGATCAATAGAGATAAAACATAAAACTGTAACGACAATATATCGCCATTCTTCGTGGTGGAAAACATTCTAAAATATTATTAAAGCATGCAAATAAATATTCTTTCTTTTTGCTAAAAAGAAAATGATAATACAAACGGTTTATTGATCTATTTAATACAATCTTATGCAATTCGCTTCCAGTAAATATAGATCATAATCTCTTTATATTGATCATTGCGCCATCCTTATGCAAGCCTTGCCAGTGCGGTAGAAACTTGTATACATTTCCGCAATAATCTTGCGTAGTATTATAAACATAGTATAAGGCCTGTTCGTTTTCGCTGCACTTCTGAACTAGGGCAATAAGTTAGAATGAAAGAAAATATATTTGTTTTCTAACTTATTGCACTATGTTGCACTAGTTCAGAAGTGCAGCGAAAACGAACAGACCTATTGTTTGCAAATATTCCTGTATTCCTGTAAAATATTCCTTGACAGTTATGTTTGTATCAATTTTGCGAATAGTCTGTTATAATATGCTTCCAGAATGGTGAACAGTTGTGTGTTACTTAAAAGCTAATTGTAAGTTTTTTAACATTCCAATTACAAAGTTGATATTTTTTAAAATTATTAAAATCACGTTACATTCATGTGCCGATAAGAATAATTCAATTCGTAAGACCAATAAATTGACACAACTTCAAAGAGACGAAAGAAGATACCCATGTATCAGCAAGAGAGTTGTATATGTGTTTAAGAGATACTATTCTACTATCCTTTCCAGCAGAATTATTCCGAGAGGCGAAAAGGCTAAGGTCAAAATGCATTTATATCGTCGGTCAATAACTCATCCGTGTTTATAAATGTAGCTTGTTAAAAATTCAGTTTTATCCTGTACGCTAAAAACTTTGCTATCTAAACAATTGGGCATCAATATGGATGCTATGGTTTTTAATGAAAATATAGGAAGCATAGAGGCGTAATGAAGTGCGTTGTTTTATATTCTTTTTTTTTCACGCAAAATCGACGCGACGAGATTCATCCATTTTCACATTCGTGTGAGATAAATTTTCGATACGATACTATCGAGATAGAATAACAATAATATTGGGATCTACCTTTTATACATATGTGGAAAAGCAAAATCTTTTCTCAATTGTATAAAATACATCTTCGAAGAAAGGTCTCTTTTATTAAAATATTCAAAATTGCGGGAATTTATATTTTTTTAATCTCATTGCTATTAAAGATTACAGTAAGCTAATTAAATGAGAAGTAATGTTAATTGTTAATCAAACCATGGTAACAAAGATGGGAAACGTTAGAACGCGAAATCTCTTTCCTTTTCCGTCTTTCCTCGCTTCTCTCTCTCTTTTTCTCTCTCGATCCATTATTGCATCCTTGTGTCTCGAAGCTTCAGATACACACTCGAAACAAATCATCCGTTTCCGCGTCTACTACGGAATTTACTTCCGCAATTGCACCGCAATCGTCGTCGAGCTCGACGATGCCTGTTTCGTGGGTGTGATCGTGATCGATCTTTCGGTGTAGTTCCGCGGATGCACCGAGGATTCCCCAACATACCTCTTCGTGGTCCCTGTAGAGCGATCAGATCGCAGTCGATACTCGTACCTATGTAACAATGTAACAGACCGATTGCGCTTTCCCGTGGCGTACATAAGTCGCCGTCCGTTCTAAGAATTTCGAACATCCTGCTAAGCGGGATTCCTACTACGATTCCGTCTTTCGATCCGTATGTGCCCTTTCACACGTATGATGTACACTAGATGTGCCTAATGTGCTATCGCGACATAAGCCCCTCCAATCTGTCGCGCGGATAAAAGGTAGAAAATTGAAGCCCAATTTCGATAGACGCACTGACGAAGTACCTATAATACTCCACTGTCGAATGCAGGTAGAAATGCCATTAGACGGAAAACGGCTCTCTTCCGCCGCAGAAAGAAATTGTCGAGTGCATTTACGGCAAACGCCTTGTGCTCGGCCGTCTTATCGCGTTTGAGCTCCATTTTGCCGAAATCACGACCAAACGTGATTCCAAATTACACGCGACGCTTCGCTCTTGAGCTAGAAAACTTCGTCTCTATAGTTTCACGTTTATAAAAGAAAAGAAACCGTTCGGCGCTACAATGGTTCTTTCATAGAATATATTCCGATATTATTTTACTTGATCAAAGCAAATATCCAGCCGTAATAACAAATTATAGTATTAAAGTAATATATTCTGCGTGAAAATGTCACCCCCGCAATAACCTCTTAATGACTTCATAAAACGCGGCAGGGTCTGCACATTCAAAGCATCTGCTATTAACTCTGATTCTCGCGCAACTGCCGGGCGGATCAAGACCTTTTTGCGGACATTTTTCGCCCGCAGAAGCAGTGGCCGTGGTTAATTTGCCATTAAGGACATAACGAGAAATAAGAGAGGCCGTGGGACAATAGTCCGAGGGTTGTGCGGCATGCCTGCTTCTCTCGAGGATAACGATAGCACACGTGGCCCACTTTTCACCCTTGACGGCAAAGCATATCCGCGTTGTCGCGACTATTTGCCGAAGGGCAAGGGGGTGTTCTTCAGGAGAGCGACATTATTTTTCAGGACGATACTGGCGACGATGCGTCGGTCGGTCGACCAACACACCACCAACACCCCATCCCACATGTTGCACACCCTTTCGCCGTGCGACGATGCAAGCAGAATGCCTTTAACGAGAGAACCCCGCCCTTGTGACGTCATAGTAGAGGGCGCCCCTGTGTGCGTATATTGCGTTCACACGCAGCCACCTAAGCCAATATACGTCTGGGCGTACGCCTTAAGATATCCCTTTCATCTCTTTCATCTTTCGTTATTTAATCATTTCAGCCTTTTTCCACCTTTCGACTCGCTGCTCGTTTGAGTTATATCACTATTTATTCTTTACTCTACTATTTACTGGGATTAATGGAAATACATTATTCACACTTGAAATCGATCTCTTATCCATCGTCTCGACCGATTTTAAAGTCGAACGTTTCTTTAATTTCCTTCGTGAAAAATTATCGAAAACATATATCTTAGCTATCCTGTACGTAGAACAAAATCCATCAAAATGTTAAAATCTTAAAGTAATTAATTTGTTGTACTCCATTAGAGAGAAAGAGAGAGGGGAAGGGAGGGAGAGAGAGAGGGGGAGAGAGAGAGAGAGAGAGAGAGAGAGAGAGAGAGAGAGAGAGAGAGAGAGAGAGAGAGAGAGAGAGAGAGAGAGAGAGAGAGAGATCACGTAAGTGAAGGAGATATATATCTTGCTGCAGACGCTGACTCACTATTCATTCCCAATGTAATCTCTTTTTTGCTGCGACATTGCCCTCATTTAATATGACTCTTTCGTCGCCTCCACGCCAGTCGCGACATCGTGATCTTTTCAGTGCGGTTCTCCCCATTTTTCAGCTATATAAGAACGCGCCGAGATTCGAGATTCATCTTGCTTTAATCGTTGTTTATGCGACGCTTTAGCATCCGTTTACTCGCGTCAATTCCGACGCTGTTCTCTGCCGTGATACTCTTCATCTTTTCGCCCTATTCGGATCTACTTTCTGATCCTGATTGCTTTCTCTCTATCAGCTCGCTCACACGCGATCACGCTAATGCTATTTATTTGTCGATATGGAATCATTCCCTCTCCCGTTTCGGTTACATTTCTCCACTTCCTCATATATATATTCGCCAAAAATGATTTTTCTTATGTTGGTCCATTTGGATCGGTTCCGATTTCGCTCGCTTACACACACGTAGCACTCCGATAAACCTTCGAGAAGCGCATTACGGATATTTATTTCCCTTCAGTTTCCTCTCGCTCGCTCATTTTAATATTCCGCCTATAAATCGCTCCACTTGTTCTAACCCGCCTGTCTCGCATTATCCGCACCTTAACTTCAAAACGCCCTGTTTTTCTCTTTAGATTACGTCCTTGTCGAATTTTTGAGCGTGCAAGCGCGCCGCGCCGAGGCTATAAATTCGCTCTTCTCTCTCTCTTTCAATTTCTTTCTCTGTCTCTCATTTATCCGCATCAATCGTTATGTTCTTACCTCTACCACTGTCCCTTGATTCTCTTCGTCCTTAACCCTTAACTGCTCCGTTATTCGTAACTTTCTTTCTCTTTCTCTCCTTCTTATCGTCCCGGTGGATTTTCGAGTGCTAACGCCATTTATTTGTCTTACTTTCTCTCCAGTGTGCCAGCTACTCTCCGTATGGTAGACAACCCTTCGCCACCCGCGCGCGTTCCCCGTTCGCTTTGCTTCAAAGTTTTCCTATAGGTATACACACCATACTGTTCACTTGTCTTTCACCTTCCCTCTCGCGTATGTATCCTCTTTCTCTCGCTCCTTTTAGCAAGCTTCTCTATTTTTCTTCTTCATTGTTGGAACACCTCTCGCTCCTTCTCTCGCGTCTTTCTTCTCGCTTTTTCGCACACCCCTTTCTTTTCCTTCTCTCTCTCTCCCCCCTCTCTTCCTCTTGCTTTCTCGCAATCTTTGCGTACGTATGCGCCTATCCATGTGTGCGCGGCTGAACCGCGCAGGGGCGGTCGAGATGGCAGGATCGTGTGAATAGGGACAGGGGTGTATCGACCCCTGCCAGATTCGCGATTCTTTCTGCGACAGAGAGGGCAAGAGTGCAAGCGAGAGGAGTAAAATGGAAAAGGAGCAAAGGCGAGAGAGAACGCGGGAAACAGAGAAAGAGAGGGTGCAAGACGAAGACAGATCGCCGTGGGTCGAAGTGTGACCGAGTGACTGTGGTAGGGGTAGCAATGACGTCATGGATGTGCGAAAGAAAGGGTACGGGGCACAGAAAGAGAGGTAGAACAGAACTTCGCCGACTAGGCCGACGCACACATCGTCATAGCGGTTCGTATAGAAAGTACACGCGATGTCTGCATGTGTGCTCGTCTGCCCGGCACCGCAATTCTCGATCGTGAGCATCGATTTTACATCATCGTTGCGCGCGCCGTGACGCACGATGCCGAAATACGAAGATATCGAATTTGTCGAGGAAACATATATCGGCCTCCTGGGAAATTGTTGAACGTCCGTGGTACTACGTTTATTATTTAGTCGCGCAAATTTATAAGATACAACTGTGCCACGAAGATTTACGATTATGTACTTGTAATCCAATTTAAATTATAAAATGCAGCTGTTCGATTAACGAAATGTAATTGCACTGACGGAGAATCGCACCAAATTAAAATACCCAATAATATTTTGTTATTTAGGATCAGATCTGCTTTCGAATCAATAACATGAATATTATTCATCATAAACAATTATTTCTCATGCAATTATATCTTTGCAAATTACTTTACCAGTAAACTTATAAATTTTTAATACTTCGTAGATGAAGTTTTGAACCTTCAAAGTTATCTTGGAACTCCAAGAAATAATTAATAAAGCTCCAACATTATTGTGGGAATTATATACGTATCAAACTGACACAGTAACGTAAACACTCAGTAATGCAAGCTTACTGTTGCTAATATAATGTGGTGACTTTCTAGCATATATATCACACTTTACCTTATAAATGAAGAGTATATATATATATATATTTCTAAGTAGAGTTAAACTACCTTCGCACCAAAACTTAGAACTTAGTTATCATTGTAATAACAAAACATCAATATTACTTGTTATCTCTCCATAATGTGATTAATTTAAATGAAGCGTTAATTTACAATACATTTTTAGAAAGTGTTTATTTTACGCAATGTATAAATATGTATCTGAAATATGTATAAATATCTTTAAAAAAATATGTGTGTGTGTGTTGCGTAAAACCTACAAATTTTCATAAAATTATCATTTATATTGTGACAAATATACAGTTTGTACTATAAAGAAGAGAATAAAATGGTAAACTCTTACATCAAATACTGATATTAATGATAATTAATACAATGAATGCTATCCAAGGTTTCCTGTGATTTATGGAAGCACATTTGTGAACCCTGTGTAAATCTTACGGAATCCATTATAAAAGATGCATTTTCCTGATTATGTTTCATTGCACATGCACAGGAAAGTATACAGTATGCACGACAGAGGGGTGCTATTAACAGACGTAGTAACAGTAACATTAGCAATCCGCGAAACAGTGCGTGACTGCACGTAGCTATTTTGAGCTTCGCTCAGAAGCTAAAGTTCAACATAGCGGATGAAGTTCGATAGAACAACGCGTGGCAAACACCGTGATGCATTATGTATGCAGCGACATAAACCGCTACGTCCTGTATTTCTTCAAAAACTCAACGATTAATCCTGACGAGAGATTAAAACCACAAATAAATATTATTATATCATTCTCTTGTACAAAATTATGTATTTCCATCTTATTGCAGCGTCATAAATTTTAATATTTTTTCTGTTATCCATCTAATGTAAACTCTTTTATTTTATATTATTATATAACAGGATGCAAAAAGTAACCTAGTATACATGTAAACCAGCATACATGTATTGATCATTTTTTATGTTGTGTGTATATAAAGGATGAATTTTATCGCCGAAAATGAGATTTGTATAATATATTTAGCATAAAATCAGTTTTTGTATGTGTGCGCGTGTGTGCTATCTGATTACTTGTAAAATTTTTCTATCGATCATTTCGGCTCATCCATCATAGGTAGATTTTTAAGAAAATGTTTGGATTCTTACACTGTAATTTCAAAAAAGGCGTACGAATGAAGAAGTTCTGTTACAAATAAAACAATCATTTCAAAATAGATCGTAAAAAGTTCCAGTAGAATTCTTTATATTAAATCCATACAAGAACAAGCGTTTTCAGAGCGGGAATACATCCGACGATCCTCTCTTAACCTTTCTCGGATAGAGCTTCAGATATATTTACGCGTGATCCAACGGGATCTCTTATAGCAACGGCTATATACTTTCCATAAAAATAAAATGATTTATGAGCAAAGTATATATGTATCTTTCATCTTTCATTTACCTTAAAGTATGATGCCTTAAAACATGACGCTGCATTTAAGAAAAGCTTTAGAGATACACTAAATGTGCGCATATTCTTGCACGTTTTTTTACTTTCGCGTATATTTAAATTACTCTTTATATCCGTTCATTATATAATTTCAACGATTCTTATATGTATAACAAATAAAATGAGATTCTTGAAACGAATTATGAATTATTCTCTTGTCGATATGTCCTTCGTTTCAGGACTTGGTACGCGAAATATCCATTAAAGATATTCTCCACGAAATCTCTACACTCGCCATCAAAAGGGGATCGATATGTATTCCAGCAAATTGCTTAAATTCATGCGATAGTACAACCTTTCACTGAACAATCCTAGTGATGAATACCATGCGATACCTGCATAGCTATGTTCCTGTAGGCATCATAAATCGTGATACATCGCGCACAGCGGTACTATGCCTGCGCGGTCAAGCGTGTCCCCAAATGACTATTCTCACGGGGAAATAGCCACGATCGAAGTAATTTGATACGATTTAATAGTAGCTCCTGTTACCGTTAAATTTCGTTGTTTAAACGAATTATTGTCAAATCTAATAATGGAGTATCCCGATAGGTCGTCAATTGCGCAGAATTGATTTCGCGTTGCATTTGTATTACTCAATTTGCCTTTTAACTGCACAATTCGGAAAATACATGTACACGCTCAGTTGCGCGCTTGTTATAAGAGTGTTTACGGACATACACAAATGTTCTTTAAAGTTATAGTTGAATAATCTTCTTTAATATTTTCAAAACGTATAAGGTTATTTCGCAATGATAAAAATATTTTATAATTAATAGCAAAAATAAATCAGTATCTAATAAAAATTCAATCATTTAAATATATAATTATAATACTATAAAAATATATAGCTGTATAAAGATATTGATATATTTTTAGATTTCAGAGAAATTTTATACTAGATAAATCGCTTTATCTTTAACATATGAAATATGTCCAAGATCTAAACATAAGCACAAGATAATTTCCACTTGATTCGCGTCAGATGCAAGTAACATCACATGTTAAGCCCTGTTAATTGCGTTCTAAATGAAGAAACAATAAATTGTTGGTATTATCCAAGCAAGGAACGCAGCAGTGTACGACAGGAAGGACAATGGCTCATCCACTATCCACAACACGTGACTAGATGGGATTTATAAGGTTGTAAATTATGTCTGTAACAGAACAGTAGTCGATATACCCCTAGTAACATGCGCGACTGGACGCTGACATGAGTTGCTTCACAAACAATGCGTATTATAGTAGAATAGAAAGTAATAATAATATAATTTTATTTTCACATAATTAAAATACCGCGTCATTAGGATTAGAATTTCCATGCTAAAGGTCGCCCATGATTTTCAAATTCCATTTAAAAAATGTAATTATACAGTTACAAAAATACATATACGTATATATATGTATGTATGTATACTTTATATTAAAAAATAAAAAATCTAATATTTCTCGATCATATGATTCAATAAGAAGCTCAGTGTTGCCAAACTGTCGAAGATTGGGATATGATGACTGATAACACATATAGTCTAATTTTTCCTGAGAAAAAATTAATTTTTAATATCAAGTGACAAAATCTGGCTGCGGATTTGGAGTTTCTGCATGTGCTCTCTATTTAGCATATATATAATCGCGCGTATTGTCAACAGAGAGCTGTCGTTGCCATCAGTGCGACGTGTGGCAACGTCAGGCACGAATGCTCATGGATACGCTCTACCGGTCGCAAACGTTTCGGAATATAAGCACGGAGTATACCTCAGGAAGTCATCTTCACTCCCTCTTCGCAGCATGAGAAATCACGAATGACAATTACAGATGACACCCGCACATAACCAACAAATTTAACTTAACGCGGCGCAATTAACGCTGACGGATAAAATTGCTGGAAATCTCAATTAACTTTTGAGTAATGTAACGTAGAATAATGTCCTACATATTTTGAAAAACTTGCTTAATATATTTTAAAATGCAATAAAATATGATATAAATTCTTAGAAATTACAATTAAAATTCAATAAACGCAAAAAATGTGGTACTACAAATAACTGAAATCGATATAATCGTAAATTATTTAAAGCATAAATATAAATGTAAATTTTCAATCGACTATTAAAAACCTCATTGAACATACATATGCAACAAAAAATAGTAATAACCAAGCATATAGTGCATCTCTATATTCGGACAAGAGATTGATAAATCTAAATATTGTAAATTGTTGAACAAAATTGTTGAAAATGCATAATGCATAGCGTAACACAGTCAAGATAATATTAAATTGTTGTAGCATCTCTCTCTCTCTCTCTCTCTCTCTCTCTCTTATATCCTTTTACATCATAGTATGCTTCAACTTCAAAGCGAAGCATATTATGATTGTGTGTCGACGTCTTTATCAAAGTACGAAAACAATAATTCTTCCTTCTTTCTTTTATTCTTTGTAATCATGGTGCTTTAATGATGAAAAAAAAGATAATATGATGTGATAATATGATAATAATGATTATATAATGTACGAATTTCATTCTTCACAAAATACAAGACAAAATAATTGATCAGTAGTTTAATAAGTCGCAATTATAAGAGTTTACATACCTTTAATTTAATATTTTAATTTTCTAGTGAGATTTCCTTTTTGTAAATAGTATTGATGCATTATGCATGGTATTGACATAATTATATAATGTGTTTTGTACAGTTACATAGTTAGTTATACAGTTTAATGATAAATCGTGATACTACTATATGTATTTGATTTCGATTGTTTGTGGCTATATTGCGGTATACACATCGGTTTTGTATCATATTTCCGTTTTCTGGGTGCAGCTGTGACATGCTGTGCGTTATTCCGACCGACGAAACTGTGTGTTACACGATTTGAATTTCCTAAATAAAGAGAATATTTGTTGAAATAAAAGTTGAATATTATAATAAAGAAAATGTCAAGCATGCACCATGAACTGAAAAATGTACATTCTCTGGCAGCGTTTTTGTTATAAATAGTGCAAAAAAGTTGATTCTTTTCATAAGCTATAATACTGATGGCAATCCGTGAAACGTAATATCGTATATATACAATTGTAACAGCTCACAATCAGTATAAACGTTACAATGTACGTGCGATTGTAACGATTTTTGCTACACAAAATTTTGCAATTTAATTTTCAGCTACAACATGTACGTTAAGTAGGGTGTAATAGCAAATGTATACTTCAATACGCAACTCGTGAATTTGTGTCCCGGTGAGAGCCGAGACCCATTTTGCGTGGTCGATTGCTGACGTCATAGCTGTACTATATGTACGTAAGAACATACACTCGCTTATATAGCGCGGTAAAACGATGAATGGCCGAACGTATGTACATTCAAATAGATGTTTTTATTTTCAAAGTTTTGCAAAATATTCTGTACCATGATAAGTACAGGTCACAGGATATAATGCTATTACGGATTTTCGCTAGAGAGGTCATGCTAGAGAGATCTGTTTGTAGTTGTAGAACACAGCAAAATTCAATAATTCAATACCGTGCAGTATTTATGGCCGTATTTATGTTTGCCGGATGGTAAACATAAAAGTATACACTTGTTGCAAAATTTTGAAGTATTAAATAAAGCGATACGACCAATAGATAATAGTAACGAAGGAGCAAGTTCTTCTTCTTCTATATCGTTATCATAGTGTGAATGTGGCGCAATATGCAGCCGGTGTATGCATGTAACTCAACCTTATCGGATTTAACCACCTGTGCGTAATGGTACCTGCTGCAGGCAGCATTCGATTATCTATCTGCAAACTCCATGTATCTACAAGCGCAATTAATCATAAGCGCCAAATATAAAGCACGTGACGAATTGACGTCATGGGAATCTCCTAATGCTGAAACAAACAGTTGCAATCTCTCGCTGCCGCCGTTTTGGCAGGAGTTTTGGGACACGCCGACGTCTCTGACTACGACTATTGCTGTCTTTTACGCAATGGTCCATTTTCGAGCGCGAGTATTTATAGAACATGTAAGGTACCTTACTTACTATCATCTTCGGCTGCAGTGCGGCAATTGTCAGGCGCGCATAATGGACTATTTACCGGGTACGGATATATAAAATCTGAACTTCCGGGCTTACGAAATCACTGTACGTAAAGATATCGGCGCATCTGTTACACAAGCAAACGTGAAGTAAGCGCAAAACAACAAAGTCACGAGGTGGAAAGAAGCGAGCGTTAACGCGAGGCTCAAATTGGTGCAATCATAGGATGTAACGACAAGTAAAACTACAAATTCAATGCTACTTGCATAAGTGTCTATTGCTACACAGAGAAAAATAATCATTCTACAGCCAAGAAAAGCACTTACTTATTTTATTTTACTTCTTTTAAGTAAGTTTTTTTACAACCAAGAATATTTTCTTACTAATAGTTTTCAAATATCTTAACACAAGTCGAGAATATTGTTTTGAGTAAATGTAATTCTTACAATGACTTTGTGGTAGATTTGCGAATATACAAGCTTACCATTTACTCTTAATCTGCAAATCTACCATAAAGTCATTGTAAGAATTACATTTACTTAAAACAATATTCTGGTTTTCAAAGCCTTATGTCAAAATATGTAAAAACTATTAGTAAGAAAATATTCTTGGTTGAAAGAAAATTTACTTAAAAGAAGTAAAATAAAATAAGTAAAATGCTTTTCTTTGCTGTAGAATGATTATTTTTCTGTATGTACTTTGACGCATAAATCTCACATTGATTTATCGTTTCTATATGTAACTATCATGTATAATCACGAGTAAAACTACAACCCACTCTCTAATGTAGCATTAAAGTGTTTTCGATAATAAATCGATCATGACAGTTATCTATATCTATCTATACGAAAATCTATCCACTGGTCCAAATGCTTTGTTGATACTGCAACGAATAGTATGCAAACTTTATCACGGAGCTAATATTCGTTACGCAAGGGTGACTCACAACTTGCCAAATCCAATCCCCATAATTCTACAATTATATTATGGAAATATAACTTTCGCTCAAAGTGGATTACGTGATTGAGAGTCTGTTCACATCCGCTACTTCGTTCGCGAAATTTCGCGCGCTACTAAATGCGCACGTTAATTAAATAATCCGGTTATCCGTACTGAGCATTCTGTACATTGTTGCAACAGATTTTCCGCGTTGAATGAATCGTAAAACTCTCAGCATCAGCAGCATCGGTACGGATATCACGAAATTCCAGAAACGTGTCAATCATCTCCGAAATTGCGGCGTCGAAAAGGAGGAACCGCGTGAATGAGCCGAAGAACAACGAAATTTGGTGAATTCATAGGCACCAGCCGCTCCATTTCGCTCGCCAAGCGCTTCCTAAACTCGTATCAATCTCCATTATTATACATAACTCGGCACAGTTGGGCTGCTGAGATGCGAGTTACTTTCCACTTCAGACGCGCGTTTTAGGTTTCGTGAACAATGCAGCCGCTATCCTTGAGGAGCGTTTGCGCATCATTTGCGATGCAAGCGTTCTGAATCTTTCAAATTTTTCCCTAGCCAGAATACAATAATCCCAAATTTTTAAGTATATACCATAGCCTAAGAATTTTCAAGTAAGAGGAAGTTAAATTTTCAAGTAAGAGGAGAGTTAAATTGAAGAACTTGACATTTCATTTCTGGATAATAAAACTATGACATACTATAAACTAACATAAACAAAAAATCAATGATATGTAATTCATTGAATAATATGATGTATGTTTTATCGCTTTTATCCTGATTCTTTTTCATTTAAACAATGCTTCTTTTTTTGGCGTTTAAAATGTACGATCATAATTTAGAAAGAGAAAAAAGAAAAGAAAGGCAAACAGAAAAATAAATAAAACGAGAATATTAATCGGCCTGACTGGCAAACAGAAAAATAAATAGACAAATTGTAAATCGAAAAACAGGCAATGAGATAATAAGAATCACAATGTTAATTACAATACTTAATAGCTGGAATCATTTTGTAGTATCTGACAATAATTACGAATTCCTTCCTTATCAGAGATAAACTAAATAATGATGATGAATCGATGAAGATTTAACGAGACTGTGTAATTAGTATGTGCATACATACATATATATAAGTAATGCAAGTAAATGCAAAGTGATATCAGTTATTTGAAAAAGTAAATAAAGTCTGATACGTATCTGTAGACACTTGTATTTGCTCATGTCATTCATATATATGTACAAAAGGTAAGTGATTGCGTACTCTTTATTCGTTCAATCTTTATTAATTTATCATGTTTTTGCCGTCTCTTTCTACCACTGATAACATATTACCACTGATAACATCTAGAATCACGTGCTACAATTTGCTCAAATGCACAAATTATTTGCACAAATTAACGCGATCTTTTTGCCGTTCGTTTGCATGACTATGTCAACGTTATTAATTGAAGACTGTACGATGATAGTCTTTCTTGTAAAATTCCATTCGTGATCAGTTATGTGAGTTTATCTTTTCAAATATATCAGCTAAATAATTTTTCTAAAAAAGAAATCAAATCTCTCTTAGGGAGGTATAGCTAATTTAATATTATTTTAAGTTTAGAAGTACCAAAAATAAATAAAGTAAAATAAATACATATAAATGTGATTCATTCTTCTCTCTTTCTTTCTGTCTCTCAATATTAAAAGCTTGTAATAAAATTGATTGGAATAAAAAATTATTTAAATAATCTTCAAATAATTTTTAATAAAAATAAATAAGGTTGTTAAAATTTATATTAAAAATAGAACCGGATGCTGAAGAAAAATTGGCTAAAGGCAATCTTAAAACTGGCCCTGAATAGAATACCTATATGAATGTGCAGTCTACTTGAAGATGCGTTGGCCGATTTATATAGCAGTGCGAGAAATAAAGTTCCGCGATTCACTTCAACGAGCTCGTACAATGAAACAAAAAGAAACTGATAAGCAGTCACGTAGCTGTGAGAATTCACTATTGACAATCAGAACTAACTATTTTAATTCCACAATGTATTTATAGATTTTTTTTATTCTGTTCCCGCACGGATGAATATAATCCGCCGAAGGAAAATTGTTCCCCGAACAATTTCTAACAATTGTTGCTATTCGATCAACCGTAAGAATAAAACTCTTTTCGAGATATAGATTGATCATGCGCGCGTATCATTGCTTTCAAATTGTCTCGTTATATTCGTATGACGAATAAAGTCAGCAATTAATTAAATCAATAACAACATCAACAATTAAAGTTTCATAAATTAAAATATGTATGTATATAAATGTATATAAATTATCATAATTATAATAATATAGTAGAAAAGTGATTTTGTTATTACATTTTGATGAAAATAGACCATAAATTGTCATCAAACTCGCGAAAACTGCATGGAAAAAAAAAGATTAGCTACTATAGCTAATATAGTCATAATATATGGATGACTAAATTTTTTGCAACAAGAGCTATAATTTAGCAATAGTAGCAAAATCTTTTGTTCTCGCTGCAAAAAATGTAACTTTTAAAAAATATAAAATTTAGCTAAATCTTTTTCCGTGTGAGTCATTCCAGATATGTGGCCTATAAAAATAGCAACACATGACTGATAAGTATTTACTGACGTAATACAGTTTCTGAAAAATAAAATTATCTGTCATATATCATATATGTATACAAATGACATATATGTATATGTATTATATATACAATTTAACATTCGATATTGTTAATCTATCAATCAGTCGTTCTGCATCCGACGTCATCAATGGACGCGCGCTAGCCAGCTACTGATACTTTTTAAATGTAGCAGCCGTACTGTGTGGACTTCCCAGTATTACGTCGGCGGCTGACCACGTCGCATGGACTGCGAATTCGCTTCGGAATCGAATTCAGCTGATCTGCGAAACGAAACGTATAGAGCGTCGAGTGCTGTGAATGAACTTGTGAACGTCATATGGTGATTGAATGACGACCAGTCAGTTTAGATTTTCCACGACGTCTTATCCTTCATCTCGATCGGAAATCTGATCGAATTCACTTGGCCGTAATTTTACGTCGACAGACAGTCAATCGCGAAGCCGACATCTGCGTGTCCATAAGTGTTGCTCAATCACCCAAAATTTATCACCGTCGTGACAAAATAATGTAATGCTGTTTACGAAATAATGCTTACGTAATATTAGTATTATCAGACCAAGTGAAAGAAACGCGTACCGACCTTGGCAAACAACACACAATATCCAGAATATGTGGATAACGCAGATATTCCATCCGACATCACCAAATATGTGATATTACAGGTAATGCAAACTTTTTATCAACAAAAAACAAGTTCCATACATTACATACATTAATGAAAATTTTATAACGCGTCGATCTTATCTCCTAAGGATTTTAAGAAATCCAATATCGTGTTAAAGCACAATTTAACAGCTTAATCCAAATGAATAATAACTTGCAAAATTGCATCTAAGTTTAAAAACTTTTCGACAGCAAGTTTCCGCGTAAAAGGCAAAAGATAAAACTTGTAATTTTGCACTTGTAGAAAAACGTTCCATTATAATATTAGGCGAGCGTTCCACGCTAGAATGTAAACGTTAGATATAACAGCAAAAATAACGGAAATTGAACTTATTCTTTTTTCGAACCATCCGGACTATCTTTTTCAAGTTGGTCCATTGAACAAGTCTTGCAATAGTAGGATTCTTAATAATGATATTCAGCAATGTAATGACTTTCACAGTATATTATTAATTTTACTACGATTTACACCCTTTTTGTGAATCGTGATAAAAGAAGGGCGGGAAGGGTACTCGTTTGCTCCTTTTAGTAAATAAGTAAAAGTCCCGTTGACAACTCACCTCCCGTTGATAAAATCTAAATCAAATTTACGAACTGTTGTGAGGTAAATCCCTGAAAATTTAAACTTTAAATTTTTATTTGTTATACAATTACAATACATACTAATGGGGCTATTCAGTAATTCTTAATGACAGTTTCGTTAGCGTTATATATTCCGTTGCGCAGATATTATATATAGTAAAAAAGCTGCGCAACAACAATATAACGATAACGACACTGTCGTTAAGAATTACAGAATAGGCTTATAAGAAAACTCATATGAGATATATGTATTAGTTTCTGCCTAGTAACGTTACCAGATTAGCAATAGTTAGCAGTTAATAGTTAACAGTTCCTTACGCAACTGTTTGCCGCTATGAACAATACGTAATATAGCGCTATTATTTTTCAACACTTTTTATGCAAACTCAAGATCGTCTTAATTGTCTGTAGAAGCACTGATATCATGTTGCTTCAAAATTCATAATTGACAATTTCACAATATACACAACTTTATCTGTCTGATAATTTCAATATTAGAATAAAATATAGTTTCAAAGAAAGATAATTTTTAAGCACTTTTTTTTAGTATCATGGCAACAGATAAGCGGACAAAATCTCTGCGTTCAACCCAGATGTTTCATATATGTATACATAAGATCTCACATTTAAAAAATGTAAAGATAACCCATGCTATATATCTACTACTTTTTTCATTAAATATATATACACAAGTATTGCATTGTAATTATATATTTTTACTATTATATCGGTGCTATTATGTTTTACGTTGTATGTAATTCACTGGCTGAAGACCGAAATGTATGAGTTTCATTATAATTGCAAATCTGTTCGATCGCTGGATATGAATTCATTCAAGGAAACGCTCGGATATTACCCATTTAGCATCAGAAACGCGATCGGACTATGGCTGTATTTGAAAACGCTGTGATTATTCGTATCACGATCATGCATTTTTATCGACGATACCCGAGCAGCATCAAGAGAGTTCGAGCGAGGTGTCCATTGATCTAACTGTTCGACATTAATAAGAAAAACTTACATAACTCTTTATGAAACAAATATGAAAACATCAAAGGCGGAGAGAAAAATATTTGTCATAAAGCTATTTTCACAAATGAGTGCACACTTGCATAGCTTTGATATATTTTGCATCCATATATATATATATATATATATATACACACACACATCACACACCGACAATATCATATACATTCTATGGTCAAACAAACTTAAAAGGTACTAATTAAATAAAGTTATTCATAGACGGAATGGGTTCTTGCTGGTATAAATTCTATGATACAACCTATAAATACCTATACAATAATTGTTAGGTAAATAGGTAAAAACACGCAAAGATCTCTTAAGAGTCGTGCGATTGTGCAATACACGGAACAAAAGTCGACCTTTGATAAATGTATCGACCTTGCTTCTAAGTACGGTGATTCAATCATGTTTCATGTCGCTTAAGATAGATATGTTACTTGTTTTCGCGTTGCAAAATTGTTTTGCCAGACGATAAAAATAGTCCTTACCGCCAGCGAGGTCCACGTTCGAATGAAGACTTAAGCGTGCTCACACGTAGAAGTAAACTGTCTTTTAATACCCGGATTCATCTAGCTTCGTTTTTTCCCGAACCCAGCTGCACGTCAGACTATAGAGATACGTGGAAGAAGAAGGGGGGAAGGAAAGAAGAAAGACTAGCCGAAGGGGTATCTTCTCGCAAAACTTTCTGCAATAATCCGGCGCAAAAAACGCAGCATCTGACGCTGTCAAAAAGTCCCTAATGCGAATTGGGGGGACCTTGTAATACGGCAGGACGCGACCCGTGCCGCCACGCTCGGGTTTTTTGCTGTAGCAACGGAGAACGCTTTCCTTTACCGTCATCAGCAACTACCGCCACGAGCGACACGGAGAACAGTCCGGGTCATGGCAGCTGGATTTGCATTGTAAAGTTTCCCGTCTCTCGCGTCCTACGTGCGCAATTTCGCTCAATTGCGCCGTCGCTGCTGCTAGCTCTTCGAAGCTACCGGGTAAAGCTAGTTACAAAAGCTCTTTCGCTTCTTCCCACCCTCGTCTTCCATCGTCTTCCACGATCTGATAAAGGTTCATGCATTCCACTCCCAGAGGGCCCTCGTCCCGATTCAGTAAAATGCGCGCAAGAGTTTTGGTAGCGTTACAACGGAAAACCATAACGTTAATGTCAATTACTATCTTTAACGTCAATCATTCTTCCAATTAAGTCCCAATTATGCTCTAGATTAAAATTTTCTTAAAATAAGATTCATATAAAGTCAAGATAAAAAACAAAATAATTTTCAAGAAAAACGTCGGCTGTGAATTGGTAATAGAATTCGTAGCTGAAGCAAGCTGTAATAATTTTAGAATGCATGTAGTAGTCACGCGCGATCAATCACGATAAATTCCAGTTGAATTAGAATGCAAGGTATCAAAGAAACTCAGGTGACAAGATTTAATCTTGTACAACTTCACATGTTAATTGGATGTCTTCATTTAAGTAACTGATCGATATCACGTAAAATTAACGTTGATTTAACGTCGGTTCTCGATGTCATACAGAAGATAAACAGTACAAATAAGAAAGTTTTTTACTAGATAAGAAAACTGAGTATGTTTCATGATACATTGTATCATGAAAACATCGACGATGTTGATTTAATACATGCATATATGTATATAGAGACATATAGCTACATATAGTGTTATAATATTAATTTTTAATTCAAGTATATATATCTGGTAATTTCTCAAAAAGTCATTTTGGTTTAATAAATCAAATAAAATAGTATTATAAACTCGACTGTTCATTTTTCTTAAATTATATCATTTAAAGAGCGAAGAATGAGCTCAGCTTTTATACTCAGTTTTCAAATAATTGTCCATTGCTTTGTAATAATGCGATATATAAAAATAGAGACACGGCAGTGTCTCGTGCCAAGTATACGCGAAGCGAGACCGCACCGTGACTCTTTTACGCGACGCGACGAGTTGCGAGTACCCGAAATTTTGAGATCTCGTATGCTTTTACGTGATACTATATAATTAAAGATTTTATAAATTTCAAAATCTTTTTATATAAGATAAGTAATTATTAGTATTATTATCGTACACTTAATATCAAAGGTATGATTGAACTGATTTTTACTCTTTTTTACATAACAAATTTAAAATGTCTTTATTTTAGCTAATAAAATTGATAATATCACTCCGTTATGTTTAATTAACTATGAGAAGAGATCATATCATATTATTCGAGAAAAAATTAATAAATGTGGAAACGGTACAAGTGTTCATTAATTATCTACTGATTGTTTAATATATAATTATCTACTACAATATACAAGACTGACATGCGGTAACGAAATGTATGGGTCAATTGATGATAAACTTCACGTGGTAAACAATTTTATCTTATTATGCATGATCATCCATTTTTCACGGAATTGTCGACGGATATATAGACAGGAAGAACCACAGCGATTAGATCAATTATATCATGCTTGACGAAACATACATCGGGCAACGCGACACAATGTAATACACTAAATATGCACAAACACACGCGCGTATTTATGGGTAATTTGTGCAAATTGGTAATTAAAGGAAATTGTATTTATGTCGAACACAGGAATCGCAATTACATTTAAATTGTAGAATCCATAGTACTATGCAGTGCTACATTGCACCATTGTATTTCCAGAATTTTTTGTTATTAAAACATTTTTGTTTTATAACGTTTGCTCTTCTCTTGAATTTTGTAGTTTGACACTTTTGCAATTTAATCTTGAATTATATTAAAAATGATGTCCTCTCTCTCTTTCTCTCTCTCATTCGAGATATCACCAAAAATTTATAAATTTAAAGCAAACTTATTTTTTTTCTTAAACAAAGACACAACACTGTCATCTTATCCCTCGCGTAGATCGCAAAAAGCAAAACTTCTTTGTACGGGCTAAAAGCAGGAGAGGGTGGAGTTTTTCAACGTGCTGGTTCGCGAGCTAGTTCGTTGATCGAAACAGTAGTGTTCGAAACTTTGTTAATTCCAAAACTTTGTAATTAATCCACTGACAGGCTATCCTTGAGCTATATTAGTGTGAAAAATATGCTAAAACACGGTGGATATCTTGATGATATGAATTGACAATCAAGATAAGCAGGTAATAAATTTGCAAAACGGGCAAAACAATAAATTTTTGAGGTAATTATGCAGAAGCCAGCGACGAGCAACATACGCTTATACTCGGTAGCAAATATGTCGCAATTATTTGACAAATCTTATATAGTATATGACCATGACAAACGCCACGTTAATATACATTGTCTCATTCGCACACGGTCAGATATTTGTACGCTCGACAAGTATCTGTCGAGTAAATACATTATTTGGAACTGTTGTAATGGTTAGGTAACATGAACTCGGTATGGAGTCAAGTGGACAAATTACTTGCTACAAGCTACCTGTCGCGTGCAAAACATCTGCCTACCTAAAATTAACGACGGCTACGCACAAGTAGGGTTGCGAGCCAAACAAAATTGATAGGTCTTTCTTTATTTGCGCGATAAATAGAAAGGTCTTCTATTTTCAAACACATATTTTCAAACACATATGAATTCTTCTACTATGCTATATCTCAAATGTCAATACAATTCCAGTCTGCTTTTGTAAATTCCTATCTTTCTTCATAAAAAATGAAAGATATTACTTTGCCGCTTTCGTACTAGGAGCACAGGTCAAAATAAATTACAGCAATCGAGAATAAGCGAAATTAAATTTAAGATGTTTAATATATAAGATACTTTTTTAGAAATTACTATGTTATATACATATAAAATATTTTTGTAAGCAATATTCTTTTTAACGTTAGGAAAAGATTTCTCTATAAGTTTTGAGTGCTCTAATTTCGAAACACAGAACAACACAATATATAAATCTACGAGAATTTGTAAAAGATACCGCTACGAAGGATATATAAGGATATAAACATCCTTATTCCATTGTGGATTCCGAAACGTCGCAGTAACTATAAGGTATATACGCTATAGGAAGTCATGCAGTTTATGTGATATTTCAAACAACACGGCCGCGCGCAAAATTCACCAACGAATTTGAACATTTTGTAACAGCTAGCTTTTTTGTCATGAAATCAATCTGCAGTGTGCAGACCGATGGAGCGTGTACGTCAGCGAACCGAAACGGCGATCGATTCTCCGTTCGGACGAAATGTAAATCGTCAGGCAGTCCTGCCGAATATATATATAGAGGACACTTCGTGTTGGCTGAAAGTCTGGCACAATACTTCTCATGTTCCGTTATTCAACGATATACAATATGTTCGCCGTACGGTACTGATACTATGCGACCGATTGACTTTCATGAACACGTCAATCACGGCGTGTGACTCATGTAACATCGTCGCGCGGGAACTCGCGCGAGATGCGACGGTAATAAAAATAACCGCAGAAAATTGTGGTTATCGCACTTAATTGTGCACCGTTCTGAGAAACTTACGGCGCCAATCACGTTAATCAATAGGCCGAGATATATTACCGGCGATGAACAAGGAAATATTTACATAACGCAGGCTACAAACACTTTGTGACAATTTATTCGCTTATCCTCGAACGATCTCTGCAAAGACGTAATTTGGAAAAACCAACGTTCGATGCTTCGCAGAAATGCATGTATATGTAAAATACATGTATATATAAAGCGTTGTAAAAACATCCGGTTCTATTATTTTAATTATTATATTCCTGCAACAAAAGCTAAATTCTCCTACTAATAAATGTGTTTTGCTAATTAGTTACGTATTGCTGGACTTATTTTCTGCAAAATAAAAAATAACGAATAATTATGTAAAATCACATATATCAAATAAAAAATAACAAATGATTACGTAAAATCATATATTAGTATAATAAATATATGATTATTGCAACGAAATATTTTCCTAAATGCCTTTCATTTTATCCATACTCGACATATATTTATTATACCTAACATTCGAATAGAGTTAGTTCGAATAATGGTATTGAAACTACGATATCCAACATAATTTATCAGTTTAAAATTAATATCGAATTAATTAGAAATGATCTAATAACCAAAATATATCACATAATGCAAACATATTATATATTAATTTATCATTATAATTATTTAATGCAAATAAATGTAACGTAATACGATAAACTTGTTCAACATAACTTCTTTAATTCTACTCATTCAATTTCTATTTTTATTTCAATTCTACACTCACTAAATATCATTTCAAATATTTACAAAACTTTTCATAATATAACTTGGCAGAACAACGGCGATCAATAATCACTTCGTGAGTAACGCAAATTGTCATTTAGATGCTTTGTAGATTAAATCGGGTACTCTGAACTTACGTGTTCCGCCAGAAACTTGCTAATTTATGTTGTAACGTCACACGTGACGAGCATCCAAAGCTACTAACTTTAATAATTGTGATTTAATAATTGCTTTAACAGGAATATGCACAAAATATATTCAACATTAAAATCTTAAATTTTTATTTCTTTTTATTAAGTCTACATTCTATCTTCTATTCACAATTCTGAAGGATTATTTAACGTAAAAAAAAAGAAAATATAATTTTGAAAAATTTAAATTTTGCCTCAATAAACTCCGAATTAGAGAGAGCATTAATCTCAAATTGCATGAGAAAAGTCATAAATGGGCTATCTAGATTTTGTAATGTGTTTTCTCCACTATATTAGAAGGTAAATTATATACCAATTAAGGAAAAGAAAGCGAAGTTTTCAAGAGAAAGAAGTTATTAGGATCACATTGCGACTGTTGAAATTCCAATACGAACCGTAACAGAAGATGATAAATAGCATCACGGATCTGTCTTCTTATATCGACGTAATCATTGTTACTGGCAGAAACATATCACACTCACAATTTCATTCTACTTCCTTTATACGCGCCCTGTACATTCCCTTTTACATTCGCAAAGATAGCGCGCGAGGAGAGAGAGCAGCCATTACATACGCTCCATTTTTATCAATCCAAACGATTTACCACTGAAAGAACTGTAATGCGGAAAAATGCCTCGAGCGAAATTCTCAACGATTTCAACCGGGCGAACCATACTGAAATGCAACGATTGAGAACGATCGTCCTTTTCTCTCGTTTTTTCTTTTTGGTAAGATTAAAGGACTGACTGGTTTTTCGCCACGGGCAAGATCTGAATCAGAATTGCAACAACAATCGATTTAACACCAATATCTACATCGTGTCGATGATTTGATCGCGGATTACCAAGTTTGGCGGTAGTCTAATATAGTCAACTCTCTCTAGTCAAGTTAAGTTTATATTCCATGAAGTGCAGAGAAACTTGGTTTGCAAACCGGTTACTAATGCTAAATTTACTTCGCCAACTGTGCAAACTCGTTACTGAAACATCGGCACAGTCCACCAATCCCATTTATTTAGATATTAGAGCATTCGTAATTAAGCTAATATATATATATATATATATATATATATATATATACATGTATACATATATATAATCAAACGCTTTAATAACAAATGCAATTCAGTTTTTTTTTTAGTAAGATTATACCTATTGTATGTCCATATAACATAAACAATAGTATAAAAAAATACAAATGCTAAAAAATAACTAGTGCTCTTTGCATGAGTAATAAATCGGAAAAAAGATGTGATTATAATAACGTCACGCTATCAATTAAGAAAAAAAGGATTAAGATGATCTATCGTAAATTAGAAACAAGTATAACGAGGTGTAGAAACACAAGTAATATGATATAACACAGTAATATGATAAACAAAAACACTCTGTGATATTATTTGTTAATATAGATATCGTCTTATCAGTTTTGTTTGGTCTTTCACTTCTTAAATGATAGCGTTTTCCTGTTTAGCTATTACAAACATGCTAGTTTATTAATTCAAATATTACGAGCATTATTCGTTGACAGGCATCTTCACAATTTAAGTCATTTAATTGCACGCTAATTCCATGGATAAATTAATCAAATATTCTTGATTATTATCTGATACAAACTATCAAATACTATATACATGCTTTATGTCAAGTTCTAGGAAAGTTTTCACCTGACTCTAGAAACGTAATTTTCCACTAACAATTTCTACATATCTAATGGAATGTAGCAATAAATTTAATATTTATAAATATAATAAATATCAATTTATAATAAAACTGTTTATCAATTTAATTTTTATTAAAAGTTGTGCATTAATATCGATAAAATAATTTTTAAAATATCAAATGGAAAAACAGCGATATTTTATACAGCAAATTATATACACATTTTTTGCTGAATATATTAAGTTTTTAAATATTGCGACTATAGCATTGAAAGCAAAAATTACGTCACGATAATTTATGATATGCAGCTTTGCAAATATGCGGTAACTCATAAAAATGTAGCACATGAAAAATTGCTTAGATAGTCAAGAATGACATTTATATCCAACGCCTTATCCTACAATGACTCGTACTATAATAACCGCGAGTATGATTAACGGAATGCAACCATATTTGTGGTGCCTTGAGGTAACGATATCGACTAATGATATATCAATAATGTGAACGCGATATGACATGCATAAAAGAATATTTAGACGCGCAGCGCTGGGCAGTGGCCAGCTTTCTCACAGTACGGCTGACGGGCTGATAGCCGCGCACTTGAAATCCGCGATCGTTCACGAGGTAAAAGTGCCAATGCATCGAGTATGGAAAATTGCGTCATTTCGATACCTATTATTACGCCATATAGGCGCCATTTGCAATTAGTGAAGCACACGTGACGAAGCGTTCGTTGTTTGCAGTCGAATTCGAGAAACAAAGAATGGGCAGGATAGTGCATCGTTCATTTTCAAACCAGTTTAACTTAACGGTAATTTATTTCAGTCCTTCGACTGAAAGGTTTAGCGCAAAAAACATGTCAAAACAATTCTTCATAAAAATGTGAAGAAAGCCAGTCTAAAAAAAAAATTAATATCTTCAATCTTGAACTTTTTTCTTTTTAAAGACATGTTGCATTAAACTCTTAATTATACAATAAAATGCAGAATATGTTCATTTATTTTAGGATATAAGTTAATTAGTAAAATTATTATTGCGTCATATGTCTTAAAAAGTAAAGAATCAACATCAAAGATCTCTCAGTCAACACATTTCTAATCAAATATCTTGGTTATTTAAGAATTAAATGTCATAAATCGAATGATGTTTCGGAAAGACGGCGTCGCGACTCGTTATCAATCACGTGATTATCGGGAGAATCGCAACGTGAGAGTATAATCGTGCAACCACACCTGTCATACCATACTCTATTACGTATGCGACTGAGTCACGTTCCGAATCACTTTACAATTTTACGTATAATGAAATAGCATCTTTTTTTCGCAACGGCGACAGACATTTGCATACTCCGCGTGATAAATGCAGCTGAGAGTCATTTTAAATAGTTAATGAATGATTATCGTTATGTGCGCGACGTTCATCATTCATAAGTTATTTTTAACTTCTATACTATTATTATTTTCTGTAGTTTCAACGACTATTAACATGCGCGTTGTTTCTTTTCATGGAACAAGCTACAAACTTCCGGGTGCCATCTTTTTAGAAATCACACATTTACAATCTGACGTATTGTAGATTAGATCATAAAGAAGAATGTACATAATTAATTAAATTGCACATCGTCACATTGTCAACCGCAATTTAACCGCAACAAAGCCTAATATATAGATTTTATTAGATATATAAATTAGACAATAGTATCAAAGAAAAACACTAATTAAAGAAAAACACTAATTAAAAAGAGAATATTGCAATTATTATTGCCAATATCACGAATTTTCAGCTATAAGTCTATTGATTTTTAACTATGTTAAATATTGGTAAACAATTAAATATTTTATTTTATGTGTGTAATTTCACAAATAAACAACGCGTATTAACACGTATCCGATAAAAATGATGAGATGATACGAAGAACGATAATAGATTACATTTCTCATCCACGAAATTACCTATGTAAGTACCTACATGTTTATCGGTAATATCAATAATCACGTTTTGCTAATATATCACGTGAAAATGATTTATCTAAAAGATTTATCTAATCGTACATATATATCTGTCTACCACAGATATGTGTAGTTGATAAATCGATGCACATCGTTTTGTTTCTAAATCTTTGGATACTAAGTTGATTTCTTTTAAATAAAGCAAGAAAAAGCAAATTTTTATTTTTATCTGATAAAGAGTTAACAAAGAGTTGCTCTGGTAATATCAAAAAATTAAATTATTTTTATCAAATTTCTGTCCGTACATACACATATTTTTCATGAAACTCAAAAATAATGATTTGTGATCTAAATCTTATTTCTTTATTAACTTGCAGCAACAATCAATTAAATAGCAAAGTAGACTTTGTTCTATCATGAGAACGTGACGTCATGCACGTAACGATTAGTATATCGTTTCCGTGAATTAAATAGATCAAGGCTGTATTGCAAAATATATGTTGCAGATGCTGTAATTTGCAATTAGTCATAAGTATAATATTTTTGATGAATATTGTTTTCTTATGAAAAAGAAGATAATCTTTATGATGTGATACTTCATGGATATTAAATCATTTATTTCCAGAAGATTGAACTGTGCGACGCATATTTATTGTAAAAAAATTGCTTTGCGGTAACATAATAAATGACATTGTCAATAAATGGTCAACAAATATCATCACGATTCCACGAACTTAAAAAAAAAAAAGAAAAGAAAAAAGGAAAGAGAGAAAAGAAAAAATGAGAAAAATGTTATATCTTGCGATAGGAGATTTGATGCCGTGATGAGCACGTGCCGATTCGCTTGTTTGTATGCAATGGGTTTAAGTAGCAGAAAGCCGAAAGAATAGCACGATAGCACGAGCCACGTGATGAGGCGCCATATCATGTTTGTAAACGGCTTTTAACGCCTTCACTTTGTCGTTGCCTTCTAAATAATGATGAAGATTTCGCCAAATAGGTTCATTTTATTAACACGTCTTGCACTAGAGCATCTCTCTCGCACTGGCTCGTCTCTCTCAATCAAATTAAAAAAGTGCATTTTACTTAGAATATCGCCCTGCATTTTATTCCAATTTCTGTTTGCAAAATATTATCTATATAATATAAAAAAAAATAGAAAATTTGATAATAATAGACCGGATAATAACTGTTTTGTAAAGAAATTTATATTATCCTATAAAATCGTATAAATCTTTATATCGACATTAGACTATTGTAAGCATATGTAAATCGCGATCATAAATAATAATACGATGAAAGTGTGTGGATTCTCTAAACTCTGATAAACTCCGATTATTCCGCAATAACAGCTGAGGACGGTTTCAGAGTATGCACGCAAATATGGCGATAAATCTGAAGGTAACGGAAATGAGAATATATATGTACGCGGAAGCGCAGCATGATTTAAATCCGCTCGAGCCAGCGCGAGTGAATTAGGCTAATGGTGCGAGCGTGTTTTGTACTCTGCGTTATAATAAACTCAATAAAATCAATAAAATCTGAAGTAGTAGCAAAGCGGATTTTCCTCAGGCGGGAAAGAACGGAGGTAATGTACGCATAAAAAATTGCTCGTTGCGCAGAACTTAGCGAACATTGCGTTAAAACGTGCCGCTACTACAGATGTATACTCGCTACCGACGGTGTGAGAAAAAATTCTTGGCACGCTTCGTGCTGTAGCTAATATACGCTGCAACGGTAACTGGATATTCGGCTGCAAAGAATTCGCTTCGTACTCAGCTCACGGAACGGAACAACCCTGTAATCTGGATGTACAATCGGCAAAAGCAATTATCACCCCATTCATCCTAGTCTCCGAATATTTATTTTTTTAGCAATTAGAATGAGCAAATTTACAAAAGTTTTATAGCTGCTCAATAAATGTTATAACAGATATTTCAAATTCAATCATTGCTTTTTCTCTTTTCTTCTTTTTACACATACACTCGTCTTACTATTTAATAGTATATTTCATAAATTTATTATAGTATTATATGCGCGTTTATACATATATTTGAATTTTCCTCCTATGATATTTACAACATTGAATATGCTGCGATATTGAATGGATCACATAAGGAAAATTGTTAAGTCTAATGGAGTTTTTATATATCATAAAATTTTTACTTAAATGGTAACTAGTACTTTCATATATCACCTACTGTATGTAGTTATACCTTATATACTTATACGTATAATATATACTAATCGTAATTGCCTTGTTAAACTGATCTTTGATATATATGCTCGTGTTTATTCTCTCTATGAGATCTTTCCTTTCCGAGCTAGCGAAATATAGTTTGTTTAATAAATTAGGATAGCCCTACAACTCTGGCAACAAGTCGCATATTTATCATAGGTATCCCTGGACTTAAGCTTTCATGTAAAGTGATAACAAGTAGATGAAATTTGCAAACCAACCGAGTGTTTACCGAGTATTTCTTGCGGTACCGTATAACCGGTTTCGCAGAAGTCCTAACATATTTGCTCATAGATTGCTGCGCTATGACTTACGTTTCAATGTTGGCAGTAGCAATTCAGACAAACAGCACATCTAATGGATAAACGAATGCTATTTTGTGATAAGAATGTTGACATTGTAACATCACTTTACTCCAAATTGATATGAATTAACGTACGGATTAACGACAAATATCTGATGATTGCAAGATCATGCCGAGAGCAATAACTCGTGTCTGTTAAGAAAACATGAAACGTATCTTGTAACTAGTTTCTCAAAAACTTAGTTTATACAATATACACACGTAGAATTGCTAAAACGTATTACGTCATGATTTATTACCTTAGTTTCTTTACAATCAAGCAAATGTTTGGTTTGTTGATATACTAGCTTGAAATGTGTCTTCTCGTCTGTGGTAACAGTGCAAATTAAGAGTTATCTTGATCCTGACTTATGTGATCGAGTCAATGGAAAATTTTGAGGATTTGATATCATTCGCGATAGTCACAGTTGTTTAATTAAATTCGACCATGGTCGTACATAAAAGTGTTATATGACATATTATAGCAGTTAATTCTTAAGTATATAGGTATGGATTTTAACGAAAAGCCGATATATCCTATCCGATATAATGAATAATGGTGCTCAAAGTTAATAGATATAAAAATAAAGATTTAATACAGATAAAGGACTTTATCAAGGTGGTGATTAATAAAATGGAACATAAACATATCTGAAGTAGGCATGTTCATACTTGAAAGTTAATTTTGCCTCACTTTTAACGGTATCCTCTTCTTCATTTTTATCAGTATTTTTCTATTAATCGCATATTACGGAAGTGCTTCCGTTATTAAAACTCTCTTCGTTCTCTCCCGTCTCTTTTCCTCATCAAAAAATTTCCCATATCATTCGTTTATCATTCTATTAGGCAACACGAGATAGTCATTAAAATCGTTTGTTTTTCTTCGCATGACATTATCGTGAACGACATGGTACAAGGTACGCGAAAAAACGAATAAATTCAAATTTTATCACCAAAATGTTGATAATAACTAAAAAGCATTTCGTGCTTTTGCATTCGATTTGATTTATAACATTTAATGATTTATTATACTCTCTGCTTTAAGGTAACGAGAAAATCATGTTCTATAATCGAGCAGTATAAAATCAGTAAGTACACGCGAATAATATTCGACGTCAATGCATCCGCGCAATTTTGGTGCATCTGCGCAAATAATGTGTAGAAAAAATAGTGACTTACCGGCGCCAATATGCGCCCTAACAAGTTTTATCGACTGTCCCATTAATGGAATATTAAGTGATGACGTGAGTCTCGTGACATTCTTATTTTCTTTTTCATTATTTAAGTCAACAATGTCAAAACGAGTTCTCAGTCTGAGTCACAAGATAATTGCGACACCAGAAGCTATTCCACTTATTGTTGGATCCGTCATTATGACGTATCACCATTAACATATAGATAAAATCAAATACATTGTTATAAACTCATCAATTTGTTGTCAACAATGTAAGGAAGACTAATTCATGGCATTAATGTCGATTTATATATTTTAAGGTAATAAACTTTGAAGTCTTATAAGAATTATTGAAAAATAAAACTTTATGTGGTAAGCACGTAGATAAATTAACATTAATTTAGTAATAGATGGAAATATTTAAGAAATTAGGTAATAGAGAATAGTCAATAGAGATTGGCCGAATTATATATTTTTTATAGAAAATTGAACAAATCTCCTGTTGATGTCACAGATATATTATTAGACATCGGAAAAAATACATAGTAAAAATTAAACATTTCTTTGACCGATATCATTATTCGGAATATAATCCGAATTACATACCCTAAAATTGATAATCCGAAGGAGTCGTGAAACGGATAGCATTTCCCTGAATTTGTTTCGCTCGAGTTGGCAACAACCTCATTGGACGCTTACGGTTTACAGAGAAATTTAGCTGCGATTTTTGCACCTCACTAGCTTGCGGTTTTTCTTTTGTGCATTCATATGCATTCATACATCGGCGTCACACGACACAAGCATTTTACGAATTTCTTGCTGTACACTCTAAATGCGCCCTGTCATTTTTATCGACGATAACGAATGTCAGAAATGATTTTCGATTCTGTAAGAAGACAGAAAAATGGAATGAATACGATAAACTATAAAGCTGAAAAGACGACGGAAGAAAGGAGATCGGACATGAAATGAAAATAGACGTCGTGCAAGAATAGCAAAAGCTGAGTTTGCCAGGAACGCGGACAAACATGGAAGGAACTGTCACATTCCCAGAGAAAGCCGGCGAGGGAAAACGAGCTAAAAGCGAAACGGAAAATAGAACCAGAACGAAAGGGAGTGGATGACAAACGATAGAGAGAGACAGAGATAGAGAGAAGAGAGAGGTTCACGAACCCATTGTTTCCAAGTGCGATACAATGGAATCTCGGTTGTGTTAGCTCCACGAAGGCTGGCACTTCATTGGCCACTCGCGTTAACGCGTATACCACCCGGCCGAGTCCTCGTTGTCGTTTTGCACACCAAATGCATATCGCGTAAATGTGCATTGTATACTCAGCATTGTTCCATGCTGAGCGAACTATAGTATTGCACGGGATAAGAAACGAACTTGAATGGTGGAAAATGGAAAGTGGTCCACAAGCTCACGAAGAAGTTACTACGAAGAAGTACCGAGCACAATTCACTGCTTTCTCGTCTCAATTTTCCGAATCTTTGTAAACGCTCGGCTTGTGAACGAGAGAAAAGCATTGTTCGTCCTCAATATGTCAGAGAGTTGGCGGTTCCATAAGGTTTAATTGTGGCTTCTATTGCTATACGAATTTGTGGAACGCACATCCGTTTACCATGACAGAAAGCTGTCAATTTTTTTTAAGAGAGATAACTTTCCAATTTAATTAATGTTAATTAATTAAATTATTAACATTAACAATATAACTATCATAACTGATAAAATTGTTTTAAAGTCAAAATAAGTATTCGGCCGTTCTAGTGTGAACAAATCCAAGTTTCAGATGTGATTAGATAGCATAATGTATTCACAGATCTGTAATTGCATATAATTGTTAAACGCTTGAAGGAAATCATAGCATTAGTCATTCAGCAATACAAAGTTCTTAGGCATCATCTTCGCTTAAAAATTTTGTAAACAGCTTTATCAAAGTCGGGGAATTATAGGGATAGGATAATATAAGAATACCGTAGCAAATGAATAACAAATAACAGTTACTATTACGTTTCGTTTTTCAGTCTGTCTGTGTAGTACATCACAGCATATGTCAGAATTTAAGTACTTCACGGAAAGTGCCTATTATAAACGATGCTTTAGGAGAGAACCTTTTATCCAAGGAAATTCCCGGATTAACCGTTTCTTACAAACTATACGGGATTTTATGGCTCCTTCGTAATAAACGCGTTGAGGCAAAGTAATAAAAAGTTTGAGACACTAAAATAAAAGGACTTGCAAACAATCACCCTAAAACTTTTTGAGATATACTGCAATTGTTTTACTCTTTTTGGAAATTTCAATAAATTTAATTACATATTAGAATTATAAGTTATTTGTAGATTTCTCTTTTTTATAAAAAAAACGGTAATTTTAAAATATTTAACTCTTAAACAATGTAATGTAAATTATAATAAAAGATATTACTTTTAATATGTATACATATGTATGTATACATATATGTAACGTTCTGTTAATTTGAAATTTATTGACGCAACATCACGAAATTATTTTGCCAATTACATTTAAAAATCCAGGGCATCAATTTTATTGATTTGTTTATGAAGAATAAACAGCAATAAAACGTATAAATAAATCTCATATGACGCAACATACCAATTAATTTATATTAGTAACAAGGTTTGTCGAAAAGCTTTAATTATTTATATAAAAATTTATCGCATATACCTAGGCAAATCCTTCTCTATAGCAGGTATAATAGAATAGGTAATATTCTCGTGTATTATATAAACTGCGGTTGATTTGACGCTACAAATGCTTTGAAGCGTTTTTCCTCTCCTTCCTTCTCCATTGAAAGAAAGGAGAAGAAATGCTTCGAGGTATTTGTAGCGTCAAGTAGACCGCAGCCAATATATATAATAGAATTGTTATTCATATTCTCTCTCTCTTTCTCTCTCTCATATGCAAAAAAATCATACTTATTAGAACATTTTTAGCAAAATAAGCCGAGAACAATATTGTAATAGCGTGTCTGCAAAACTACAAGTACAAATGTCTACTTTTCCTTCTTTAGGAATGAATGCCTTCGTGGATAAACGTTGCAAGAATTGACGTAAGCATCGACACTATTAAAATTCGTAAGCATCTTTACGGCCTGTTGCATAAATTTATTCAACAATAGGTCACATTATAAACAATTATGCTCTTTAAAAGATCAGGTGTCTTCTTCTTTTGCAAGAAGTGAACGAGATATAAAGTCAATGAAAAGAGCTTATACAGGAGCGCCGGCGCGACGCCGATAAACAATAGCGGTAGAAGATAAGAAGCTACCGTGTTCTTCCGGACTCCCTCCTTTCGTCAACATCATCCCCACTACGTCTGCTCTCTCTCTCTATCTCTCTTTCTCTCTTCTTCGAGGTTATTAGCATAATAACGTCAAGTGCTTCACCACGTTGGTAGTCAATACGTGCTGTCGCTCCGTTCGCGTCGCATTGATCGTATTGAGTCATATTAGCGTATCTCGTGAAATTGCATAACGAGATCCACGCGCGCGTATGCATACACGCGAACGCGCATATAAGCGTACGTTATCGGCGAGTTTCCGTTATTACCCTTGCCGGAACTTATCACGCTTATTATCTTCGTGAATACGAATCTCTTCGCGACATTTCAACGGGCAGCGATCAGGCGAGGATCAGGCAAGAATCGCGTTAGAGGTATATAGCATCCAAGCGCGCCGAGCTGACACTTCCGATAGAAACAATTGTTGCGGCACTCGACAACTCGAGCGTCTCTCGACGAGCCACTCACCTCGTAATCGAGAGCTTCGAAAGTATCGAGTGACACACTCCTAATACGAATCATTGTTGAACTTGGAACTTAGCATCTTCAATACGCAGACGAACCTCGATCACGGAAGGAGTTCCGAAGTAATCGTGGATCCGGGATGACGACCCATATCACATCTATGGTGGTGGACTATCTGGTGTTCATCGGGTTCATCGTAATTTCCTTCGTGATACCGCTATGGGGAAACTTCAAAACGAAAAAAAAGGAGACGAAGGCGAATTACGTGTTCGCCACCGGCAGCGTGTCGATGGGCGCGATGATGCTATCAATCGCACGTGGAACTCTCGGCGTCAGGTCCTTCCTGGGTTATCCTTCGGAGCTGTATTATCGAGGCAGCGCCATGTGGGAGACTCTATACGGAATGCTCTTGGCGTATCCCATCGTCTGCTTCATCTTCGTACCCGTTTACTACAGCCTCGGTATCACGTCAGTCTACCAATATTTGGACATGAGGTAATTTTTACGGTTGTTTTTTCTTTGACTGCGCAATAATTGGTATGTAATATTCTTCTTTGTGTTTTATATAAAAACATCTATTGATGGAAGATAAAGATTGAGTTCCATTGTTTCAATGTTTCGTAATATTTTACAAGAAATAATGAATATCTAGATATCCGATACATTATAGTAAATAGCGCAGTATTCGATTTTAATATTAAGGTTTCCGCTAAAAATAAAAACGCAAAAGTGAAAAGAGATTATGTTTATGCAAAACTGTTCTTTGTTGCTCGAAAGGTAAGGATCTGAGGCGCCATAATGAAATTTGCATAAAAACATGAAAATGTTCAACATTTAATTTGAAATGAGTACCCGAGTATCCGTGTATTGAAGAGTTAAAATGATAGAATTTCTGGAAAAAGAAATTGTTTCTATACATGTCGTAGTTACTAATATTTAATAAAGCGCTTTAAAAAAACGTGAAGAATGTTACATATTATAATATACAACGATCATGTTCAATTAATACGAAGATAATTTATCACGTCGGATCCTTCATTTCAGCTCTCTTAATTATGTAAATTCCGCAGGTTCAAGTCAAAACTAGTCAGATGTCTGGCGAGTTTCTCTTACGTCGTACGGAGTCTCCTGAACTTGGCGGTCACGGTATTCACCCCTTGCGTCGCTCTGAAAGCGGTAATAGGACTTCCATACTGGGCTAGTATTGTGGGAATAACGACTATTTCTGTGGCTTTCACGATCATAGTAAGAACATGTATATTATGTTATATACTTGTATGTTTCACAAATATCTATATTTACTCACCAAACAAAATTTTTAAATACACATTCTCTTTCTCATTTTTCTTATTTAGTATTTCGTTTAAAAATTAAAGTTAAATAATCAACGTTGAGATTTCCTACAAAGAGCGTAGATTGAAATCATAATATATGCAAAATATAACGCAATGCAATATTTATATAAAAATGTCTTTTATATTTATTCGTGAAAATGCGATAATAAACGTAAACTATATTTTTCGTTATAGCATACCAACATCAAGTGGCATATTAGCAAATGCCATTGCACTCTGTAATTGGTATCCATTTATTTAAAATTGAAATTATATCAATTTCAGTCTGCGAAAAAATAAATTATTTGTGACGGTTCTCGTGAAAGCAATATTTTTGGAAAGTTCAATATTTCGGATTTAAATGAATAGTAAAATTACGACATAATTTTGATTAAGTGAGCTTTTCGCGCAAATTACATTCCAGCGGCAAATTACTTATATTCGTCCCTATATATACACATAGAAAATTGGAGCAATCAAGCACGCATATAAATAGGGCGCATTGAAGGGCGAATAATGACAGCAAGCCGCGTTATTATAAAAAATAATGAAAACCGTATGACTTTTAATATTAAACTTTGGAATAATGGGATATCAATGTGACGTAGAATATATTTGTTATAACAGCAAACGTATATTTCTAACAACAGATTACTTTTCTATGCAAAAATAGTTTAGCACTATTGAAATATCTAAAAAATTGAATAATTGATATTGAGAGAGAGAGAGAGATTTGATCATTTAAAATAATTCATTACTATTCACTTAATAACAATAAAAAATTATGTTATTTCACGAACACTTATTAATATATATTTATATATATGTTTACTTTTTAGGGAGGTTTAAAAGCTGCTATTCTGTCGGACGTTATACAAGGCCTGACAATGATTGGTGTATCTGCGGTCATCATCATTCAGGGAACTATCAAAGCTGGCGGACCGGCTAGTGTCTTCAATGTAACTTACGAGCGCGGACGACTAGATTTCTTCAAGTATGTCACACTGATAATTCGCGAACATTGAAAGCATATAATTTTGATTTCAATATTACGCTTGAAATTAATCGTGTACGGAATTCCTATTGCGTAATTTCGCATTTCGTCTCTGAACTTTAGAATTATTAATCTCGACGAAAATATACAATTCCAACTAACTGTCAGTAAATTGAATAATGTTAAAATGCGATTTTATATTAAAATTCTTCGCTACACATTTCACAATTTAAAATTATTAAATTCCGCAGCGGCGCAAAATTATTTCACGGGTTGTGCATTTTCTGCATCTTTGAAATTTTGGGGAGACAATAAAACATTCATATTTTTTTTTCAAATTGCGAAAGAATTTAAATAATTGAGTGTTTCTTTATAAAAAAACGTTTCATATTTTGAAACTTTACAAGCATATTTTACGATGAAGTATTCCCTCATTCAGTAACTTATTTTTTTTTTTTTTTTTTTTTTTCAGTTTTGATATGGATCCGACTCTTCGAGTAACGACAGCGTCGGCGACACTAGGTCAGCTCTTCATGAGTTTATCCATTTTCGGATGTCAGCAGAATTTTGTTCAGAGATATTGCAGTATGTCCAGCCAAAGAAAGGTTGTCAAGTAAGTAAACTTTTTATGTCGGTACGAAACTTTGAACAAACCTATCCACACTTTTAGCGTACATCGATAAACGACAGACTTGTATGACACATTATGCACAATTCGTCGAATGATCTGAAGGATAATGTGATTTATGCAAAGTGTTCTACGAATTATCACTTTAAACATTCAAGACAAATGAAAAAATTGAGTACAAATGCGTATACGTAATGCATAAAATAGCTTCAATCAAACGGAAAAAGAGATTCAATAAGAAACTTTTCATTTTTAGAAATTGTATTAGTCATAGTTAGATAGATCGTATAGAAATTATGATACAAAATTCTGCTAACAAACACGCGAGATTTCTTAAGACACTAAAATAAATATTTCGTTCTAAAATATTTTACTAATTTTTTGTTACAGAAACATTATTATTAGTAATTATATGCATTGGCAATTGTACGCAAACTTTTATGTACATAACATAACAAAACTTAAATTTTATTATTAAAATTAATTTAATAGCAAAAAATATATATCATACGTTACTATACTATAGATTCAAATTTAATATTTGATATTTTGCTAAAGTGATAACTGCATTTTTTTATGCTTAATAAAAAAACTTTGCGAGAATATAGAATTTCATAATATTCTACATGTAAAGTGTCCCCCTTTGTAATTCATAATGATATATTATTTAATAGATTTAGTACATTATTATTTAATATAATTTTATTTTAAAATAAGATAGATTTTAGAGATTTTTGGCCAAGATTTAGATATATTCGCTAATGGATGTTTCATCCTTTTAGAAAACGAAATTCTTTTTGGCTGTTGGCATGTATTTCAGTTACATCTGATATGTACACGCATTTGCTCGTGACTTGTTGAAATTTTTCGCTGCAGCCACCTGAGTTTGTTTAATGATTCATTAACATGCGCAATGTAAATTATTATTCACACTAAATCATGCAAATAACTCTTATCTTATATGTAAACAGTTTCAATTTGGAAATTAAAATAATACGAGAAGAAAAAACAGAGGTAAAAATATAGTAGAAAAAAAGTAATCTTATAAAACAAATATAAATTATAAGTATATATAATATTTTAAATAAAAATTATTATAAATTATTATAGATCCATGTTTTACGGCTAAAGAATAAATCTGAAAAATATTATAATAGAATATTATAGCCGTAGAGTATTATACCCATCATTTTACAGTGCCACATTTTTTCAGTGCCGCGTTCATAAATCTAACAATTAATTGACAAATGGGCATAATTTATCATGCACTTGAATCAATTTTTTAATTACGACAAAAATTTAATAAAAATAGTAATATTTTAATATCAGTCTGATATTTCCTGACATTTATTCAAAGTTCCAATGTAATTTTGTGGCTTCCATTGCTCGCTTGGTCAGAAATGAAATAACTTCGAATAAACTTTGATGAACTTATTAACTAAAAATTCACTAGTTTTATTGATTTAATAACGTATCTTTTTAACAGAAACCATATCAAAAAGAAAAAAAATTTTAAAGCATGCATTTTCTCAAAATGTCATATCATTATCATGATATACGAGCACATTCTTCATCGTAAAATTAAATTCAGAAATTTCCGTTTACAGAAATTGTGTTACATTTAGCCTTAGGAAAACGTTTCTTTTTAGTGAATTTTATTTTTAATGTTTTATTATGTGAAACTTATTCCGCTTATAACGTAAACAAATACAGCTATTTGCACAATTGAAGTAGCTCACACACTGGCACAATTTTAACCGTAGCGAAACATTGAGGTGCATATACAGTAGGTAGTTAACGTAAAACCGTACATTTTTCTAGTTCGAGGTCTGATGGCAATCGAAAGCGTATAAAAGCTCACGGCCACAAATTTGCTGCGGTGCCACTGCACTCAAATTGAAATATTACGTGGAACAAATGCATTACGTTGGTCCGTAAAATTTTATTACTCGCAAATGTATTGTCAGAAAAATCTAAGCGGATATTTCTGTGACAAAAATAAAATTTTATATTTAATCCAGTGACAAGCTTGTGAAGTTCTCGACATCTTAATAAAAATATATCATTAGAGATTCAATAACATTTTACTCAAATTTAACTCAAATTTTCTTTTTATTATTTTATATCTATTTTCGAGCATCTATAAAACTTAATTTAAAATCAGTTTGGAATATTGCGCGTTATTTACATTCTATTGATAAGACTTTGCTTTAGAACTTTTTTTCTAATAACCATATTTATATGCGACAATAGATTTAAAATAAAGAGGGTTTAAATTATTTATAAAAAAAAGTTTTCATATAACTATTGTACACGCATAATATGATTATTTATATTTCATATCGTTACTATTAAATGTAGTTAATATGTCGGAAACTATAAAATAAATTTCTCAGCGTGTGATGACAAATTAATAGATTTTACATCGATAATTTCCCGTGCCGTCGTATCGGCGATAGAAAGTTTTTGGGAAGTGGCACGATTGAACCGATTTAGGAAATTGTGCCCACAGTTACTATTACCACATAATCAATGAAAGCCCCGTAGGGAGCCGAATGGCGCCGCGCCAAACTTTTAGTACAGAGATTCTCTCTATTCAATAAGAGGTCTATAATATCGGTGCAACAGTCGTCGACGTATGTTAGAATAAAGTCTGTTCTATAAACAATACATTTACTAAAATAACTGGATAAATATCTCGCCGAGAGAAAGCGAAACTAAGTATTCAGAATGATGAAGAATTAAAACCGCTTAAAACATCATTTGTTATTGTAGACAATGTAGACTGCTACAAGATACCTAGCGACATTACAAAATGATAATGAATGACTGCGTCGTCACTATCGGCTAGCTAAAAATATATGTTGTTACAGAATTTACCCGTGCTAATGTATATTAATGTTACGCATTACGTAAGCGGTTATACTCGATATTCTTTCAGACTTCCTTGATGGGCATTTTAATTAACGTCAAGATACATTATAATTGATTTAATTGCCATGGGTGTTCATTAATGCAAATTACAAGTATCTGCTATACATCTATCTGAATCATTCTTATTTTATATTTAAGAATTTAATCACTTTTATTATCTTATTTTCCTCCAATTATTTTTTATCTTACTTTTTATCTTTTTCCGTTACGAATTATAATGTCATGTAAATGGGCTCCATTATCTCAAAAAGTTGAAAGAACAATTATTAGAATGACTATTGCATTATATAATTATCATTTGCACTCGCGTTCATTTGCCTTATTGTTCTTTCATCAATTGTTCGTTACTTTCCGTTTTATTTTTGCTTACGTAACAAGTTCTTCCGACGTGCGTGATACTGTCATATGCTATTCAAGTTAAATCTTACAAAATAATATTGTTCGCATACAGATGAATATTGTTGGCATATAAATGCATACATTATCCTTATATGCTTGCATTAAAACCATTTCAAGTAATTCATTTTAAATATGTGTCTGAAATATATAAAACTTATTGCAAGTCTCATATTTTATTGTAAGAATAGGGTAATTAATGACTAAAAATAAATATAATAGTTCTTTTGGGTAAATTCAATCTCTTGCTAGGTTAAATAATGTGAAATAATTTACAATAATTATAGAAACAATAAGCATTTGACAATAAGTACACCTATACAAATGCAAAAATATATATATGTATATATGTATATATATATATATATATATATATATATTAACCACTTTATAATATTATACATCCGATAGATGTGATATGTACGCATATTATATTGAAACAAAATCCATTGGATTTCTGCTAAATATTTAGTTTGACGTCACTCGATTACAATTATTGTCACAAATCGTTGTTGCGTTATCAGTCAATTACATCAAGTATTACTGTGGTTAACAAATATCAAATTTATCGCAATCATTGCGTGTAACAAGACCATAATGCAAGCACAAAAACCTGTTGTGCATGCATTGAAAGAGAGAAATAGAATTATTAAAGAACTTGCAAAACAAGCATGACAAGCAAATAACAATTATATAACATTAATTTTTTCAAAAATTATGTCATGCGTTTATATAACAACACAAGTGACTCTTGTACTTCTTAATCTATTTTAATACTATTGCTATCTTGGACTCAGGACTGTTATATCAATCTATCGTAAATTCTTATATAAGATAGTTTAATATTTCGGTCTCCGACTTTTGTAACCAAAAAATGTGTTTTTATTTTCAGGACAATGATGGCCAACATGCCTATAATTGTGATCTTGTTCTCATTATCTTGGATCGTTGGAATGGTGATTTTTACTAATTACGCCGACTGCGATCCACTCAGTCTGGGATATATTTCCAAAATCGACGAGATTGTACCGTTCTACGTCGAAGACAAATTCTCCAATGTACCCGGAATGCTAGGTCTGGTAATGGCAACTCTTTTCAACAGCGCCTTGACTTTGGCGGTATCGAATCTCAGTTCTCTCGCAACGGTGACTTTCGAGGATTTCCTGAGTCACATACCTGCGATGACTGCTCTGAAAGACACGCAGCAGCTTTGGACGATCAAAATAATCGGTGTCATCTACGGTTTGCTAATAATCGGTATTAGCTTCTTGGTAGCCATGTTGTCTGGCGTAATAGAATCTTCTATGCTGATGACGTCGGCGACGTCTGGACCTCTTCTCGGTGTATTCCTCCTCGCCATGTTGGTACCTTGCGCCAATTGGAAAGGTGCCGCCGCTGGTATGATTTTCAGCCACGTAACGACGATGTGGATCACCTTCGGTCATCTCAGTTTGGGTACCGTGGTCGAGATGCTACCTCTATCGACGGAAAATTGCCAAAACGAGACGTTTTCCTCATGGGATACCAAACCAATTAGTCTAGAATATTCTACACCGAACGTCTCCAGCTGGACGACACCTCAGGAAAACATTACGTTATTGCCCGTCGATGAGAGCAATAAATCGTCTAATCCTTTAAATGTTCTTTACGGGATTACTTATATGTATTACGCTCTCATTGGTAGCATAACGACAGTCGGCGTCGGTATCATCGTGAGTTTAATTACGGCTGATGCCGAAGCTGATAAGTACGAGGAGCACTTGCTACATCCTACAGCACGAAAGATAGCGGGATTATTTCCCGGAAAGCGGAGGCTCTACGCCAGCAACATTCGTCTTGGGAATAAAAATGATACGGACGTCACGAATGCCACCCTTTCCTCGGTGATGTCTATTCCCGATAGTGTCGAGAAGATAACTCCTCAAATATGTGTCGATGATAGAGGAAAGCAACACCTACATGATAGCTATATGGAGAAACTGAACGCGCTAAAGAACGTTTCCCTTGATGTAACCAATGAGATTGGCAAGCACACTAAATTATAATACTATGATGCAAGATCGGGATAAAAGTTCTTCGTGCATTATTCGCACTATCACCATTGGATCGACACTTGCGAGAATAGGGATATACTGTGATGAACTCAGCGAGCGAACAGCTGTGTATATGTTAGTACCAAATTTTATTATCCGAACATGGAACGCGGGTTTGTGACCTGTGCGCATACATGAAACGTAATTACGTGTAAGCAAAGTTTCCCTCGATTACAGTACTCGAGCTACACTCACATTCAGCTCAAAATATCACTCAAATGAAGGCAATTCAGGGATGCAATTCGCGAAAACTTCTAACTTGCGTGTGCCAATTAGAGTTAACTACGAGACACGCGTGACGTAAGCTGCATTTAGACATGAACACGATTTACTGGGAAAAATTGTCAAGTACACACGTGTTTGCTGAATAGAATTCACATCACCACTCACAGTGAATGATTTCTGTAGCTGAGCGAAGAGAACAGAAATAGAAATCGGTATAATTATCGGTGTAATTATTACTAACAATTGGTAAAAAGAGTCACGTTTGGAATAATCAAAAACGTGGATATATAGTTCTGTAATTTGATTACAGATAACGAAAAATAATCAAATTATCGGTTGATAAATTTTTTCACTTTTGTTGCTACACGATATTTCGATTGTATTGTCGAAATAATAATATGCATTCAAGTGTATTCTTGTTACGCTTCTTCCTGAATTATACATATATTCAGTAGGATTCTCCTTTCTCCCTCAAGGAGGATTAATTTCTTGAATCCTATTTATCCATCAATTTTAAAGATATATTTTAACAATAAAAGTACATCTTTCAACAATATTTCCATATGAAAAAATAAATCAAAATGGTAAAAAAATTCTTATCGGATTGTTTTCACATATTTGTTCGTGAAAAATTCATGTCTTTTCAAGTTATATTATTTTTATTTTGTAAATATGCTAGGAAATTTTTCTCTTTATCGTGGAAATAATGAAAGTACAATTCCATCGATCCTCTAAAGTCTAAAGAAGTTAAATAAAGAAGCAGTATAGTCTGAATATACTAACACAGAAATACATCAATATTTTTAACTTCATATGAGATTCAATGATTGGAATCGATTCTGTGCAATAATATATATCTTCGTATTATATTAAAGATGAAGATATATTAGATTGCGAAACAGCAATCATATGTAAGGGTTCCTCTAACGTAGTATTTAGATCTTAAACGAGTTTCGAACTTTCCATACCAATAAGTAATATTATATTTTGCAGAAAGTTACGCGTATCTGACATGTGTATGTGTGTAATTCGCGTGTGCATTACTTTTAAGTCTTTTAGCACTAAACTTCGATATTAAAGTCAATTTTTGTACTTCAGAGAGTGTGAGTTATTTTATAAGTAGAATGTTGTGCTCTTCGAAATATATGATAATGTAGATTTGTAAATGATGCCAATCCAACGACTGTGATCGTTGATTTTATTTGTATACCATAGTGCCTACATACCTATTTATTATTTCAATAATACAACTCATTAATTTTTATTCGTTTTACAGTTATTTGCAATCCTTAAAATAACCTCTTTCGTGCAAATGCTAATCTTAAATACGATATACTTTTAATACGATATACAACAAAAACTAGTTTAATTTTATTTAACAAGCGTATTTTCAAATTATTAATGTTTATAATCTGTAAAGTCTTTGCATATCTGTAGACGATAATTCGACAACTGTCCAATAGATATTAACGTAATTAAATATGTGGTATTTAAAATTTGATATACGTTATTGTAAACGTTATTTTCTTACATATATATATATATATATATATATATAATCTTCTCAATGAAGATAAAGCCCCTTGCACAATAGGCGATAGCGATAGCGATAGCGACAGCTACTATAGCTTTGTCGGCAACCTTGTTGCTGTCGCTATCGCTATCGCTATCGCCTATTGTGCAAGGGGTTTAAGAATCGCCTCTGTCTTGCTTTATGGTAAATAATATAATTTGAGTAAACATGAGATAGCCGTTGTTCTCGTTCACATTTGTGTGAAATGATTGTTTGCGTATATAACAATAAGGCATACATAAATAAAATAAAGATTACGAGGAAGTCAGACAAGCACAGTGCACAGTCCTGTGAACCTATAGACCTATGGACCTATGGACAATCGGTGATCTGACCATCGACATTGCATTTCTTCAGGACTGGAAATTCAAGTTCGAGGTTCGAGGTGATCCGGTATCCAGACAAACGCTGGCAACGTTGCAGCGATTTAATGGTAGTAGTATCGCCAGTACACATCCTACCTTGACAGAATAGCTCTGTAGTGGTGAAGCAGCAAGACGGTCGGTTATATGCGCAAAAACACAGGCTTTAGTATTGCGCGCGTTCTCGAGTTGGCTGCTCGCAAATCTCATCGCGCGGGAGATGATAATATCGCTGGCACACCGAGCGATAACAGTATAAAGTTCCTGCTTTTATCGCTCTTCTATTTCCATCTTCTTTCCCTCTCTCCCCCTCTCTTTCTCTCACTCACTCACTCACTCACTCACTCACTCACTCACTCACTCACTCACACACACGTTCGCACACACAATATATATGCATAATATATATTTTTCTTTCTTTCCCTTACTCTTCCAATTATTTTCTGCGCTGTTACAGTAAATCGCCGGATTTCAAGTTTGAAGCGTGCCGCGAGTACGGCTTCGATCCTGCGCTCTTCGCTTTTTCGAGGCGTTCGATCAGGCCGCGAGACCTCCATTTTGACAGTACGTCAGCAAGATCGCGTAGAATACGTGGAACCGCTGCGCGCCTATTTTCGTCGGTCATCGAAGAGCGTACGGATTTCACGTTATACGGTTGTGCAGAAGATAATACATATACATTTCCGTACGGTATCTCACACGGAGTATCTTTAGGAGTACGGCGTGGGCGCGGTGCATCATGGCGGTGGAATCGAGGTAAATGTACGGAGAGCCCTGCACGACACATGCTCCGATCTGATATGCGCCGGTATACGACGCTCTTTACTAAACGCGAATGATCTTTAAAGGGATTATGCTAGTTCAGTGCACAAGGGCACGATCACTCGCGCAGATGATTTGGGTCCAATTTACTTGGGATCATCAGCCATCGTTTAAATTTTTTAAAATGATAATAGAGGAGATAGGTAAAAATACGAGGTACGTTGCGCTTCGACTTATCTTTACAAAAGAATAGTTGCATCGCGTAAAATTAAATGCCCGCGTACAAAAGATGTTTATATATTTGCATTTCAATGCTATATATAAACACAAATTCACCATGCTTTCAAAGGTTTTACGTTTTTCTGAAAAGACTCGAGTTTATAAGTTGTGCTCCAAATTTCTATCGTATCTCGTATTCCAATTTTCCGCTGTACTTAGAAAATGAGAATTCATCGTTATTCTGGTCACAGTAGATATCAAGTACTATATTGAATGCCCAAGTTGTGTTGTTACCATCAGATGCACTATAATTAGCAGGTAATTCGTAATTCATTGTAAATTGTAGATTCTTGGTGAATAATTAAGTAGTTTACGTCGAAAACGTGACGTGAACATATTTGCTTGCGAATTCGCGCGAACTCATGAGAAATACGAATTTCTCTGAGCCAATGCTGGTTTGTTTCGCACTGTTACGCGAAACCCAGTGGTGCCCAACTGTTTTGAAGCTGCAAAGTTTCCGACACCATTAGCTCGCAGCTTAGAATACGTTCCTGATTGATTGCATATTGTGCATGCACTTGATAGAAGCTAGTTTCATTCATCAGCAGCTGAGATAAGTCGATATCAAAGTTTAATATAATACAGAAGTTTCCGTGATATTATTTTTAACTCTTTCTTAACTCAAATTATGCAAGACTTAACAAGTGTTTCTTTTGAAACTTATGAGATACATATCTGTTGGTTTTATAAAACATATTCAATATCGAGTTCAATTCCAGCATGACTAGTAAAACTAATAATGATCATATGCGCAAAATCAAATATCAATAATAGTATTTGTGTAGTGATAAAAACGAGATTATATATAGATATATCAATATATCATGCGCCGCACAAAGTAGCGGTCATTATAATTTCTTGACATTACTTGTGCCTTTCTGATTTTTCCACTTTTTAAGTCATTGTTAATTTAAACGAATGCCAGATGCAAATAGATAATGGTAAATTATTAGCGCATCATGCGTAAACCGTACGAAGCGAGGCTATGAAAACGCCTGATGGCAGCAATGATCGTAGATCTATAAGGACTTCATTATCACCGCGTGATATATATATAGATGCGTTCACAAGAGCGGGAAAGCATTATTGTCTGTTGGATTATGTTCACGATCGATCGATGTTCGATTTACCGCGTGCGCGATATCATGTGTACTCTTGAGATTTATTATCTTCCATAGAATTCGACGTTATTGTATCCGAATTGTGACCAGTCAGCATTGACCGGGTTGATTTCGCGAGCGGAAAAACCTGTTAACGTTAGAACGTGATATACGAATATGGAAAATCTATCATGGATTAAAACAAAGTCTGCGTTAATTGTTATCGTTGCAAAAGAATATTTCGAGCTTGATAAAGCATTTTCTAATTAAATGTGTGTACATTGTGTGTACATCTTCCGATTGTGATATAGAATCTAGAATAAATCTAATCACGGATTTTAATTAACGGGACATTTCACAATCATAACAATCATTATAGATAGCATAGCCAGGATAAATATTTTTTATTTGTGGCATAGATAATTTTGCGTCGATGCAGTACAAAGATACTTCGAAAGATGTTATCGTTAGATGATCGTAAGAGAGAGCTCACTGTTTTCATAGCGACTCGCTGGCACCGTTTTTCGGAATTACCTTCGATATTTTCGTGCATTTCATGCAGCACATTTCTTATAAGTGTACGTGCACATCTGCTTCTCTAATATTTTCTTTCCTCTTACATAAAAAGGACCTTTGTGGTATTATGGCGAGAGGTTTATGTGGTCTTTTTATTTATAGCCATATTTGTATAGACTTTCTTACTTGTCTGGGATATGAACATATATATGAAGGGATAAAAACCACAGTGGTGTAAGTCAAATTTTTAAAAATATTTTCTCGTGTGCATAGATGCAATATGTACAATATATAAATTGCATCTATGCACACAAGAAAATATTTTTAAAAATTTGACTTACACCACTGTGGTTTTTACACATATGTGTGTGTGTGTGTGTGTTCATATTCCAGACAAGTAAGTAACTAAAAATAATATAATTGTAGAATATGTTCGTTGATATGTAATCTATATACATATCTCCATATAGATAGAATAAAACACGCATACCTATATATCTCCATATTCAAATGTATTATCCATATAAATAGAATAAAACCAAGATGCAAACATAAAACATATTCAGTCATTTTTTATCGCATTGTATAAATATTAGCCACGTAAATATAATTTTAACAATAGCAATTTTCGAATATTCGTATCTAAGCAATTTAGCAACAATGACTTTCATCTGTAAAAGCGATGCTATAGATATTGTTAATGTAATGCAAATGTATTCCACGTGGAAGGTACCGTTGGTAATCTTATCTAACGGTTATGCGCTGTCCAACTAAAACATTTTCCAAGGTCTCCAAGTCGCACAATTAGTAATATATCTTCAATTTATTATTAGTGCTAAATATAGAAGCAGAAGATAACGATATTTATGGTTAAATGTCATCGATAAGAATGCTGTCTTTTTTAGAATATTTATATAGCTGCAACACAATGCTCATATCAATTTATCTTCTAACAAATATCATGTATAAAATATCATTTGTTTATAGATATATCTATAAACAAATAAATTAAAATAAGTTAAAAAAATATCAACAATGTACTTTTGTCAATATTTTATGTAATACATTGATTTTTATATTTAATAATATAATTAATGAAAACAAAATAAAAATAATAATCTTTTAGCTTCGGATTATTATTATAAAATAAGAATGCTTGTTATAATGACATAACATAATCAACAAAAAAAATCTATACTCAGGACTAAAGTCTTATTTGATCATTTAGTTATTAGTTTATGCTTATTGGATAATAATGTTACCTTACATAAAATGGGATAATACAAATGTTCGGGTAGGCAAAACGTGTGTATGAATGGCAAAACTTTGAAGAATAAGTGAAAATAAGCAAAAAATAAAGTAAAATCAAAAATAAACTCTGGATTGCTTAGACATTACGTCCGACAGTTTAATAGCAGTGTAAATTTTATACTGCAGTGTTTATCTCAGTCCTTTAATGTATGCGTCACTAACTCGCCATAAAGTGTTATCTATATAGTAATTTTATTTCTTTTTTAAATGCGAATATTCAGTTATCCGATCTTACTGCGAAAATAATAAGAAATTGCAAATATAAAATCACGAATGTGTGTATGGAAAAACATTCTCGCAGTGAGAATCAAATGCAACACCCATAAACACTGCAGAATATATCAAATAAAATTTCATATCTTCCGTGTGATTCGCATTAAGAGATTTTACAGACAATTTTATTGAATAAAAAACGCGCAAAATTTCATGTATAATTACAAAAATAATACAATTACAATTTTCATATCGATAATTTGAGAAAATTTTGTTTTCATTATTGCTATGATTAAAAAACAAGATAAAAATGGAATGTACAAATATATTATAATTATTGATAACATAAAAAATTTAATATTCTAACTTATGTTAATATATTGCCATATATTAATGTAAATTACCATTAACGTCTGCAATAATATTTCTTCTTTTACTTCTTCTTCTAATATTACCTATGCAATAAGATATAAACTTCTTCCCCTCAGAAGACAATTTTTGACATATCCCGTTTATAATGGAAATGGTGATAACAAAAAATTGCATGTTTTGATATCAAAACATATATTAATATTCAATGTTTAGAAAAGCGCACTTTATGAATAGATTAATACATCAATATCGATCGAAGACATATCAATAAAATAGACTGTTTTCTTTTTCCATGTTCGTGTCTCTAACTTATACTTTTATTTAAAAATGAAATTACACAGCGTTTGCATTTACTTTTCTGCATAATACGAAAGTACTCGTATTCATCATCGTTTCAATAATACAAATATGTTCATTATCATATTCATCATCGTTTTTAAATCTAACAGGCCATAATTTTAGCAGATAGCAGATTTTAGCTCTCTCTCTCTCTCTCTCTCTCTCTCTCTCTCTCTCTCTCTCTCTCTCTCTCTCTCTCTCTCTCTCTCTCTCCCTCTCTCCCTCCCTCCCTCCCTCCCTCCCTCCCTCCCTCCCTCCCTCCCTCCCTCCCTCTCTCTCTCTCTCTCTCTCTCTCTCTCTCTCTCTCTCTCTCTCTCTCTCTCTCTCTCTCTCGTGTTTTCTTTTTTCTTGAAAATCTTCATTTTCCTCCACTAATTTGTATTCTACTGTAATTATGTTGATTTCAATGGACATATCGTGTTCTCGTTAACGAGTAATCTTGCTTTTGTCTAATCGGATTTACTAATAATTAGTGAGACGTCCAAATAACAAGCATAATGATTCATTTCAGATGGATGCCATGTCAACTGAAAATTGAAACAAATATCTGCAGCGGCGATTACGATGGCATTATTCTGGTGTCAGGAAGTGCCCCTGGATCCAACGAGCCGGAACCCTTCAAAACCGTCCTCTACGCCGCGGCCCAGATCGATGCCGCACTGGGCGTGATCGGCGCGGTTTTGCCCATCAATTTGCTCGCAAAAAGGTTCATTTACAGCCCAACGGGTCCGCTTAACATGGATTATCACGATGTGCGGAGTTTCGCAGAGGCAGCCACGAAGGGAGTAAAACGGTAATTCTTTTGTATAATAATTCCATATACGCTTTTCTTTCTCTTTCATTTCTTTCTCTAGTCTTTTTTTTTTTAATACGAACACTACAGTAACAGAACCGTCGCATTATTTACACATGTTAGTATGTATTATATCGGCATGTGTCATCAGTATACCGAGATATACTTTTTACAAAATTAAATAAAAATCAACGCGAAATCGCATATCACACGATTTTCATGTTTATTTTATTTATACAAAGTATTGTATTATTATTATTGTGTCAAGTATTTATTAATGTTATATAATTATAATGTAATAAATAAGTTTCGGATTTAGACAAGATTCGCAACTATTTTGTACAGTGTACGACACAGTCTCAGCTCTTCTTTTCTTTTTTTTTTATACGAGGACTATTGCCTTTTTTCGTGATCGTTATGATTTGACATAATCAGTAAAAAAGGACGCATATACAATAAATACTGCTCGACAATTACACATGTAAATAGCTAGCATATTTGGCCAACTTTGGTCTAGAATTAAATATATACTCTATATTATATATATTGTATTCAATAAGAATTATTCGCCAGTGATGAAAATAAAAATTCGGTATAGTTAAACGGCCTGACTGGCAAGTTTTATTAGTATATCACAACGACGTTTCGACCACTAATTTGGGTCCTTTTCAAGTTATTTTAACAATGATGGATCATTGTGCGTCAATTATATAAAATTCGTGGCGGATCGGAAAAATACGACGGTCTCATGTGAAGGCCGAAAAACTAATGATCATTAGTTTTTCGGCCTTCACATGAGACCGTCGTATTTTTCCGATCCGCCACGAATTTTATATAATTGACGCACAATGATCCATCATTGTTAAAATAACTTGAAAAGGACCCAAATTAGTGGTCGAAACGTCGTTGTGATATACTAATAAAACTTGCCAGTCAGGCCGTTTAACTATACCGAATTTTTATATATGTATATTGTCTTTAGATCTTACAAATTTCGGATCTGACACTCCTGGGTAATTGCTATTACGGGCTAACAATTACTCGTTAATTCGGTGCTTTATATGCTGTCGGTGAATTAAATCATGGTTGCCGACATAGCTAGATAAGTCTTGGTTATCTGTCGTTTTGAGGGGAGATGAGAAATGCTCTAGCGATGACAAAGGGAACAACGTACAATGGCACGACGCTATTAAAGCAACGCCGCGCACTTACCTTGCCATAAATGTCTGTTTTTAATTTCAGTTTAACAAGACTTCTACATGTTTGTCGATTCTTTATCGATAAACGAATCAACATTTACTGCGAAAATTTTTTCGCAAAATATTTTTTCAATTTCTTGATTCTTTAACAATATATAATTATTAAAAGTTCAACAATATTTTTAATCTCTCTGGTATTTCTAATAAGCATTCTTCAACTATATAAGGGACACTTTACTAAATTCCACAATCGAAGCGCGCAAATTCCAGTGTTTTTCATTGTCCGGGTATAATTGGATTTGGCGAACATACCCAGAGGAAGTGACGTTATATCTACGTTCTTATGTCGGCAATTTGCATATATCCGAAAAAATCACCGCATTTTTTCGAGTTTTTTTTGTAATTAATCGAAATCAGTACCGGAGTAATTAATCAAAGGCTCTTGATTGTATGTTTACAATTTCGAACATCTTCTCACCCGCATACCGAGTGTTCATTCACTACAGCAACACGATATGGTCTTGTAACGAAACGAACCACGAACGATTGTGAGCATTTTGTGTACTCCAATAGCTGCATAGGGGAAACGCAATGATGCGCAAACGAAATTCCGTGCGAGCCATATGCCTGCCTGTCCCGAAATACGATTGAAAAATGAAATTCCTGTCCGCTTGGCGTAACTGTTTTTTTCACGCGGCAGTAGTGACGTTAACGGAAGATTGGCATGGAGAACGTTCCACGCTAGGCGAAAAAAATTGGAGACCGTATCTTGTAACGCATATCAGTGTCGCAATATTTTGCCTTAATGATATTTTTTGAGTTTAGTCGCGACTTTGAACTTTGTATAATATCAAAAGCTAGCTGATAAATAAGATAAACGTCATACTAATATCACTCCGTATCACTATATAAAAAAAATATAACGATTTCAACAAGTGTTTAAGGTATATTATTAATAATATAAGCAGTAAACAACAAAGTAATTAATTAAAAATAAATAATAAAAAATTATAAATTATAAAAATATGAAAAATTATAAAAAAAATTATTTTGAAAACTTAACTAAATATCTAATAAAATTTTTTATTGTATTTATGTGAATGTAACCAAATTTTGCCTAAAGCTCATAAACTCTTGGATGCCAGCTTGCCGTTCTGTACAATTATTTGTAAGTACAATTTGCTTACACTTGCAATTTATTTTTCTCCGCGTGCAAAATTTCGCAGTATTCTATGGAGGAAACTCGTTGGAACCTACGAATTTTAATCTTTTAGTCTGCATTTTAATTATTACCAATGTTTTCCGCGGACAAAACTGCTACCATGCTCCGTTACACACCTGAGCAATAACGCAGTATTTGCAGTCCTTTTGAAATCTCGGAATAATAGCAGTGCACGGTTCTACGCGACATTAATACCAAACTCAAATCAGAAGTACTTTGTTGAATCGAGAATAGAATGAGAGATTTGAGAACTGCGATATAACGAGAGTTTCTCGAAATTGCCAAGTGCGAAATATCGCACGCATCGGGAACGTAACGAAGTTTAAACACGATAGTGATATACTTCGGGAATAGATTAATAGTTCGTGATTCACTCGTGCAAGAGTGAAAGACATCCTCGGCTACGTGGTTACGTTTGTATTACATCCGACAAGACGAAAATTGGACACGAAGGAAGCGAGAATGGCCATTCGTGTCTCGGGGTACTCAATGAGAACCGCACCTTTCCCCAGAGAACACATTTCTCTTCTCCCTTTTTGCATGAACGTTCATCTCTTGAAGTGTAGTATTACTGCAAGTTTTATGATAGTAATGTTATATTGCGTAGATTACGACAATCACCGAACATTGACAATATGTCTACACCGTAATTACGGTCAGCCTCCTCTCAAGTCTGTGCATGTCTTTCTATACCTTCGAGTTCCATCTAGGGTATCTCTTAATCCTTTACTAGATTCTTAGATTGATATCCTATTGATCATCAACCTGTCAACAGGAGAGCTTCTTGACCGTTTGAGTTTTCTTCAGTTAACATTTCTTTTTTAATAATATAGAGGGCTATCAAACTTGTGACAAACAAGAGAAAATTCTTACGTCACACATACACACATCACATACGCGCGCACACACATACAGTTTATTTTATATTTATTTAATAATTTTAGATTAGCAATACTAAAGTAAAATATGACCTTACTCCAAAGTTCATTTTATTATATGATTGAATATTAATGCATTATAATAATAATTCATAATTTAACTGATTTTATGACTTTTTGAATTTATTATATAGGGCTTTGAAAGCTGGTGTGAAATGTCCTTTATTGGTGCTACTACCGGATGACCGTTTTGAAAACGTTGAGCTAGTTACGCTTCTTGGTGCTCTGGAGGGTCTTTACGTGGTGAGTTCCGTCACGACAAATTATTCATCATAATACTACCACGTCGAAATATGTTATGATAAGTAGATCATATTATATATTTTTTAAATGTCTTTTACCCTTGGAAAAACGGAATATTAAATAATTTCAAATACTTTCAATAAAACGGAATTTTTATGACTGCATAGGCGCATAAAAATTTATAGTAGGACCAAAATAACCATTAGTTTTATTATTAGAACCTCAATGCACGAAGATGTTTAAGAAAAGAATCTCAATTACCTCACTTGATTTAATTCAGTAAAAATAGCAACCACAAATTTCCCACTTACAACGATTGTTAAATATGGAAAAGTTGAATCGATTTAATATCTCAAAATAACGATTAGTTATTAAGATATTAGAATTTAAAAAGACAAATCGGAAAAATTGCTGGCTAAAATCGAGAGAATCAATGAGCGAACGTTATTCAATTGTGCCAATATATCCGGTTAAGGTATTTCACAGATAGTTGGTACAGTTGTGGTTATACGAAAGCCGTTTAAACCAATCAAACAGATACAATACAGCTTTGTGCGCATCTACATTGGCAGAATAGGAAGCCTGTAGTTGTATCTAGAAGGAATTCATCTCCGTGTTTCAGCCGAGTTTGGTACGCTGCGGTCTGATTGGCTACCCCCAAGTTGCTCACCATACTCTAACTCTAGTAAATCCGTCTACCTCGCCTCTAAACTAAATTGCTACTGTGATCTTAATCCATAACTAATGACTGTGCGGGCCGCGCGACGCAATTCAACTAATCCATGATATTTTACAGAAACAGAATTAATTCCGCTTCATTAATATCCGATTCATTCCCAATAAGACTCGATTTGCGAACGGCCACAATCGAGCAATTACTCGAATAATATGAACCTTCGTCCAGAATAATCATTATTTAATAATTATGAGAAGTTAGGGTACGCGGATAATTTGCAACCATTTGCGTTTCACGACTTTAATACACAAATATAAATATCGTAATCCAAGCATCAAATGCAGACTGATTAGAATTACTCGGTGCTGGCAGGTCGACCATATCCGAGCTTTCAAAATTTATTTTTCTCGGATGCAAATGTATATGTGACGACGGCAAAGCACATAATTATAGTTTTAACGTACGGCCGAGAATAAGAGGGCACGTTTCGATAAACAAGCTCGTTCAACGTCTTGAATAAACGATGGCTCGATGACAGATACCGACGGCAAAGAGTGCGGTCAACACGATCATCAAACAACACCTGCCACCGACAGACTCCGGCACGGGCTGGGCTTGATCGATAAGTGTCTTACAGAGGATATCGGATTGCACAACTCGATTGCAAGCTCCATTGTTCATTAACCTCAGCGCCGTCGCGGTTAATTACGATCGGACGATAGTATCCGTGTTATTATGCGAACTTCGAAGTCGGAAGTTATCCGGCACGAGTATACGTGGCGTGATCGATTTGCGAATCCTATAGTAATCGCTTTACCAGAGCGAGCCGCGCGCGATCGATCATGTCACTCACATACATTCGACAATTAAGCATATTTAATTGGATAGAGAGCCATTGAAAGAGCTCTTCAATAAACGTTATAAATACTAAATTTCAGATATCTTGCTATAGCATATAAGAATAATGACTGACAACAAAAAATTTTTTGTAATAATTTGTAACAATATCTATATTATATTAACTATGTCTTTACAAAAAAAAATCGCGATATTATTCCAAAAGATTAATTTTCTTTGCGACGATATGACAATTAAAGCGGACTTACTGCCTTTTTGTATTATACAAAATAAAACAATATCTTTTTTAAAAGTAAGAAGTAGCGTTTTGTGTAAGTGCTATAAATTTTGCGCTTGAACTGTTCTTTTATTAAATTGCAATATCCGATAATGTATAAACGTTAACCTAGTATTGATTCTTATTCGTCGTAAAATGTTGAAACAGCTGTTGAAATAAAGACAAGATCTGGATACTCGTCTCCTGACGAATTAAAGGAGAAACGATAACTTTAAGCCGATAAAGTATAAAGGTACTTGGAAAAGAAGAAGGGCTCTGCGCTTGTGATCAGCGTAGATTGCATGTTAGACAGGACAAGAGATTGCATCATGGAGAAAACGAGTCTTTTGGAACAACGCTGGAATAAACTTTTTTTATTATACAGAATATTTTAAAACATTCTAGATTTAGGAAGTAAATAATATTCTTCAAAAAAGTAAAAAACGTCTAATCAACATATATGTTGAAAAATCGTCTTTATCGGAGATAGAAACCATTTAATTTGGATAAGACAGATGATTTACTTGCATTTTTGCTTACTATAACACTTACTTTTTTGCATAGATCGATTTCCTTCATGTTGCATAAAAAAGTATAAAAATTTAATATAATCATAGAATAAATTAAAAAATTAATACTTTACGTGATATTTCACATCTTATGTCACAATTAATATATCGGAATAAAATGATTTGAATATGAATTATCTTGTAAAAAATTTATTTCTCGATTATTTTACTTTAATATTGTTACATACAAAAAATATCATATATCTATGTAGGTATGTTTTCAAAAAGTGAATTATTTTTTTCATTTATTTGATTCATTGGTAATTTGATAACGCCATTCAAATTTTGGATAAAAATAATATATATTTATATTAAAAAATTTAAACCTTTTGTTTAAATATTGAAATATTGATTGTTTTCTGAGAAATAACTACAACAAAAAGTCGGCATAATTAATATTGACACGTATCACTGACAATTGATCAAACTGCAAATACTAAACGGTGATTTAATTGGATACTACACAGCTAATTTTTATCTGAAAAAAAATTGTTATTTCATGCATTAGTATCATATCGGTTTATTTATACCTTTGTTGCGTTCAACTTTAAATCGAGTTCGAATTATTTTTTTCGAGACTACGCGCAACAAACTTTATCTAATAGTGAATGTTCTCGTAATTCGTTGCACATACATAACAGACATTCTTGTCGCGTAAGTTCAAGGACCAAAATTCTAAGTTCGAACCACCAAGGGAGAAGCAGTCGGTCGGGGCTTGTTTGTGGGTGGAAGCGGGATGTAGCAAGGGGTTAGGAGAACGCAGGGGGGTAAGCCGAGTGCTCTGCCCTATCAAGAGTAGCAAATGCTTGGCGTTCCTGAATCCTGGCGGCCGGCGAGGCGACCTAATTAGCGAAATACTCGGGCTCTCCCTCGTCTCCCGTCACCTCACCGACCGCTCAGCCCGCGGCATCGGAGCGTTGTCGGCACCAAGCTCATACGCTTCTTTCTTGATAGTTCCCTCTTCTGACCCTCTTTCCTCTTCTGCATCGCTCGTTCCTTCCATCCGACGCAAATACGAGGCATCGTTTTCCAAATACCAGAAAGCACCCTCGGAATTTCTGCGCCGCGTAATCGGAACACCACGTCGTCGCGAATCTCGCGTCGGTCTCTTTCTCGCTTCTCTTATAGCTAACAGTTTTCCGACTTTTTCAATTCTTTTCACCCGCTCACAAGTTGCACGAACGCGCGTCAGTGACAATGCAAAAAGTCGCCTACGATAAAACGACCCGCGCACGTGTCAAGTCGCCGAATCTTTATACATTTACAGATGAATAATTAAATGCAAATGCATTAAAAAGAGAAAATATTATATGCATTATAATGCTAGGATTTTTAAAGCAAAGAGCAAAGACAATGAAAGTTGGCTTTTGCCGGATGTATAAAACTAGAAAATCTTTCAACCGATTTATACATAAGTCCATAAGAGTTATAAGCCCCAACTCCATTATCTATGAAGTGCTCGTTCGATAAGAAGATTATCATACTTAACGTTTTCAGTGCAGACAAATAAACTTCTCTTTCTTCATTAAATCTGATGGCGCATAAAAAAAGTAGTAAATGATGTATAATTTGTGTATAACAGATTTTAAAGAGAAATATAATGTAGTGTACTATTTAAACAGTATACTAATTGTAAGTGTAAGGCAAACAAAAAAATTTTCTTATTTTTCATTGTTTGCCATAATCGTATCTTAATGATTTATAATCTTCAACCGGCGATGTTATATTTTCACAGCCTTTAGAGGTGCGTGAGATATGTCCAGATCGGTGCTACAAAGCGTGTCAACTTGGAGTGTGGAGTCCGATTTGCAGTAAGAAGCTTCAGGGTATCGTGAAACTCGCCTCGGCGCTCGAGAGTGGTAGATACGTCGCAAGGGACATAGGTAAGTCCTGTTCTATCCCAGGCGCACACGGCTCACGGAATTTTATCGAGTGAGTAAAGCAGGTTTTCCTGTCCGCGTGAGAGAAGAGCTCGGGCTCGGGCTTTCGTCGCGAGTTTCCGCTTTTCGCGGAAGAAATAAGCTTTGGTGGGGAAAATCGCCCGCGGCTTTCTATAACTTGTCCAAGAAAGGTCTTTTGGCTCCTGGTTAATCGAGCACAACTCGCCGCTCTTCCAATGTCCAAGTTCAGTCGGAATAGCCCTCGGGAATTATCGAGTTTAAAGTTTAAGTAGCTGGCGATTTGGAGAGAGTTTAAGTGTTCATTTTTTATGTTACGCCTCATGAACAACGTAGAAGGAAAGTACGGAGCTCGTTCCCTGTGGCAATTAATAACAATTGGCGTTTCTGCGATATTTGCCTTAACGTTTCAAGAATTTGTCCTTTATCGTAGCATTTATACTTTATCAAGTATATGGCTTTTATACACACAAACTTTCATTCCCGCCTAACTTGGATATAGAATTTATATTATTTATTCGCTTGCTTGTAGAGCAAAGCGAGGAAAGTGGATAATGCAATTTCGTAAAGTAAACTTTGATGACCTGACCGTTGCCGCAGACTGCAGACTATTCTCTCAGGCTAGTGTCTCATGGAGCGGATTACGCGGAACGGAACGAACGTATCACCAATCACGGGATCGTTCTGATAGAACCCTGTCAAAGATTCCGTCGAAACGGTCCCGTGATTGACTCATTCCGTTTCCGCGTTATCCGCTTCATGGGACGCTTGCTTCAGTCGAGTCCGAATCATTCGCATGTGCCAGAGCAAATAATAAATAATAAGCAGAGCACGAATTTTTTAATATTACTAATCAACACGGATCGGAAAGACATTCACAATTGTTAATTTGAGATTTATAACACATTTTTTATATAATTTATCGCAAAATATGTTAATTTCAATTAACATTATATAGTAATATATTAAAATTTATTGAATATTAATTGCAATATCAATAACAGTATTTTTGTGCATATTAAAATTTATTCATTATACTTTTCGATCAAATAAGAATAACAAAGTGCAAATAATTAAACAGCAGTCTTGTGCTAAGCTTGTCAAGCAGTAAAAGTAATTGCTGATGAAAAATATCGTATTAGTTTGAAAATAATTGGCATGTTTTTTATAATAAAAGGAAGAGTTCAATCTATTCAGTTTAGTTTTTCAGTTTCATATCTCAATATATTGAACAAACAGATGCGAAGCTTATTTTCGCAACTGAATTACGTGTGTACATGCATGTGTGTGCGTGCACGCACGTGTATAGATTAATCAAAATAAATTTTAAATAAATTAAATGCGCTACATGAACGATTTAATTACCTACTACCAAAAGTAGCATTTTTTAAGTAAAACTGACAATTGCGGAAACATATCGCAAAGTTTTATCTTTATCGAATAAATGTTATGAAATAGTGAAATATAATCGTGAAATATAAAGAATGGATATTTTGTATCCAGTTATTAAATAACAAATCTATAGATTTTAATATATTAAAAACAAAATCTATTTCTTTAAGACACGCATTTATTCAATCTACATCTATCTATATCCTATTAATAGCCAGCGGCGCTTTTACTTTGTGTTAAATTAGGCGGTGCAGACCCCGAAAGAATGGCGCCCCTGAGAGTGGAGGAATACCTGGCGGAGCTGTTTTGCGGATCGAATATCACGATGCAAGTGGTATCCGATCAGGATACGCTACTTCAAGAATACCCGCTATTTGCCTGTGTAAATCGCGCCGCCTCGGTAATACCGCGTCACGCCGGTAGAATTATATTTTTGACCTATGAGCCGTCTGCCTGCGTCTTAGAGACGATCATGATCGTGGGGAAGGGTGTCACTTACGATACCGGTGGCGCCGACATCAAGTGTCAGGGCATCATGGCTGGCATGTCGAGGGATAAATGTGGCGCGGCCGCCTGTGCCGGATTCATGCAGGTGCTGTGTAGTAATATATCGTCATGCACGGCATTATATGCCATGCTGGAACAATCGCGTTTCACCTCGCGTCTATTAAAATAATATAGCGTTTTAATAAGTTTCCTGCTCGGCAATATATACGAGCTGGTAAATTTTTGAAATGATCATCGTATGCGAACCGTAATTCTATTCCTTATGCCTTATGGGATGGTATAGTGCATTAATGGTCTCGATGCACGCTTCTCTCTCCGGCGTATATAGCGCATCGAGCCTATTACTATTCCTTTGATGCACTATGATCGAGATAAAGACTTTGAACAAATAAATATTCAATCGCTCGCCGCTATAATATCAAGAATCAAAAGTTATCATTTTTTTACACATTATAATTTTTGTTAAAAAGAGAGTAAAAATTCGCGAGAAGTAACGCGATTTCAAAAAATTTAATAATGCACACTTAATTTCATATGTCAAAGTAAGAGCTGTTATGTTAAATATCGTAGGTAGTGAATTTATTGCAACCACCGACGGTAAAGGTCGTCGCCGCTTTGTGTCTTGTAAGAAATAGCGTAGGCGAGAACTCTTACGTCGCCGATGAGGTGATCACGGCAAAATCCGGTGCAAGGGTACGCGTGGGTAACACGGACGCCGAAGGTAGGATGGCTATGGCTGATGCTCTCTATTATCTCAAAGAAATGGCTCTATGTTCCGTGAATCCGCACCTCTTCACGATAGCTACGCTAACAGGCCACGCAGTATTAACTGCAGGTTCGGGATATTCCGTAAGTACCGTCAAGTCACATTTGCTTGTTATGCTTTTAACCGCATTTTAGCGAACGTTAAGATAACACATGCAGCTGCTTGAATTCCTATTGCTCGAATGACGATATAGCGTACCTTGAACGAGAAGAGAGCAAATAATCCCATTGCACTACCATCGCGCGTAATAATAACAAACCTAGACGTTAAAATCTAGGTGCGAACTGGCAGGAACATATACAGACAGTTACGTGTTTGTTGATTCATTGACGAAAGCGTAATTGGACAGGTTTATAAACGATCTAGATGCAGCGCGCGCGCGTTCAGTTTTCTTGTATTATATTGAATTATGAGCGTGATGTGTGAGATAACTTTGTTATCAAAATTGCTCGTAGACATTAACCATAATTCATCCTCCGGTTATTCTCCCGATAAAAGACATTTTATCATTTATTGATATTTACAAAATTTACAAAAAGAACTTACGTTTATATTCATTGCTATAGATTGCGATGGATAATTCCGTGGCACGACTAACCAGTAATGCGGAAAAACTTCAAGCTTCCGGCGAAGCTATTGGCGATCCATTTGAAATATCGCGAATACGTAGGGAGGATTTTCTCATCCATCAAGGACGTGCGGAAGGTGACGATATTCTTCAGGCACTAAATAAACCTAGCTCCAAAACTCCACGAGGTCATCAGGGACCAGCAGCCTTTTTAATTAAGGCTTCCGGATTGGACAAGGTGCCATATGCTTGTTATTATTATTATTATTTAAGTTTAAAATGTTTCCAGGCTAACATTGCTTAATGATTTATAACTTTTAGCATGGTATTGAGTCAGAGAAGCCGTTGAAATATTGTCATTTGGACGTAGCCGGTAGTGCCGGTGATCTTCCCGCACAACCAACCGGTTCACCGATTTTGACATTAGCCAAAGCATTTCTTTTTGATAAAATAGAGATCAAAGATCCATGATACTAACATAAATTATTTATAATATTCAATATACACAATACACATCCTTGTATAATATCACATCTTTGACTGGCAATTAATATTCATAACTTGCGCAAAGAACTTTGGATATTAACCGGAAATGCAAATAATAATTAATTAATCATCTCCATAAATCCTTGATCCTCCGAGTTTCCATAAATTGTACAGCGCGGATTTACTTGAAACATAAATGATTACACTAGGGTCATTACAGTACCGGATTTGCTAATAGACACGTGTCTAGGGTGGCAGCAAGATTTTAGGAACGACAAATTTCTAAGATGTCTTTTTAATATAAAATATTGACAAATAAAGATAAATTTATTTTGTTATACCATATTTTAACGATAAGAGGTAAAAATCTATTATTTATTCATTTCGTCAGTAATCCCTTTTTTTGTATAATGAAAAATTTCCTTATGACATCGTGATATTAAATATAAATAGTGACCATAGGCAATATCAGCTACTAAGTAGTTAAATCTAATCCTACATTAATAGTCAAAATTTCTCTCAAATTATGTTGCAAATAAATACGTGATATATTATTATATTAATAGATTTACAGTTTTTTTTTAATTTTTAGAATTTTTATTTATTTTGCATTTGTCCGTCAAAATCACCTATATTATTTACTTCATTCTTCCCAACTAAATACAGTGAATCTTTTATGAACGATCGAATTAACGCAGGCATCGTGAGCAGACAATAATTACGGATTAAGAAGCTTTTCCATTACAATAACCTTTAAAGACATTAATTTGCTCTGTATCGCCCCCCTTCTCTCTCTCTCTCTCATTCCCTCTTTCTCTCTTCCTGACCAATTTTGTATCGATTACAGCATGGAGTTTGTAGCTGTACCCCTTTAAGGTACACGCACATCGATTTGTACGGCCATCTACCTCAGTCTCATTGCATCCCGTATAGCGGCAATCCCGTCTTAGCTATGTCCTATTGCTATCTGATCCAAGGAAAATGTCTGACACTGCGAAATGATCTTCCCTACGAAATGCAATACGTTTGCGAACTCGACTGTAAGCCCGTCTGTATATCGCCCTGCCCGCCCTGCAAAGTTTCCTGTGATTCCCATGGAACGCCTTGTCCGCCGATCACCAGATGCCCCACTTATTCAAATACGAAGTCCTGTGAGCGTCAAGCGCAATCCTATCCACCTGCCCAATCTGCGTCGTTGTGTCAACCCTGTCCATCTAATACAGAAACGATGTACCAGGGAGCAATGTGTCAACCAAATGTCCAAAGAAACGAATTGAACCCGCGCGCCTGACAATATGTCAAGTTACGAGATATTCATGTGATATGAAGATTTATGAGGACCATTTGTGTATGGCGAGTCGTTAATCTCGCTATCGATCGAAGTCGATTTTTACTAACGTTTTATTTGATTTACTTTATAGCATGTTATTTGATATAATGTATACATTTGTGAGAATAAAAAATATATTATGGATAAAAATTGTTGTCTCATCTTTTTTTGCCGAGAATATTTCATTTAATTGAAAAAAATATATAATTGTTTTTAAAAATTGCATTTATATCGAATGAGTACTTGATATCTGCAGTCAGTAAGTTCTATATATTTGGTATCAAAAGTCTGGTATATCTAAAGTCAGTGATGTATCTTCAGTAGGTATATACATCTCACAGTATTTTCTATTATCAAAGAATGGTTATATTTTAAGACATAATGTTATATGTTACTAACAGTAAATATATAAAATAATTTAACATTTATAGTAATCCTCATGTATAAATATATCGATTCTTGCATAAAAATGTATTTTACGACACTTGTATACCAATCAATTTCTAAATTAGAGCTTATATGTATAATTATTTGTAATTTTTTGCTCAATAATATTTTTGTGTATTACGGTGAATTTCACTTAATAATAATGAATAAACGATTAAATACAATTATAATTTAATCTCTAAATTTTTATTTTATTCGATTGTCCTAAATACGAGTTATTTATTCATATTGACGATAACATACTGAAAAATCAATGTCAAATAACTTGCTTTAATAACGTCTATATATCTGTTTCTAATATTTCTTTTATCTATGCAAAGGATTGTATTATTGCCTTTATGAGAAACACCGATAAAATACTTAAAAAATACATACACGTACTGAATAGTACATTCACATTATCAACTGTAGCAAATTTATGTTAAGTCACTCAAGCTACATGGGAATGTTGCTCTATGCATAAATATATAAAACAATTTCAATAAATATATTAAAGTCATGTTTAGTTTTATCATTGCGTGTCTATCGATGATTAAAACCGCATTTGACAATTACTGAGTTGCTTTATAAGCTTGATTCGAGCAAAAGAATACCGTGGAAGGGAAACTCAATTAACTACTACGTCCTTTCTTAATTAAGAGAAAATGTTTGGCGTATCTCTCGTAGAGATTACTGCGAACGAAACAAACTTCCGTTTGCGTTACCATCGCGCTTGCTTTCTCACGATCGAAAGCCGATCCAAAACTAATCATGGAATTCTTTGCAAAAATATTGATGTTATGTCAAATAAATGATATAAAGACTGACAGAGTACAAATGTTTATATAATTTTCGTTAGATTATTAATTAAAGTCTCCTCAAATAACCGTATAGAGATGTAAGCTACAATGAGCGAATTATGCAGCAATCTAGGTATTAATACAAAAATTACTTAATAAAAAATAAAAAAAAATCTAAAAAAATATTTTATAAAAATTAAAAAATAGATTTAATTTAATGTCATTAATCCGAAATGTCTCATGCATGATTAAGTATATCAGTTTGATTATTTATATTTTGTGTCACTAATATTCAATATCAATCATTTCATATATATGTATATATGAAATACGGATATCGTCGTATACAAAATCGACATACGAAAGCGTCGGCCGCGAATGATAGCTCTAGGGATACAATACAAGGGAAAAGAAGCAAGGGATAGTATACAATTCGCAGGCAGTAACATAGTGACAAAAGAAGGCAGCATTATCAGTGCGGTGATACATACGAGTTGACATTGTTTGAAGAACTTGAAGGCAACGCGAGTCACCGATTGCAAGAAGCGCGACGCGAGGTTCGCAAGGAGGTAACATACCGGATGGGAGGGACGAAGGGCGTAGAGGGGTGAAGGAAGAGAGTGAGAGAGGAGGGGGCGGTAGGGGGCAGTGTGGCGGGTTCGACGGCCGGCTGGTGGCCCAGTGACCGGGACCGGTTCCCTCCGCGGTTCCTCCTTCCGCCTTCCTTGCAAACGCACAACTGCATCATCTCGACTCACCTCGCTTCGTCTCCGCCACCGTTCCCCTCAACATCCCTCGTCTGCTCTTTCTCTCCCTCTCCTTCCCACTCTCCCTCTCCGCCTCTCTCTCTTTCTCTCTCCTTTTCTGTCTTTCTTCACTGTCTGTCGACCCTCCGCTTACCTCCTTCTCGATCCGACCCGATGCGCGCCTTCGCACTTGCGCCTCTCTCGTCTCCTCTCGTTCATCCGACCGACCGACCGGCCGATCGACCGTTTCTCTCTCTTCATCGTCATATATCCCGTCTCCTCTCGTCTTTCGCACGAAAGAGTTGCCACACGCGCGAAACGGCCCACCGCCTTCTTCGTTCTTCGCTGCTTCTCTCCGTAATGCCAATGCGATGCTCTTCTCTCGCTTGCACCATTCTGCCACTCGCGCTCAACAGCATCCATCTCCTCCTCTCTTTTTCTCTTTCTCTCTTTCTCACCTTGTGAAGCAGAGGTCATGCCGCGTATTCGCTTCTTCATTCTTCCTCCTCCCTTTCCTCTTTCTCCTGGCTGCATCGCCGCCGTCGTTTCGTTCTCTTCATTTTCTTTGTATCTCGTAGTTCGTTCAGTGATCAAGTCGGCAATACGGGTGGATACGCAACTATTTATCCCACACGACGTGGGCAGTCCGCGGATAGGAAGGACGAAAGCCGAAGATAAACGGACGAATGCCGGTTTTGAATGCTGCGGTGTATCGTAGCATCATCGTCGCGACATCAAAGGGGGATCTTTAAATTCAGGATGGGCCTGGTCGAACACCTTAGTCAAGGATTTGAAAGGAAAAGTAGTTCTATGCAGAAGAAAGAGAAGGAGAGAGAAAGACAGGGAGAAAGAGCCGGAGGGAGAGTTCGTGAAGGAAAGAGGAAGAAACGGAGGAAGAGGAGAGGACGGGGGAAGGGAAGGAAGTGAAAGTACGACGGAGGCCTGTGTTACCAGCGCATCCGAGATTTCGTGCTACCGCCTTTCTTCCGTCTTCCTCGTCTTGTCATCCCTCTCCCCCCCCTTCCGATCTCCGTCCCTGTCATCGCCACTCCTCTCCGTTTGCGTTCATACCTAACAGTTTACGAGGACTCGCCGATAGTTTGTAGGTTCGCATATAACAAGCGCACCCGCGTACATATACGGAAGGACGCATCGTGGAACGAAGATAACTGGCTATTACATTCGCGGAAGGAAAGTGATTTTCCCAAGGGCGCACTGAGCCCCACCTATGAGAGACCATTCTAGCTTTTTCCTCGGAACACAATTTGGATTGATTTCCATTAAATTCATACCCGGAATTGTACATGACTCTGCATTTCCTCTCACGAAATAATACAAGTTACGCAAGAAAGCCCGAAGATAACAGAAAATTTTAGAAAAAAATGCTAATTTCATGATATCTTTTAGATCTTATAAAAACTTGTATTAGTTCTTATAAAAACTTATAAAAACTTCTAGACTCATATTTAAAAAAAATACGATTGAAATCCTAATAAAACTAAAAAATATATATCCTATTTTATACTTTAAAGCAATTTGAGGTGTACATATAATTGAATAACTCGTCTGCAATTATACTGATGCAAATATGAAGTCTACGTGCTTACACGTTACTTACACGTTAATGCTAACTCTGCCGTCTAAGATACGTCGTCATTTATGATTAATTGCGATAGATAATACTACTGGCATATCGTCGTCTTTTTGCCATCGATTAACCGTACCGATCGTGATCGTCCATTGCGCGTCTCCCGATCCCGTTCCTTTGGCCTGCTTCCTCGAATGAAAAAGGTAATCAACGAGTGCGAGCAACGCGGTTCCGTAAAGGAGGGCGTCCGTTAGAAGGAGGATGTCGAAAATCCGTTGGAAGAAGCCGGAGGACGAAGGACAAAGCGACGAAACGGGAGGTGAGGACCCGAGTGAGATGTAGGTGAGGAGGAGAGACCGAAAAAAGAAGAAAATGGGCCGTGGTCATTCGCGCCAAACTATTCTTGGACGAATTCGTAACGGTATATTCGATGAGACCCAACTCACGAATATACTTTAGGCACGCGGCCCTTGTCCGGTTGTCTCCGAACAGTTCCATCCAGCGATTCGCAGAGGTTCACCTCTGATATGGGCCGTACGTTGGCTCATACTTTTGGTTCCCGCTCTCCTCTCTCTCTCTCTTTCTCTCTTCCCCTTCATAAAGTCAACATGTAGCGAATTGGGCTGCTTCTCAGGACAGTCACGAGACCTCTCGAATATTCTTGGGCCAAATAAAACGTGACGCGAATGGTATGTGTCTTATGTCAAGTATATGTACGTTGCGGCGGGGTTCGCAGAAATTTGCTCGTTGATAATATAATTGAATATTGCCATAGAGGGGTATGTGCAGGCCGATAACGAAGACTGAGACGGTGTTATTGATTTCGCATCAAATCTCACTCTTATTATCGATATAGAAATCTATCTATCGATGTTCCTTCAGAGTTATACGAAGCCAATCATAATCATATACCTCATGAATGTTTGGGATCTACGTTATTCAACGATTATCTTTTCGTGCACTTGACACCGCTTTATTAAACTCGTAGTTCTAAGCATTTCAAACATACTCGACATATTTTAAATAATACATCGCGGAAACTCATCAAATATTAATAGAAATTTCTCTGGAAATAAAAAATCTTGCAAGACAAGAATCTGCAAAAATCCACGTCCGTCACGCGTCCTAATACACGTGCCTAACTTACAATTAGACTTATTATTAGAACTACGTGTTATTGACCTTTACGCTCAATGATTCGCCACAGGCTAGAATCGATTGTAAAGTAATTGACGTAATTGACTGAATAAATTATTGTGATTCGTGATAGTGCAAATTGCGAAATTGTCTGCGCGCGTTTGCATTATTTATGCTGCTGGACATCTAATCACGCTTCGAGATTATGCGCTTTTACTGAAATTTTAGCGAAATTATTTACTAAAATTATCTCAGACATTAAAAGATGGTTATTTCTATATTTGGACATTTAATCGATTCAAATCAGCAAGCATCAGTAAAGAAATAGTTTGCTCGACTCGACGATACGAATAAATTACCCTAATATTATTATACGTAACGCAAGAAACTTTTCATAATCGTAGAAATCATAAAACGTAATCAAAATATTACTTAGATAATGATTATAAATAAAATCAAAATGGAAATAGAACAATGACATGCAAATCATACACGGAGAAAATTTTATAGTAAATATTACTATATGGTGTCGCACTAGCTGCGGACCATCGAGGAATTTTAAGTTAAATTACTATGTTTATGGTAAAAATTACGTTATTTAATCGTTTTTAAAACAATAATTATAGTATTTTAACTTGAAATTCCTCGATGGTCCGCAGCTAGTGCGACACCATAGTAATATTTACTATAAAATTTTCTCCGTGTATTTGTTGTTATATAAGAAAAAACTTTTCATGCAAAGAAACTGCATTAGGTCATACGTCACCAGTTACACAAAACGATTCAGCATATGGTAGAATCTTTATATGTGCACCGACTGGAAATGCACAGAGAGAGATGCAATATATCCTTCCCTGATTTATCGAGATAAAGTCGCGCTCGTCTGAATATCGAAAAGACCGCGTCATCTCGCCGAATGCTATATTACGACGATAAAGTTCCATAGCATACAATATATCACGAATGTGGTAAATTATGTGGTGGATTATAATTAAATTATATTAGTAATTATTTTTATACAATGCAGGAGAAGATTGAATTTATTGAATTCCAGGATTTTACGCATTGCGTCGAGAAAAAAGGCGAATATTTTCTTGAGCCATAAATCGTTAACGTTATTGGATTCGCCTTGCGACTGACTTGCCTTCTTTTTAATGCAAATGTGGATTTCAGGAATCCCTTCTGTTGCCATTTGGATTCATCTATTCCACGATGAATGTTTGCTATCAATTTCTTTTGAATTTTCGAATAAATCGTCTTATCACAGAAATGGACATAAAACAGAAAATTATACAAAGTAAAGAAAAAAGAGAAGCAGAGCAAATAATCACGCTGCGAAAGAAAATAAGGCGTGCCCAGAGAGTGCAATCTATTAGTCTCGGTCCAAGGGCCTTCGCACAAAGCGGTCACAGTAATCCGGGGAATATCGCCAAACCAGTCTCTGGACGAAGATTAATGAGTTGAGAAGAAAATTCGTTCAATCTCGAAATTGAGAAAAGTCGCGATTTTCTCTGTCTCTCTCTCTCTGTCACACACACACACACACACACACACACACACACACACACACACACACACACACACACACATATGTATAGTGTCTGCGAAAAGCAGATATTATCAATTGGATTGTCGAACTGAAGTAAAACGAATTACAATCGCGTAACTCTTGACCACCAGGACAAACCAAATATACTGATCAAGCGAAAAAACGACAGCTTTGCAAATTGTCACTATCCGCGGATCGACATTTTCAAGGGAATAGTGAGAGAATCTCACAATCAGTTCATCTAGTAATCGCTTCACGGGACACGGGGCAAATGTTTCTCGTGGTACAGAGCGGGGCATCCCAATACAGAGAAAGAAGGTTAACAGAGACAGAGGAAATAGAAAAGTCGCGGGAGACGAAGGTCTCGCGAGGATGTGAGCGAGTCTCGAGCTCGCGAGCGAACGCGCGCGCGCGAAAGGACAAGCTTCTCACTCGTAGCACCTAGTGTACATCGTGCGCGCGCGCGCGCGCACTCGCGACGAGGAACCGGAGAACACGCTCTTCATCTCGTTTTCTCCCTTTCCGTACCTCCTTCGTTCGTCTGCTTTCCACCTACTGTCCTCTCTTCTTCGCGCTTCTTCCCTCGTGGGCCCTCTACCTCTCGCCCCGCCGGCCGCCCCCCCTGCATGTTTCGCTCTCCTGCTCGCTCTGTGCAAAGTAAAGAACTGCCTTGGGTCGTTGGCCGCAACTCGCCGTGACCCAGTCAGAGCGCTAGGACATTGACTCTGCCATCGCCATCGCCATCCGCGATACCAACTTCCCCCATCCCTGTACCCCGTCGCCTTCTCCTTCTGCTGTTTTCCTCTTGTCCCCACCGACATACCACCACCTCCACCTCCCCCTCCCCCTCCCCCCGCTACTCGACCTCCCCCGCTCCTGTATCGCCTACTGATTCCTCTATGCCCCGTTCGGTTTACACCAACGACTCGCACCCCCTTCCTCCCTTCAATGGCCCTCCTCCTTCTCCTCCTCCTCATCCTCCTCTTCTTCCTCCTCTTCCTCCTCTTCCTCCTCGTCTTTCTCCTCCACCTCTATCTTCTTCTCGTCTCCTCTTCTGCTGGTCTTTTTGCCCTTTTTATTCATTCGCTTCCTTCTTTACTGTCCCATACCAGGACACTACCACGATCGATTCGCACGATTCCCAGTTGAAAGAAGCGGGACGCCGCGCTGGTGGTAGCGTGGCACGCCGGCTGCATCGGACTGCATGCGCGCCGGCGACAATCACGTGTGCATCCGCATACAAGTTCCGCGTGTACATTGCCGGGCCACAGGACCGCGTTGAGCAGTCCCCCGTGTAAATTGGGCTCTATTTATGGCTAAAGGTTCGCCGATGGGGTCGGTTCGCGGTTACGGTACTTGGATGAGCAGGTGACGGAGGCGTAAATCTCGTAAAAACCGTGGCGAGAGTCGTCCGATATCGATGTGAATTTCAGTAGTAGTTATCAGTCTTGATTTTTTATCCATATAAACTTAATTCTTATTCAGTATTTATAGAGAGAGAAACATCATGCAAAATTATTTTACCTCAAAAGAAAAATTTTATATATACATATATGGAATATGGAATCAGTAAGAAAATATATCAGTTTTAATGAAATTTTAGTAGAAAAAGATAATACTTAGTTACACAATGTCGAAATATATAATATTATAAATAATGTCAAAAACAAGATTAAGTTGCTTATCTATTTTTGTATGGAAAATGCAATCGGTTAATAATCATACTTTTAATCAAATAAAAATTTCTATGTTATCACGGGAAGCCATTCGATTCACAAGTGCGACAAGTTATTTTACATCTCGAGTCGCTAAGTCCTCGCTCAGCACTCTATCCTTAATTACTTAGAGGCGGTAGTTAGTAACGATCGTCGTAAAACGATTTCCAGCTGTTTCTCCCGCTCGCTTATGACAGTGAACCTGTTCGCTTCGTTCGTAAAGTTTCGTAAAGCTTGAGTCGGTGAAACTTGAAATTTTCTCAAGGTGCTCACGGCTATGCGGTTCGACAATCCAGAAGTCGTGGCACGGGTCGAGAAGCAAGAGAAGTAGGAGGCAGCAAGGAGGAGGGATTGACCCCCGCGTCGAGTACGAGTCGCAGTCAGCTGACTCGAGCAATCTCTCAGCTGAGGCGGCGTATCGAGGCCTTCCGTGAGATATTTATCGGACTCTGGCGTAACAGCGTAACAGCGCGCCTGATCGTGATGATGATGACGACTATACCAAAATATCCCTGTCATTAACCGGTAACTAATGTTCAAACGCCAAGTCCCTGACATTGGACATTATCATAACCGGGCACTATTTGATATCTCAAAATATTAGACCACTACAAATTTAAATAATACTTAATAAGCAATCATTAAAAAAAGCTATGCGAAGAGGAAAAAATAATATTCAAAAATTTACATACATATTTTATAACGCACAGTTGTAATTTAGGAAATAAAAAAAGAATGGAACTAATTAAAATATTTTTTTAAACAAAAAATATGTTACAAAAATTTTTACTGGTTTATTTATTCGTATATTCATTAAGGACTATTCTTTAGCAATAATTATTTAGCACATCAAAATAACACATTTCAAACAGTTTTATCAAGAAAATATAAGAGAAAATGCAGAGATTTTCATAATAGCATTTTATAGTACACGTAGACACATAGTAGTCACAAAGTAAGATAAAACTTCCTTTCATATTATCGTCGATAAATCAAACGCAAATTACAATAGTCTTTATTCGAATATCATTCTGCATCAATAGACAATGCAACTATAAACAAACAGTTGTTTTGCGCGCAAAAAAACAACGATTTATCTCTTCACCTTCGTCTTTACCTTCGTTCAAAGGGAAAGATTCGAAGGCTCGTCTTCGAAACCTGATTTTCTCCGTTTCACTTTCACGGATGCGCAGCAAACGCAGGCCATGCCGAGCAGGCGTTAAACTTCCTCATCGGTGTGTCGGATGAAGGAAGACGAGAGGGAAGGTCCGAGAAAGGGAAGAGAGAAACAAAGAGCAGCACGAGCGGCTTTGTTGCTCTTCGCTGATGAGAATCCCGGCTAGATAATCGATGCGAGAAGGTAAGAAGAAAATGATGGAGAGAAAAAAAGATGAAAAAAAGGTACTTGTCGGTCTTTTTGCTCTATTTTTTGTTGATTTCTACCCTATAATGTTTTAAAGATATAGAATTTATATAGAGTGTCAATAATAAGAACATGGTCGAGCATTAAATTGTCAGAGAAGTTACCGAAAAATATTTAGGACTCAAAGTAACATATAAATCAAATCTCTCAAGCAATATATTTTTTTAATAACGAGTATATATCTAGTAAAATTTTATGGAAAAAAATAAAGATTCTTTTATAATCACACAAATGGTCTTATTTATATTTAAGAATACATGTATATAAAGACCAACAATTGAAGCATCTTATGAAAATCTGTCAGTGAAACACGGGCAACTTATTGTTAGATATCTAATCTGGCGTAACTATACTTTCTGCCTAATCTAACTCGTTCGAAGGAAGTCGGTGACTCAGTTGAATCGTACTAGGAAGCGAGATGTCCAATTAGGCACTCGCCAACAGGAAGCCCCTTACTTCCCGTAAAATATCGTAAAATATATCTATCCCGATAAGCGGTTGGGTCCAGGCCGGAGTGTCCTAATGAGATGCACGGGAAAGGTCTCGGTTTTCGCGTCACGTTTCTCCATCCTCGTGCAACGACGCGAACTCTAAACGCACACAGCCGACACAGCGATGCCCACAGCCCACCGCCGCGCGCCGCTCTCGCGCAGGATCCGAATTGTCAATTCACGGGGGACGACGCGTCGCGACGCTATCTTCCGCTTATCGTTTTCTTTCACCTCATCACGAGCTTACGTAGACAATCTAGTTCCGACCCGATCTCCCTTTTCCTCTCCAGCTGAAAATTTATTTTCGTTGAAATGCAGAGCATATAGACGCGCAGTGAATCTCGAGCTCCGAGCTGCTCCGATGCCACGCACGTTCCCCTGGAGTCCGTTCCACGTCCGCGTCCGCGTCCGCGTCCATGCCGTATGCCGTGGCACATACCGTTATGCATTTTCGGTCGGAAAGGCGGAAAGGACAAAAAACGGGGGTGGGACGGAGGAGAGAAAGAGAAAGAGAGAGAGAGAGAGAGAAGCGTCGTCGTACGCGTGGCAAAAAATCAATGCATCCTGTGCTCTGACCCCTCGCGGTTTCTTTCGAGCAACGCGCCGCGGTGCCGGGTAGCCGGGTATACCGTCCGGTCGAACGGTCGAACGGTCGGATGGTCGGTCGAGCTGCGAGAACACCCGTAAACGTTCTATCCGGCGGCTCTTCATCGCTTTTTTTTAAGCATCTCTTTTTGCGCGTCTCGTCGTGTGCGTGTATCACATGTTCTATCTCGTTTGCTCGCGTATTCGATTACGGGTGTCTCGTGTTACGGCATCGGGCACGTGCAACGTTCGCGTCCCCGGCCGCACCTCCGCTCCGGACTGAGAGCATCGACAACTTCTTCGATGCGTCCCCTGTAGCGTATCACGTTTCACACGTTTTAATTCAAAAGACACTAATACACACGTCTTAACGCGATGAATAATGTTGTTGAATGAATCGAATTGTGGATAAAATAATTCATAATTTTATATAAGAAGAACTCGAAACAAGAAGAATTAAAATACGTCCATGATTATCCATTTTATGTACGCGTCTCTCTCTCTTCACATTAAAATAGACTATACAAAATTTAACCTACTTTATATTTTATTTTACGGTGAGAAATATACTCAATATACTTATCCTGTAAAATCTTAAAATAATGTAAATCACGATGGGGAAGATATAATCATCTTTTAATTAAAGCATCGGGACGCGTAGCCGTGCTTTACGAATTCATTCATATTTCTTATAAGTAATGCGCAGTAGCGTCATCTTCATATATTAACAATAGACACAAATTTTCTGATATTTATTAGCTTCTTATTCCGGTAGCGCGTACTGTACGCATGTGTTACGAAAATACGAAAAATTTCAGTTCGCTCAGTTCGCTCAGTTCGATACAACGAGAACTAATATATGATCCTTAATCATTTGTATAGCAATAATTTATGGAAATTACAATACGTGCGCGACGTGCGAGTAGAAGTACGAGTCTATAGATACGCGTGTATTTGCACCTCGAGTATCTTCTTTGCGAACATGTTCGGGCATCGGTCCTCGTAAAAGACTTTTATGTGTTTGCGAACCGCCGAAAATAGCTACACAATCGGAACCGGTTTCGGTAGAATCTTTGCGACGATTTCCGTAGGATTACGCCTTAGTCAAGTGAAGCCAACGTTCCGTCTCGCTAATATATGCGCGATACAATTACGTGAACACCCTAAGTACGATGGAAGATGGAAGATGGAAGATGGAATTATTAATTTTCGACCGCGCCGGGGATATTTCCGCGAGTTCCGTTGAATATCTCTCGAAAACAATTCTCGAAGAATGACCTTTTCTTTATGCGCCATGGGAACGCGATGAAATTGCGTCATGAGAAATTTAATTTGCCTTTCGACTGGCTCGCGCGTAAACAGACGTAATATACTCTGCGGTTAACATAAAATTCACAAAATTCGATTGTAAGAGTAGAGTCAAGTGACTTGTCAAGTACCTCTTGTTCGAACATATAGAACGTAACGCGCATTTACAGCAATAAAGCTGCGAGGTTAACGACGTCATTAAAACATGCGGTGTGTTTCGAGTTAAGCGTTGTTTCTATTATCTCGTCGCATGACGAAAATGCATATATATTTCCTCCCTCCTCACGTATTCACGTATTCACCCACCCATACGCGTTTATATACAGTATCGTTACTTGTCGAAATATGCAAAATACGTTTGTAATATTTTTCTGGTATATATATATATATATATACGAGAACTGTCAAAAAGTCGATCAAAACTGCCTGCGATTCATGACTTTACTCTTGTGTGCGGTGCCAGCGGTCACAGTAAAAAATTGTTAAAAAAATATTTAGAGGCCGGAACAGTTGCTAAAACCTATAAAAACTGTTGGAACTATGCGAGAACTATCGAGAACTGTCAAAAAGTCGATCGAAACTGCCTGCGATTCATGACTTTACTCTTGTGTGCGGTGCCAGCGGTCACAGTAAAAAATTGTTAAAGAAATATTTAGAGGCCGGAACTGTTGCTAAAACCTATAAAAACTGTTGGAACTATGCGAGAACTATCGAGAACTGTCAAAAAGTCGATCGAAACTGCCTGCGATTCATGACTTTACTCTTGTGTGCGGTGCCAGCGGTCGCGGTAAAAAATTGTTAAAAAAATATTTAGAGGCCGGAACTGTTGCTAAAACCTATAAAAACTGTTGGAACTATGCGAGAACTATCGAGAACTGTCAAAAAGTCGATCGAAACTGCCTGCGATTCATGACTTTACTCTTGTGTGCGGTGCCAGCGGTCGCGGTAAAAAATTGTTAAAAAAATATTTAGAGGCCGGAACTGTTGCTAAAACCTATAAAAACTGTTGGAACTGTGCGAGAACTATCGAGAACTGTCAAAAAGTCGATCGAAACTGCCTGCGATTCATGACTTTACTCTTGTGTGCGGTGCCAGCGGTAACAGTAAAAAATTATTTAAAAAATATTTAGATGCCGGAACTGTTGCTAAAACCTATCAGGAACTGTAGAACTCTTCGAGAACTATAGAATTCCACGATAAAAATCAATTTTTTTGAAACTTGAGGTGCCAGCGGTCAGATTAAAAAATTATTTAAAAATGCTTAAAGACCAGAACTATCGCTAAAACCTATCAGGAACTATAGAACTCTTTAAGAACTATAGAATTCCGTGATAAAAATAAATATTTTCGAAACTTGAGGTGCCACGGGAAGTTAGCACCTCATTTTTTTAAATCGTTATATTTTTATCTAAATCGACGGAACTATTTATGAAATACATCAGGAACTGTAGAACTATTGTGGGTGCAAATGGAACTCTTAATAAAATTTCCGATTTTTGAAAATGAGGTGCCAACTTCACAGACACCATGTGTACGAAGTTAGCATATCAATTGTCAGCATATCAAAAAAAAAGTAGAGTTCTCTTTGCCTACAACCGAGTTCTATAGTTCCTGATAATTTTTAACAATAGTTCTGATCATTAAATATAAATAAACGGAAGTTGAGAAATGATATGCTAACTTCCCGCGAAGTTAGCATATCATATAATTTTTTCAGAATGAATTTTATAGTTCTTGACGAGTTCTATAGTTCTGTAACATAGTTCTGACCATTAACTATCTCTAAATAATTATTAACAATTGTTATCAGCATATCACTCGTACTAGAGTGATATGCTATGCTTCTGCGACAAGTTCTCGGCTCGTTCGAAATTTTAAACAATAGTTCTGAACCCCCTGACGATAGTTCCGTACAGTTCTGACCCCTGGCAACCTTTAAATAATTATTAACAATTGTTATCAGCATATCACTCGTACTAAAGCTTCTGCGACAAGTTCTGTTGTTTAAAATCTCAAACGAGCCGAGAACTTATCGCAGAAGCATAGCATATCACTCTAGTACGAGTGATATGCTGATAATAATTGTTAATAATTATTTAAAGGTAGCCAGTGGTCAGAACTGTACAAAATTATCGTCAGGGAGTTCAGAACTGTTGTTTAAAATCTCGAACGAACCGAGAACTTGTCGCAGAAGCATAGCATATCACTCTAGTACGAGTGATATGCTGATAGCAATTGTTAATAATTATTTAAAAATTGCCAGTGGTCAGAACTGTACGGAACTATCGTCAGGGAGTTCAAAACTATTGTTTAAAATTTCGAAGGAGCCGAAAACTTGTCGCAGAAGCATAGCATATCACTGTAGTACGAGTGATATGCTGATAACAATTGTTAATAATTATTTAAAGGTTGCCAGTGGTCAGAACTGTACGGAACTATCGTCAGGGAGTTCAAAACTATTGTTTAAAATTTCGAAGGAGCCAAAAACTTGTCGCAGAAGCATAGCATATCACTCTAGTACGAGTGATATGCTGATAACAATTGTTAATAATTATTTAAAGGTAGCCAGTGGTCAGAACTGTACAGAATTTTCGTCAGGGAGTTCAGAACTGTTGTTTAAAATCTCGAACGAACCGAGAACTAGTCGCAGAAGCATAGCATATCACTCTAGTACGAGTGACATGCTGATAACAATTGTTAATAATTATTTAAAGGTTGCCAGTGGTCAGAACTGTACGGAACTATCGTCAGGGGGTTCAGAACTATTGTTTAAAATTTCGAACGAGCCGAGAACTTGTCGCAGAAGCATAGCATATCACTCTAGTACGAGTGATATGCTGATAATAATTGTTAATAATTATTTAGAAATAGTTAATGGTCAGAACTATGTTACAGAACTATAGAACTCGTCAAGAACTGTAAAATTCGTTCTGAAAAAATTATATAATATGCTAACTTCGCGGGAAGTTAGCATATCATTTCTCAACTTCCGTTTATTTATATTTAATGACCAGAACTATTGTTAAAAATTATCAGGAACTATAGAACTCGGTTGTATGCAAAGAGAACTCTACTTTTTTTTTGATATGCTGACAATTGATATGCTAACTTCATACACATGGATATGATTGGGTTTTTGCGTATAAGCTTTGCGTAAGTTATTTCGTGCAGAGAGTCACAAATGTTAAATGCAATATTCCAATTTGGTATGATTAATGCTAAAAAAAAAACATATAATGGAGAGCATTGCAGAGAGTCACTGCAAGTACTGAAAATCAGAACGCACCCAGAGTAAAAGTAAGTCATGAAAGAGCCCATGCACAAAGATTGTCGTAAACGGTTATGACAATCCTTGTGCTTTAGCCCAAAGGCTCTTGTACAATAAGCTGCGATAATTTCGTCAAGCTGCGATAATTTCAACTTCATAAGATGTCGAGAAATTAACACAAGTGTGTAATCAGTGTGAAAAATGTCTGCTTGACCGTCGCGCGTCGGTCACCCGCAGTATCGGCCCGTCGAACGCTACAAGCCGCACGAAATCCCAAATACGAAAAATTATTTATTGCAATATGAATATTTTTATTTGTTTCGTTAAAATATGATGGAATCAAAGGACATAAAATATATTTGAGACTTTCAAATCATGAAGAATTGCATTGTATAATTTATACAAAATATATGTATTTTAACGCATAATTTTATAGTTCATACTTCACAGAAGTTCAACTTTAAAATAAATAATTGAAAGTTTGCAAAGAAATTCGCTAATTTTTTAATTTTATTCAATTGCAACATTATATGCAAGGATTATAATAAACAATCAACAGCAATATTCTTCCAACAAAAGATATTTAACTCTATTACGGAAGAACCTTCGTCTCCTCGAACCTTTCACTGAGAAAAGATGAAATCAATTTCCCAGTATGACGTAAGATTGGAATATAATATCCTGACTGACTTCTTATACACACAATTCGATATAACTTTGGCATGGATTATAATCTTTGCTATAGCATGAAGTTTGTAGTGCGCAATTAGAAACAACGTACGTTACGTTAGACATTATCGAAGAGGAAAACGGAAAATTTGGAAAAACAGTGAAATAGGGATTTAGTATTTCCATTTTTACAAGAACAGCTTCTTTTGTACTAATAACATTATTTCTCTTTACGTTCTAATTATTATGCAAGATCTCAGTTCGGAATGCATATTTCGGTATTTTTCGTCAGTTCTTTTTTCAGGTGGCGCCCAGAACCGCACACCAAGGGCACAGAAGAAACCAAAAACTACCCGTCGCCACCTCTCACTCCCACCTCGTGCAGGGAGTCACAAATGCCAAATGCAACACTCCAATCCGGTATTACCAATGCCAAAAAGGAAAAAACACATATAATGGAGAGCACTGATATAGAAACACCCCTCAAAAATAAGAATTGGGGGTGTCGAAATTTCGCCAAGGGAGACCCTTCTCCGGACCGTCAACGACCCGCCGCCAGACGAACTCACGATACTCGGCGAAGTCAAAGTCACACTGAACAATGCAACATCCAAGACACCACGTCGACACGAAGCACCGGAATGTAAGCCCGATGATGTCCCTAAACGGCCCTTTAAAAATTCGAAATTTTCCGACGTGACGACCTCCGTCGATGGAAGGGAGACTCAGGCGCACAAGCGCACTCCCGCCGAACAAAACCGCGCCTTCCCGGCAATGCTCGAGACAAACATGACAGAAAAACGAACAAGCAACGTGAACATAAAAGACATGAATCACGAAACTATAGTACTATAGAACCGCGGATAAAAAAAGCTGGCAATGTTCTGTACGGAACACATTGAGTCAAAAATTCATTAAAATAAAGAAAAAAAAGCTGGGAAAAGGTTTCTTCTGGAAAAGATACATCCAGACGATTTTTGAAAATGAGGTGCCAACTTTACAGTGGCACACGCAGTATGCATATGTAAATAATTTAATTTAATAAAAATTTCAAAAAAATTTTAACAAAACGGAACCGGAAAAAAACTAAGTTGCGCATATATTATAATCTATTGCCTTGAAAAGAATAGGCTCGGAAATGGATAGATTCTAGAGCCTAGTAGAAAATATTTTTATAATTTATGTAAATGAAAGTGGTCAGCCACTTCCCTCCCCTCCTCATTACTCAGGACTACTACGTGTCAAAATACAAAACATATGTGAAAAATAGATCTATAATTTTAAATTAAAGTCCATTAATGCTTTGCACATAATTATTGATACAATTATTATCATAATTACGTATTAAAAGTAAATCATTAAATAAAAAACTGATATTATGTAAATAATTTAATTTAATACAAATTTCAAATAAAAAAATTTTAATAAACCGGAACCGAAAAAACTGTATAATTTGCGCAATACCGATACTTTTGTTAGCTAGAAAACGGAAACAGAAATCGAAACCTTTATTAAGTATTGAATGGCATCTATTCGTATATCATTGAGCAGCATTACCCGTATTATAGAACCGCGGATAAAAAAAGCTGGCAAGGTTCTGTACGGAAGACATTGAGTCAAAAACTCATTAAAATAAAGAAAAAAAAGCTGGGGAAAGGTTTCTTCTGGAAGATACATCCAGACAATCATTTTTAAAAATATAAAGTGCCAACTTTACAGTGGCACACGCAGTATGCATATGTAAATAATTTAATTTAATAAAAATTTTAAGAAAAATTTAACAAAACGAAACCGGAAAAAACTGTAAGTTGCGCATATATATTATAATATATTGCCTTGAAAAGGATAGGATCGGAAATGGATGGATTCTAGAGCTTAGAAAATATTTTTGTAATTTATGTAAATAAAAGTGGTCAGCTACTTTCCTCCCCTCCTCATTACTCAAAACTACTAATTGTCAAAATACAAAATATATGTGAAAAATAGATATATAATTTTAAATTAAAGTCCATTAATGTTTTGCACATAATTATTGATACAATTATTATCATAATTACGTATTAAAAGTAAATCATTAAATAAAAAACTAATAATATGTAAATAATTTAATTTAATACAAATTTCAAATAAAAAAATTTTAATAAACCGGAACCGGAAAAACACTGATTTGCGTAATAAAACATTAAACTAAAAAATAACTCACCGGCCGATGCGCAACAGCGGAGTTGTAAGTTGTAACCCTGCGTTGATCTGTAACATAAAAATATGTTTACATTAAAGTAGGTGTCTAAGATAATATTATCTAATTAACGAATATCATGTAATGGACGAATCAAAAGTTGCGCACTTGAGAAAGTGGCGGATATTCTGTCACAGGACTGACAGGACTGACAGGACTGACAAGACAGCAAAGTAATAGACGAATAACAATTTAACTACTCACCCCACGGTTGCTCCGCCGTCGCCCGATGCCTCCCCAGGCCTCCTCCTCCTCTCCACGATTCGCCAGGTCCTTCTCCGTTGGCCGGTTGGCGCACTCACTACTCACTCACCACGTTCACGAAAATCGACGATAAGATCGCGTCGCTTATGATATGATCGCGCGATATTTTCGACACTTTGCACGACACTTCCGGCATTAATCTCGCGACGCAACGGAAAAATTACGGCGGAGAAGCTGTATGATCCGCTCGACGCCATGTCCGTCGGCCCGTGCCGCGATCTCCCGCAGGTAGACGAACATGGTGGAATTTCGTAAATCGTCACTTCACTCGCGACGTTCACGAAAATCGACCGATATCGTCGCTTATGATCGCGCGACACTAAAGGCACGGCACTCCCGGCATTAATCTCGCGACGCGGACGCGGCGCGTACTTCATTACACTTATTATAGGCTGCGTTCGCTTTGATTGCTTTCGGAACGTAACCGATGGTCCAATGAGAAAAATTCGTTATCGAAAAAGAAATTCTCTCATTGGGCCATCCGACTGATTGTATTAGAACCGGCCTTAAATGAACATTCGATGTATCACATTTTTCTGTAATCTGAATAATCGGACCTGGCGATTCGTACTTATATTACTCTGCGATGTGCGATCCGCGAGCAACGACATCAGAAATTAGAACGGGCCGCGGGCGCCTTGGTAACATGAGCAGTGGGGATAGAGAGGGGTAGGCTTTATGCGATACGCATACCCGGCATACCGAACTAACCGACCGCGGCGAGGCGGCGACCGCGCACCGTGTGTATTCACCTTACCCCCACTCTATCCCCACTACTCATGTTTACCGCGACGCCCGTGACCTGTTCTGACGTCAGACGTGTCGTTATACTCCCGCGCCCCGCGCCCCTCGCTCCAGTTCCCGTTCCAATATCGCGGAGTAAATACACGAGTCGCCGGGTCCGATTGTTTAGCTTGCGAAAAACTGTGATACAAGTCGCGTAATCGCGTTCTCGAGACAGTTGCTCCGGGCGAGTGAAGTTAGCCGTGCGCGATTTACGAAATTCTCTCCGCCACCTTCGCTTCACTTGTCGTGTCTACCTGCGCGCGGGAATCGCGGGATGTCACGGTGCGGCGTCATGGCGTCATGGGGGTCAAGCGGATCGTATAGTTTCTTAGTTACCGCGTCGCGAGATTAATACCGGGAGTGCCGTGTGCCTTTAGTGTCGCGCGATCATAAGAGGAGACGATATCGACGATATCGTCGATTTTCGCTCGTGAACGTCGTCGCATTGTGAGTGAGTGCGACAATGGACCAAGGACCAACGGAGTAACGGAGGACGATCGAGGAGAGGAGAACGGGGCCTGGGAGGCATCGGGCGACGGCGGAGCGACCGTTGGGTGAGTAGTTGTTAATTTTCTTATATATTATATTTTGCCGTCCTGTCAGTTCTGTGATGGACTCCGCCACTTTCGTGGTTTTTAACTACGGTGCAATTTCGGGTCGAGTCTGATCTCCGGCGTATGCGAGATATTACGTCGCGAACGTCGCGTCTCTCTCTTATTCGCACGATCGCAGTATTATTTGCACAATTTTTCGCGGATGAATTATGCGAACTAGTTAACACGGAAATATCCAGCCGCTTATTGCGGCGCCGGCGCCGGCGGCCGCGATTGTTTTTTACATTTTAAAATCAGATATTTGTTAAAATAATGTTTTAAAAACGGGCAATAATTATTTACTTCGATAATTATTTACTGTCGATTATCTTGGACGTAGCTTTAATATAAAAATATTTCTTTTGTTACAGATCAACGCAGAATTACAACTCCGCTGTTGCGCATCGGCCGGTGAGTTATTTTTTGAGCAGAAGGGATAAATACATGTATATTAAGTTTATTTGTATGGTACAAATTAGTACAAATTCAGTCCTTCAAATTTCTGTATTTAATTTTCTTTTTTTCTTTTTTTTTCTTGTGGTCTTTCTAGCTTAATGCTAAGGTAGCACCGCCACGATTTTCTCCGAAATGGCACGGGATACAAAATTGTTATTAGTGGTACAAATTAGTACAAAATGGGTACTAAATATTCTGATAGGTCCGGTTTGATTCTGCCGATTTGGTCCTGCTAGCTTAGAAGAGGTTGATATTTATATGGGGGGATTGACGGTTACGGTCAAGGACTTCGTGACGTCAACGGTAGCGGTTGTTAAAGAATTTAGGTCGAAAAGTCACTGTTGTTCTGCCGACCGGCATACGGCCGCAACGCGGCGGTGCAAGAATTCGGTGCCTCCGATTTCGTGGGGCAACACGCGCGAGCATCCCGCCCTTCCAACGAGAACGTAAATTATCCTGCTACGGTCTTATTGGAATCGTCATTCGCTTTTCGCTGAGCTTAATAATTATTTAAATTGCAAATTCGCGACACTAAGAATGAAACATCATCCCGTTACTGGGGCATTAGGCTCCACGGCTCGAAAATTATACATATATGTGAAATGAACAGTATATACGAGAGAGAGAGAGAGAGAGAGAGAGAGAGAGAGAGAGAGAAAGAGAGAGAGAGAGAGAGAGATCATGGAAAGAAAATTGTCACGCTACGCTTGACCGCATATAATTGGTTTAAAAACGTAAATATTTAAGTAAATAATACGTTACATTGTCGCTATGTCTTTTGTTATATCTATATTCTTAGTAATATGTAAAACATATTTCAGAGAATATTTTTAACGCTGTTTATGAAGAAAAAAATATTGTATAATATTAAATAATTTATAAACATACATTAATCATTTATTAATCGAAGGTAAATACCAAGAGGAAAGTAAATAAATTCGCATACGTGATCGCACGCGTACGCTGCTGCTGTTACCTGCCTCCATTGCAAAGGTCATCAGAACCGGCAGCCCTCTCTCCTTTTCTTCTTCTTCTTCTTCTCCTTCTTTTTCTTTTTCCAACCCTTGGCACTCTTCGTGTCGTCACGGACGCTCGTGCTCGTGCCAGCCCGTAACGCGCGAAGCACAGGTTACATAATTATTCCGGCCGTGCCTCGCAAGCGTTTCTTGGCCAATAGGACTGTGGTTCTATGGGACAGTGGATGGTGTCCCCATAGAAGCCACGCCTCGTGACCCAGACTCCCACATAACTGTTCTCGAAACATCATCGGCAGTCGGAATGAATCGACGCAACGCAGAAGGAAGAAAGTAGCGTTGCAGTAAGTAGTAAGAGAAGCAGAATGGAAAAAGATAGGCGCACGCGTAGCGCCGTCGCTGCCGTCAGTTCTCTCTATCTATCGCAATTACGATGATAAAGATACAAAATTGGCATTACGGATTCTATCATCATCGTACGGTATCTGAACGTACATTATTATCATAAATATCGGAATTCGCAATAATATACATCTCGATACTGTAACGCGAACACGAATAGACTAGAATTTATATTACCGTACCGCTGTTAGTCGCAACGGTAAACTTTGATATCGAACCGCATACAAGTTACTATGCAAATCGAATTGTAACTTTATGAGAGCAAAAACCTTCGTTTCCTTGACGTTATATACATTATAGACATGTATTTGTCTTTTCTGTACATATCGAATTTATTGCAATAAGTTTTTGATTAGTTCTTATTTAATAATGATTTGTGAGTATCTAAATATTCTGCCAATGTTATTCACACAATAACTATTTAATCTAAGAACATAAAATACTGCAAGAAATATATATTATAAATAGTTATAAAATTTGTCTTAATGTTTTAATATATTAATATAGATTATCTGTAAAAATTAATGGAATCAAGTAATATGTTGTAAAACTCGATGACAAGGAAAATATTAACCTGGTCATCTACTTTATGTTTGTAAAAATGTAAAATAAGTATCTCCTAAGTCGTGCAATGCCAAACACTTCGAGTTCCAGTGCCAAGTGGCCGGTTTAATGGCACGTCCGAGGTGTGTCCACAGCAATTCAAGGTCCGTGATATGCGGTCGCGATTCTGTTATCACTTCCTAAAGTAACAATCACTTCCATTGTTTGTCTGACAATATTTCTTCGGTCGCGCATTTATAAGCACGTGTTCAATTGAGATATCACTTTTCCAGGATCAATCGCGTATTTTCTAATCGGTCAAGTCGCATGCGTGGGCGATATAGCAAACATAAAAAAAAAACAAGAAATAACAAGCTAATTTATCACGCAAACACAATTTTCGGACATTCTGAAAAGAAATCATGAAGAAGTTAAAAGAATGGCGTCATTACGGCGCTTAATAATTATTTTAGATATTTTAATATTCAAAATAATCCAATTTAAGTACATTGTTTATTTTTCTACCATAAATAACATTTTATAGACATAAAATTTCATGAATATACAGTCAAGAGTTTTATGTTATTGGTGACGAAAGGCACATGCACGCCTCGAAAGTATCGCGGACAGACAAGGAATTCTCTTGGCGCGCGTACGGTCATCCGTCAAATTAAAGGATGAAAAATGTATAAAACCTGGATGTTTCATCTTTCAACGTCCTATTTTTCTGTCACCCACGCGCGCCCTTTTATTCTTTTTGTTGCTCCTGGCTTCGCGCCGCCACGGGTCACTACTGCGTGTGGCCACTCAATAGAGAGTGTATACCGGCCACTCGGACCCGCAAAACGCGTGTCCAGAGGATTATCAAAGAATGCTCGGACATTGATAGAACTTTTAGGACCTTTTTAGTTTGCCGTCCTTTGAACCCATTCACGTAGCCATGCACTCGAGCGTGCCCACCATAGCCTACGATTCGCGCGATTCATCCGCGGTTACATGACAGCTGGGAAAGGACATACGACGCGTCTAATTGCCAATTAAAAAGACATTTTTCGCCGCAGGCAAGCTGACCGCTTGAATGGTCAGCACTATATATCCGACCACTACTAACACTCGGACATCTGCATTTTGGTCAGTATAAAACCACCATTCGCAGAGCTAAACGTTTCTTTCATCACTCTCCGTGGTTATGGGGCTCGCTCGCTGCGGGTAGCAAAAGGGTTGTAATGTTGAAAATTCAAAGAATACACAGAAGATGCATTGATCATAAGTTGAAACAAATTGAAATATGGTCTTGCTGTTAATACTATGTTGGATTAAAGAAACAAAATTTTCTTGTTAATCAATTCTGCTTTAATCTATAAAGTTATTACTAGTTGTTGTTAATTAATTTATTAGAAATATGCTGAAATATCTTTTATTACTTTTATATATAATTTATCTTTGAATATCCATTCATCCGGTAATAATTAGAGCAAAATTTACAATTCAATAAATTTCCAAGAGCACATATAACCGACAAAATATAATAGCGCGTTACATTTTATTAATATATAAAAACACAATTTATTTAATAAAAAGTTTCTGACAAATCTATATTTGATTTTTCTTCAATTTTTGTTCGATTTTTATTTTCCATTATCTAATTTTTTGTTTATTCGATATTTTTTCATTTGTGCATATATATGTAATTGATAAAATGATGACATAAAGTATAATTAACGCAATGTGAATCTCAACGTTTATCTCGATCGAATATCGTCTATTTTTATTTATTCCGTCTTAAGATGTAACCAACGCAAGTCTTTATTTCTCGGTAGAATAGTCGACGCACACGCGTGCATGCGTTGCAGTCCATGTCGCATCGCGTGGGCCGTGAGTTACTTGGCAACTTCCGGGTCGATTTCAGTCGTCGATCTCGTGGATGAAATTCGACGGTTACCAGGAAGCGGTCGATTCGCTCTGGTGGAAATACGTGCAATAGCCGTCCTTGTCGAGTCCATCCGATCGTCATTGGTGGGTCAGATAGGCGTGGATGGCGCGGCATATGGGCACAAAAGGAGCCGAGGAGAATTCTGCCCGAAGAATTTCTCTTTCCCCTCTCGAGATCGCCATCCTTCTGTTCGCATCTTTTTTTTCTCATCACTTTTACCCGTCTCCTCCTACTCCCATTTTTTTTTACCGGAAAACCAGTTCGAGGCTAGATGCAATGCGAGATACGAACACCCGGAAGGAGATCTCGCTACCGTACAAGCTGCGGCCAAGAAGCCCGAAATTTCGTAAAAAGGGTTCGGGAAATAACAAAACTGGCGGGACCAGCTGCACTCTATTTCACGTTAGAAAGAAGACGGACCTGAGAAAGAAAGGGGTGAATGGCGGACCGACGAAAGGGGATACCTTTCACTTCAGGAGTACAAGGGATACCTTTCCCTGATGTACACTTCCTGATTCTTTCCTGTTTGTGTTGGAAGTCGGGAGAATCGTGAGGATCCGGAGTCACGTGTCGCGTGCCATGGCACGCGAACGGCTGGATCCATGGCACGCTTCCGTAGGTTTACATACGTTGCGACGACCATCGTTGCGTATCGATCGACGCAGGAAAGGAACTTTAGAAAGGAATCTTGAAAAGAGTCGACTTCAACGATCGCCACCGTCGTCCAGCGCATTGCTCCTGCACCGCAAAGTCATGATTTACTGAGATTTACTTTCAATCTTTCGAGCCTTCGCGTAATTCGCCGTTTATCGCGCCTTTCGCATAGCGACCACAAATCATTCGCCCTTTCACGTATATACTACTAAGTCGTCAACGTCCCCCCCGCGTCGTAAATCTTTCTGATACTGGTCTGCCGGTGCAAATTCGTTCCTTCGTCCGTCAACATTTTCGAATTAAGCGAAGCGCGTAATTCTCGAGCGATAATTTTCTGGCGCACGCGAGCGAGTCGCGTCAGATAATTATGCGCACGACAGAATTCACCGGTTAGGCTTCACCGAGACATCCCACGTCTCGTTTCCATCTGTGTCCAGATCGCAGGAGTGTTTTGAGCACGCACCGAGCGAGCACACACGAGCATAACGTACGCAGCTCATAATTGTTGTTCACGAGTTTGAAAACCAAACGTCGCACATGACATGCGTATGTCAATCTTTCGCCAATGTGGAAGACGCGAATATGATGATGCGATGATCATATTACATTATTTATAAAGACAGAGTTCCGTGATAACCACGGAACATTTTTTTAATAATACATTCTAAAAGGAAAGATATAAGAAAAATAGAGCTCGAATATATAGAAACTTGTTTTGTTCTTTTAACATGACTAAATAAACATCCACGTTACAAATATCATACCACTATGAGACTATTACGCAAAGACATGGAATATGAATTAAGCATCGCGATGGCTTCGAACATGTAGCAAAAGCTGATCCAAATTAATATATATGTAATACCTATATGTTTTATGCTACGATTGTGAATAAAATTCAGCTCGCAATTCCGAAATTCCGTTCGCGTTAGATCGTTCGATAAAAACGTTCGCATGCCCATGAGCGGCCGAGTGCTGTTGTAGAACGCGTGTCGTCCCCTTCTGCATGCGCGGCGAACGCGGAAGAGGAGAGGCCGCGATGCCGTCGCTAGTCCCTTTCCAAGTAAGAGTGGGTTAAGGCCCAAGGTCCTGCTGTCGTCTCGAAGGCGATCCCCCGGATGCGAAGGATATACACGCTCGGGCTGCGCGTCCCGTGCCTCCGACCTACAGACTCGAGTCGGTGGGCATCTTATACCTAACTGTACCTACATTCACGGTTGCAACGCGAACGAGCGGACGTACACCGGACGCATACGATAAACCGCCACCAACGACTCGATCTTTCTCTTTCTTTCTCTCTTAACCTTTCTCTCTTTCTCTCTCTCTCTCTCTCTCTCTCTCTCTCTCTCTCTCTCTCTCTCTCTCTCTCTCTTTTCTCCTATTTCTCTTTTTCCCCTCTTTCTTTCCCGGCCGTCTCTCTTTCTCTTGGCGCGCGTTGCTCATCTGCACACGCACGTTACCTATACCGTATCTGTTTGGCGGTGCACACATACGCCCACCAGCCATATAAGTTGTGTGCCGCGTGACGTATATACGTGAGAGTACCTTTTATGTAGGTATCTACATGCGTAAAGGCCTGAACCGTGCCTTCGAGATATGGCCCGTTACTCCGGGGTGTCGCACACTGGAGCCAGTTACCGTGTTACCGCAATTCAGGCCACAAAGTCAAAATACAGTTAGCCGTGGCCGCGTGCGAGAACCGTTCGGCTGCACGAAAAAAGAAATCCGGCTACTCGTCTTCGTTGTCGTTCTCGTCGTCATCGTTATCAAACGTTCTTCTCGCGTCGTGCGCGGGCACGATAACATCCGGCTGCAAACCTACTTGCACGCCAGGGTACATCCTTGTGCATGACACGAAGATGGCTCGCCAAAACTGACTGGAGCCCGCACTGGCATTACTCGCCAACTGACTAATCGTGAGAAATGAGCAGATAATCAAGCGTACGGGATTTCTACCAATATACCGTTTCTCCGGTATTACTCTTGAAAAAATCTAGGTCTCGCCTGAAACCTTTCTAGCACGCCTTTCAATACTTTCTTTCTGGGACGTGATTCTCGGGTCGAGGAGAACGTTCTTTCAAGCATCCGAATTTATCCGTTACATCGGACTATAACGGGGCGGCACAATGTGTACATTTAAAAAATGAAAGAGCATACTCATCATTTGATAAATTGAATATATACGCACACACGTACTGCTTATACGTATAATTTAATTATGCCATTTCTCTTAATACTAATTTAATTTTTTTCTCAAGCGTTTAAATTGCAAAGTATGCGTGTGTTGTTTTATCTCAATTTGATAAAATGTATTTGGCCTACAAAAATAATATGACAGTATAGATATTCGAAATATGCCAGCTATATACGTGTTAAAGTATATAACTGCATTCGCTATTACCACTCAATCCTGTATATATTTCTCATCAAAGTTTAATAGCGTGTGTTAATGTTACAAATCTTGTCATTACAATCTCGTTAGGACATTCGAATTGCGAATTAATACTATACGATTTTTTTTCACACTTTGCCATTCCGCGTATCCGTATCTAAAAAACTAGGCCAAGAAGTTCAATGTTGGCACTTCAGGCTTTTAATAGAGTTATCAGTCTCGGCAGCCGCGGACCCTGACACCATAGATCAGTACCGTGAGTTAGTGCACGTTACCGGCGTGGACAGTCGAGCTCGTTTCGCGTGATGTTTCTACTATACGGTGCCGGTGTTACACGCGCATGAGTGGCCGTTTGAAGTAACTCGTGTGTTCGCATTCTACGTAATAAATGTACGAATAAATGATACGATCGTAACACTTTTCATATTTATTGCTATTTTTATTCTCTCACAATCAGTCGATAAGATTTCACGTATGCACATTACTAGCATACCTTGTTATTTAAGTTATTTTGCCAAACACATATTTTTGGAATCTAGAATCTAGATTTTACAATAAATATTTAGAAATTATCTAGTATAATTTTTAATATTAAATGTTAGATAGTTTCAAATTGTGAATTTAATTTTTCTCGAGATAAAATAAAAATTATAAAATAATTTTTTGAAATGTTGCATCTTATATTTCTGACTGAACACTTGGTAAGTTGGAGAAATTTTATAGATATTTAAAATAGAATTGATAATAAAAGCAAATTTAAAAAACTGTATTGTGTGTAATCTGAACAATCACAAATCACACTCTGACATTCGCTTCAGGGCTTGAAGTTAACATCAAAGCGCGAGCATTTTTTACTTCTTACGACCGTAGTATACCTTTTCTCTCGTGGGAAATACACAAAAGCATCTTCGACATCACAAAGAGCGGCGCGGGCGCGAGGTCCGAGGAGGAGGAGAAAGGACAAGAACGGAAAGGGCAGAAAGAAGTCTGACTGCAAGATTGCAACACTACCCGACAACGGGCCATCCACGTGGATCTTGAAATTTTGAGAGTACGAGCACACGGTTGTGCCCTTCACTTTGCCGTTGTTATCACGTCCTGCTCCGAAACCCTTCTCCTCTCCATTTTCCCGCGCTCATACAGCGAAACACACACGAAAAATCTGCCGAGGTGGGAGGAAGGATGATGCTTTCGGTAATCGTAAGCTGCGCCGACACGCAAGGGCCCCCACGTGGCATTCCACATTTCCTCCACGTCCGTCGGACGGCTGAATCGGACGGACAGCAAGGAAAGGCGGAGGGCAACGCCCAATTCGCAACCTACGGGACGCATTGATATAGTCCCTAGGGAGTGGGTGTCCGGGACGACGCTCGCTATTTCTAGACCGGGCAATTGTTTCGCCGCTTCCGAGCGAACTGCGCGGGAGGTTAACGACACTCGTCGTCTGTCGAAACATACAGCTGAATATCATTTCGTGACTCCGCGGATTTGAGTTACCGAGAGTTCGAGTACCCTTCTCTCCCTTCTTGAGCTGAGGGACGTGAGGGTCCCTGTCCAACCTTGTCTTTTGGTCGTAACGAAACAATCGACCCTCTCTCCGCCCGTGCCCGCCCGCCCTCTTCTTTCTCGCTGTGTTCATGGCAAACCGGAGAATCGGCACTGTCCCGACAATCCGACATGCACCTGCATACATCGAATTCATTACTCACAACGACTCACAACGTCGCGTCGCTTGCACAGTAAAAGCCGACTGGTTTTAGGAATGAGGAAGTATCTCACGAATACTATCACCCACGCGCGCTCTCGCACAACGTAAAAGCAGATGTTGCGCAATCGGCTGATACGATTTCTTTTCACTGTTGAGGTACGAACTCGTCGCTGAATTCAGCCGATTTTTCAAGCGATTAGAAGAAACAAAAAGTAAACGTACAGAATCAGCCATTCTAATGTCGACTAATCGTCGAGTGATAGTTGAAATGTTGTGCTAATGATAACACATTATATTACGTTTTAGTCTTAATTAAAGTATCGAAACGCTCATAGTTTTTGTTATAAATATAGTTTCAATTATAAAAGTCGGAAAATGAAAGATTTATTATTTGTTTAACTTCAAGCAGGCTTTAATCTAATGAAATCTCTAGGTTTCGTTATAAAGATGTTTAATGTTGAACACATATCATAATTTTAATAAGAAATACGTAATCAGTTGGTCGACATGATTTACTCTAAGATCACGAGTATAGATATATCGAAGAAATGGCGTGCAACTTTCATTTGTCTACAGGAAATTGCGAATGTCACGACAATCGTGTTGCGTTTCTCCTCCGATAGATAATGTGTGTGCATGACCGCATATTCGTGTACGTTATCTGTGAGAGAATTGCGTCGCAAGTTGATCGCTAAAGAAGAAAGCCTCGTGAAAGTTAACCGGTAGTGTGTATCGTGCGAAATAATTGTTCAGCTTACCGTGAAGGTAAAAGGAGAAAGGAAGAAAGATGATATAAAGAGAGAATCCCTCGTTCGTAGCCTTTTGATGCCCGTATTAATTTAGTGCTGCGGCGAATCAGTCCGCGACTGATACCTTGACACTGTGCCAGTTTTGGTATACCCGGCGATTGCCTCCATATCTCCGTTTACTTTTTTTTGAAGTAACGTATTCTGAATCATAAAGGTCAATACACGCCTGAGAGCAATGTAAAGAACAAATTCTTGGACGCAAAAAACCTTTCTTTAACCCGTTCATATTTGAATTTGGAAAGCATTATGTTTCGAATGACAGAAATATCACTTTTCTCTTCATATCTTCCTAGCTGTCATATTATTTAAAATTTATCTTAACTCTTCGTCTCCAAAGCAGATTTAAAAAGATAATTATCCTAAAACTTTTGCACATCGCTGTATCTTTTCACGAGTCTAATCATTTCTATTTCGTTCAACCTAGGTCGCACCATAGACTTTCGTTTCTTTCACTCTCGCATAATCGGCATCTTTATTGTTACGAATTGCAAACTACATGTCAATCCCCTTTTGTCGATGCTATGCACGCTTACGTATGCCATACCGCACGCGTACTTCTTGATCAAGATTCGAATCGCGTATCGATCACGCGTTAGGGATGATACGTACGTGCAGTGATACATACGTGAAAGCGATCCACGCGACTAAAAGTAGCAGTGAAAGCATACATGTTCGACTTACGCTATTCGTTAAATGTAAATGCATATAATATAAAATTTTGATATATTTTTTCTCACAATTTCTTTTTTTTTTAAGATTGAAAGGTCATGGATAATCTAAAATTTTAAATGCTATATGAAGGTTAAAATACCATTCTAATTTATGAAGATTATGTTAGATAATAGCTTTGACGCATGAAAACTTTTCGTAAATTTATTCATGATCGTTTCATGATAAATTTAAAAATAATACTAACAAATCAGAATTCTACGTATTGACTGTTGAAAGCAAATGTGTGTGTGTACAGTGAGGAATAATTAACGCGGATACCAATCTTTTTCATCGAAAAATATCAGTAAAAAAAAACCCAAAATGAATACACAGTTCCTCGGTTTTACACGCGCGATATACTTCCTCTGTGCTATCTCTTTTATCTCTCTTTACATAGTAGCTAAATTAGTGCGTTGCATTATTAATGGTAGCATTGGGCGATCGTCCTTCTGATTTACGCGACAGGTAAGAGCAGTGAACAAGATGAGCACGCGTGCAGACGTACAGGTGACTGATTTCACTTTCCCCGACGAGGAAGGTGGTTCTCCCTCTACTCTTTTTTTTTCTACAGAGAAAGTAAGAGAGAACCGTGAGAATGCACTAAAGCTGTTAAAAATGACCCGAGCTCCGGATATGCACCGAGTTTCTTTTATCATGACGCGCGATAACGCAAGTTTCTCCTTTTGCGAATATTATTAGGCATGAGAATGTCGTTAGACGTATTTTGTTTGCCCAAAGTTTCGATCTTTGAGAAATTTAAAAGAGAAAGTAATTTCAATAACAAGAAGCACGCATAATTCTCAGGTACAGTTAATAATTATCTAAAATTGTATTAATTATTTCTTTTATTAATGAATACACATTTGAATAAAAGTAGTTTTTAAATAATGTTTATGGAATCGATATATTATTATAATAATTAACGACATGACTGTTTCTATTTATATCCTTCAATACTATTAACTATCATGCGTATATAAGTAAATATTACATAGAAAATAATTTTGTGATCAATGTCATTAAAACATAAAATAATCAATATCGCAAATAACTTATAGTTAGAGACAAGGAATTTCTAGAAAGCGCGATTTCTCTTGCGAGATTTCTATCTGCGACTAATCAATCGGATTACTTTCGTTTAGTGGCCAATTACTTTCGTAAGCTCATGTGCGATGACTCAGAATCTATGAATAACTAGTTGTGTTCTTAGTCACATCTCGAAGAAAAAACGTGTTGATTGATGTGTCCCTCGGAAGCATCAACAACTTCATAGGCATGTATTAACTTTTGATAACTCAAATAATTTTTGCAGCAGAAATAAAAATTTATTTCTTGCTAGCTTTGATTATACAACATTTATGAGATAAATATTAATTTATTAAATATATATATTTTGTAAATATTACATAAATATATATTATGGTAAAACTTCTATTGCATAAATATGTATATATCAAATATCCAGAAACGAATAGTGAAAAAATATGAAACATTTGACAAAATCTTTATTTATACACTCTACGAATTATACACATCAAGAAACATTCTAATACAAATATTTAGTGCTTCGATGATTTAACTTCAATCATGACACGATGTTCCATTGGTAGATGGTTAAACATGCTAATCTTACAATAGCCAAACCCGTTCAGAGACCGAGTTCAATGATCTGTCAGTTTTCGACTGTACTTAGGTAATTTAAGAATTGACGGAAGGATCGCGAACTCTACATCTCATCGGCGACCTCTCTTCCTCTCTTTCTATTTATCTGAGCATCGTTCTTTCTCTCTCTCATTTTCTGCATCCCTTTTTCCCTCTACATCTCTTTTCCGCTCTTTATCTCTCTCTTTCTTTCTACACTTCTATTTCTCTTCTATCTCTCGTTGAACGTTGGACACGCCGAGAGGGTCAACGCACCTAGCCTAACGAGCAAGCAGTCGACCAACCTATCTATTCTGCCTACCTACCTACCCATCTACCTACTTATCGTCACTTATTCACCGTCGCTCAAGGTGCTTAGATAGCACCTCGAATTGGTGGATCGCCTCTATACATTGTTGGATAGATGCCGTTCGTTTTGGGCCAGGTAAGGCACCTTCTCGCGTGCCACGCATGACGGTAAGGCCCCCCTGGACTACACGGGCCCGCGATAATTCGTAAGCCCGTATTGGAGGAGCAGCGTGGCGCACTGTCGGGTCAGTGATCCAGCTGGAATCGATTTGCAAGAAAACGGTAGGGGCAGAGCAGAGAAAGGGAAGCGGAGTTCTTGAGTGGATAAACGGGAGGTCTAGCGTTGATGGGCGGCCTTTTTTATCTCTGAAATAAAAGAATTCATTATTATCAATCAATTCGAATGGACTAGCTGTCAGTTATCATTGATCAAACATCGTAAATTTCAAGATGGCTGGTTAATACTGCTGACAGATTTTTAGTAAGATAAATTTGTAAGTAACTCTTTTTTAATTGGTGAACTGTTTTTTAATTGATGAAGACGACTTTCGTAATTCGTTCTCGTTCTCGTTATCTGTTCTCTATGATGCTTAACGATTGTGTAACTCGAGACTATTGGTAGAAGACGCTGGGGATGAGTATTTGCATTAATTAAAACGTCTAGTCTACGAAGGGCACGAAGTTATATCGCGACACTTAATGACTGTTAGTCAAGATTTTAAATTGGTCAATACAATACAAAATGTATACAATATTCATCTAGGAAACATGATATTTTGATTGTTAATTTTATCCGCATCTAGTAAATGTTAACATTTCACTATTTACACTGTTTTCACATTCACTGTTTATACTGTAACATATTCCAAAATTACTATAAATGTACAGTGTCTGATTATATTTAGATATTGTTAATAGTTTGATTATAGCTGCAAGATTTTATCAACACACATACTTATACACACACATATAATCATGTTTTAAATATAAATATGAATATAAAATAACACAATACCAAACGCGATATTAATTATAATATTTTTCCTTCTTTTATATTTTGTATCATATCTATATCGTTCAAAACCTACTGTAATTTTACTTGAAGTTTAACTGATTTACATAGCTGGTAGCATCAAAAAATGCTGTTGAAATTAAATCGCGTTTGTTATCAGAGAATGAAATTTGCGATCGAGATTCAACATTCGCGAACGCGAGATCGTCTCGGGACAGGGTGAACGCCCGACCTAGAGGCTGCGCATTGCGTCGCGCTGAGAGCGGCTGCGAGCTCTCGCTGGAGTTTCAACCGAAGCGAGAATGAAGCGGAGCAAAGCAATGAGAAGGCGCGTCGCCGGTAATGCGAGCCATGCGATACGTAAACACGCGACTGTCGTCGAGCGTATCATCTCGATGTTGCGACCATTGCGACGCCTCACAAATCGAGGATTACGCACATTCAAGCACGCATCTATACGCGTGCATATGCAAAATAAGCAGATTTTATGAGGGTCAATGTAAAAGCCTTTTCGAGATATAATACAACGCTCTTGAGAGTCTGTTTCAAATTGTTTTTTTTTTTTTTCGGCCAATTCGACCAGAATCTTCGCACCTCCATCCATGGTGACATCCATGATTTACGATGCAAATATTACGCCATTGTACGAGATAGTCCTTAGGAAATAGTCGACTAGTCAGACCGTGCTACGACGAAGTCGACTCGAGACGGGAGAGGCGGAGTGGTTAGGTCAGGGAGATCCCGACACAAAACTTTGCCACGCACATCGGCACAATCGCCTCGACAACTCGAGCGAGCGTCTCTGCATCTCTTTCTCTCTTTTTTTCTCTATCTCTTTCTCTGCCATCTCAATTGCTCGTTTGCACTCTAGTTCATTCTCCGTCCTTTCTGGTTCCTCCACCTCTCTCATCCTATGCCTCCCTCTTTATACATTCCCCACTTTTCTCTTCTATTCTCAGTTTCTCCTGTCCTCCCTCGCCTTCGCATCTTGCCACCGACGTCACCCTCTTCGCGTCGTCTCCTCTTCCTCGTTCCTTCTCGCTCTATCTCCTTTCCTTTCTTAGCATCGCCTTACCTTTCTTTCTTCCGATTCTTTTCTCTGTTTCTTTCACATCCTTCTCTCATAATATCTTTCACTTTTTCCCAGTTGCTAATGGAGCAACTCGAAGTATAACTCAGCGTGGTCACGCGCGTCTGGACTTGGCGAGTCCTTCGATGACCTAGGATCATAGCAACGCCGACGCGATTAAGATCACCGTTCCTTAACTACGACGACTGAGATGACTCCGCCACTGCGCGCTGATAAGGTGCCGCGTTTCCTGAGTAGATCCATGTCCCACATGAGAGACTGGTTTTCTCTACTAAAGAAAATTGCCAGATACTGAAAATGCATCACATTTTACATTGAAAAGCGCTTATATTTATACACTTGAAAAATTAATTACCAAAAGATCTATTTTACTGAATATATGCAAACAAGACTAGTAAAATATTTATATGTTATGAATAGAGTTATAATAGAGTTTATTATGATAGAGTTCGTTGAACTTAAAGCAGTGCAGACATTGAAAAAGAATTGAACATTATAGTTCTTTTTTCTGAGTAATTCTAATGATTCCCACGATCTATTCCCAAAAAAATCTAAGAGAATCCAAAGTAGTTTGGCCGCGTCTACTTTAGACCTTGAAAAGGTCGATAATCCGAAAGCTTGTAAGTAGCTATCGCGAATCAACAGCAGTCATTTAAAGACTAGTGGTACATATAGAGAGGATCTATGGCTAGCCCGAATGGAAAAGATATAATGTTTCAAACTTATATTTAATTACTATCCGCAAAAGATCAGATAAGCCATATTTTACCAAAAACGACGAACCCAGGAAAGTCTTTATCGGGACATCAAGTCGACTGAATTTACTACGCTGAATTCATGGATGTTACGTGCTTATAAGAGAAGATCCACATCAGGACGGCGTTTCGAAGTTGCCTGTTGCGCAAACCTCGATAGGTAACGTAGGCAGGTTCGTATCTTGCACAATCGCCGTTGGCATATAGAAGCACAACGTAGTAGAAAAAAAAGGGTGTCTGAATTGCTGCAAGAGTCGACTACCGACATCCTTTTCGTCGTAAATTCAACAGATGGTCGTTATTTTTCAAATGTCTCATTAAACAATGATACTCAATTACAATTTTGAAAAACGATTTTGTCGAAAAATCAAATATCCAATATTGACAGTGTCAAATATTTAGTATATCAAGATTATAAACAATAGATACCGCTAGTCATTATTTAATTACATATATCTTTCGAAATATACGATTAATTATTATCGTTAGGCCTTATTATATGCTACCGGATCTTAACTGCCGCTTTTGTATCTTGATATCTATATCAATTAGGATAATACGTATGAACAATATAAGATGTATTATACAAGTATACATCTGATCACATGTCGGATTATTAATAGATAACTTTACACGATTCTTGGTAACATCTTCAATGATGTACAAGACGAACGCACATTACGAGATAACGTACAATATAAGGAGGCTATGATTATCTTGTTCGTACAATTTTATTAATACTTTCAGATGTCCATCAACGTGAAGTCTAATGTGAAGTCTACAATACCTAGTAGATATTAGGCGCGCACCACTGCACTTAATAATTTTCAATATTTTCATGTAAAAATTATTCAAAGTGATGAAAGCCAATTTCGATTATATGACGAATGAAACATCTAGACTTACACTCGTGGCACACATTGACGATGCAAGAGAGCATGTTTGTAAGCTCTTTTATTTAATAATGCCCAATGTAACGCTGTTGTGATTAATATTCGGCCGCGTGTTTCACGTGCGACCAATACGAAAAACCGAAGCAGGAAGTATACGTATGAACGCTGCTAGATCTATATTTCCTCTCAAAAGTGGCCTTAATGATGTCGCGGTGTAACAAGGAGATGCACGCGGCCGGCAAATCGAACCTTGAGGATGATCAAGTAATTTATGATCGTCGTATCGCCCTCTTTCTCTCTTCCTTTCTCGATCTTCCTCTATCTACCTTTTCTTGCCTCTCTTTCTTTCTCATTTCATTTCTCTCGTCTCTACCGCGCACGGGCATAGCAGAAGGACGCGCTACCCCTCCAAACGTGAAGCGGGATGCTGTTGGTGGGATGAGTACCAAGTAGCAACGAGTCATTCACCTTTTATCCTAGTAACACGAAGTCGTAGCTGCAAGCGACGACGGACGACAAACTACAATCTGCACAAGTATCGCGGCGGCGCGGCGGCGCGGCGTATCTAGGTATCCATGCACGGCCATAAGCTGGACCGTGCATTAATTTGTATCGGCAGATGAGACGCTGGCGCGCGTCCTCTCATTCCGTTAGAGTTGTCCCCCTCGTTCTAAATGCAGCATGTATCCGTCAACGAGCGAGCGATTTTGCGATGAGCGAGCAATGACGTCGGGACCGGTTAGTATGTATTAAACTAATGTCATGGTTAAACTCTTTAGATTATCACATTTAGATTAAATTGAAGGCGAGCGTAAAAAAAACACATATATATTAGGTGCACTGAGATTAGTGAAAAATGGTATTCTGATCTCTTGTCTATAAGATGTTACGCTGCTTTCGTGTTTTCCTTCGGCGGAAAACTCTCATTAAAGAATATATCGAAATATAGTCTTGATCAGTCTTTTATCTATATTTTCAAAATATAGATATTTTTGCGTTTTCTAACATTAACGTATATGCGTATTTATTTTTCACTTGCAATTATTTAATTAATTTTATTGTAATATTATATCATTTTGTTATATTAACATCAGTATTTTTCACTTTTAGAAATTTTTAAACTAATAATTTGATAATCACTATTCGCATTGAAGCGACAAAATTTAATATAAATTATTAAGTAATTTACTTTTTATTTTTATCTTTTTAAAATAATTTCTTAACGGAGTAGAAGTTTTTTATTACACAAACACCTCAAATTAAGGTATATATTAACCTATCAAGTTTCTATTTAAATAAAACTTTATTAAGTTTGGTATTGCTACTAAAACTTTCAAGTTGCTTTATTCAAACTTATATCATTAGAATATAATGGCAGAATACAAAGAATGAACAATGACGATAAACCGGCCTACCGGGCAATGCCTTCAGCACAAACGAGGGGACACGTTGCAGCTGTTGGGTCCTAAGGAGAGTAGCTTCTGTAGCTGCTCTTAATCCGCTTAATAATAATCTCAATATGCAACAAACATTTTAACACTTGCCGTGATTCTTTTACGATTTTCTATATCCGAACGGTTTTCTCGCCACGCAATTTTTTATAATTGAAGCTAATGCAATAAGATATCAATTATCTTATCAGTTATCTATATATACTGTCAGGTAATGAGCAAAAATTTTCTTATTGTGTTTTAGGATTAACATAAATTTTCTTATGCCGAATGCAGAAATACAATAATTTATAGCTCCGGTACCTCCGGTCAATATAGCATAAATTTATTTGTAACAATTTAAAATTTTAATCGTGGCTCTCCCCCCGACAATGTTAATAATAACAATTTTGTGACAACATATTTTTACTTGTAAGTTTGTAAAATTTGTTAGCTTCATTTACTTTTTGAAACAGCAACGTAAAAAAATGCATAATATATACATACGTATAGTCATGTAAATCAAATGTAGGAAAATCGTTAACTTTGTGGTATGCCGTAGCTCGAGGACATGGTTTCTAAAATAATAACTTCTCGATCGATTTCGCGTGAGGTCAATGAATCCATCCTACTACCTAACGCTAGAAATAGTGTTAGAGGACAATGTAGCAGTTCCGCCAACGCTTTTGATAATGAAACAGCTTCAACTCACGCAACGTATTTAAAATTTAAAATATTTTTACGTATTATTACAATAGCATAATATTTGTGCGAGTAACAAATATGAACTAAATTTTTTATTCGCAAAACCGCAACAATTGGAAGTGAATAAAAATATCAGGCTTATATTACTTTAAATTATACGTCGTTCTTTTATGCATTCAGGCCATATATTTCACGACCCATATATATTCCGTTTATTCGAAACCCGAACAAAACAATCCCTTTTCTGGACAGATATTTGGACATTATATATGGCATATCGGATCTTAAAATGTGCTGATAGCCTCACGTCTAACTATCTAGTCTAATAATCATCGTTTACCGTTGACGACTAATTCTGATTTGAAAAATTCCTGTGGATCCATCCGCGGTACCTCCTCTCTTTCGAGAGTTTCTCCCTTCTTTTGGTCTGGCGAATCCCACTTTTCTCCCCACGTGAGGCCCAGTGCGAACACGTGGAGGTTGGGCTTATGAACCGAACGATATATCGGGGGAAATTTTCCGAAAGCTCGGTCGGAGTGCCAATTGCCGCTGTAGCCGACAGCAACGGCCAATCGCCGTTGCTCCTAGTCGGACAGGTGGGGGCCCGCCGAGACTTAAGCGAGGCCACTCGCCGTGGAGCTGTCAGAGCTCTGTGGGGCACGGTCACGCACACACAGCAGCCGGTCCCTTCAGTTTTTCCGGTGGCGTCCGCCTCCTCGATCGTCGTCTCCGGATCGCGTGATATTCTTTGCGATTCATTCACCGTTTCCCGATCGATCTGCCACACTTGAGACCGCAGACCATTTCGTGGATCACATCGACTATCATTCCGTTCGCGCACCGTCATTTCATTTGACGATCATCTTGAAGATTTCCGATAATTCAGGACATTTCAGAGCCGCCGTTTTCACGGGATCGCACGGGCTACTTGAAGTGTCAGAAGTGTCTGTAACGCTCTGCTAGCTTTCCAAGGGAGCCGAGTAAGAAGATATGGCTCGGCAGTTGGACCCCACCGGTCTCTACTGAAGACGTTTTTCTTCGCGATCAAGCAACTACATACTTCCGCTTTCAGTGTTGTTGAAGATCATTATCGTCGACATGGCAGCAGGAGGATTGGACCCCACCGGTCTGTACTGAAGTGCTGTCGAATAACTGCGTTTCTCAAGACCGCTCATACATATATCCATATCTCTCCGAATATCTTTCGATTGACTTTCAATTAAAATTGTGCAACATGGCTGGACTTGATCCAACCGGTCAGTATTGAGAAGGTGAAGGAAGGTCCCGGAAGAATCGAGGAAGTAGGAAAGAGTTCCGAGAGATATCTCAAGGTCACGACATGGCTGCTACCGGAGGTCTAGATCCGACCGGACAGTACTGAGATATCAAAACCTCCGAAATTCGGAGGAAACATCCTTGTAGATTGGTGATAACTGACATCAATGATGGAAGAAGTGAGAGGAAGAGAGGAAGTCTCATCTTCCAACCTAAGGAGACTGAGATGGAGCATCCATATTCGTAAGGGACGACATCGGACATTCCTTGTAAATGTGGAATGTCAATGAAGATGCCGAATCTGCCTACGTACAGGGTGAGTGTTTCTTGTCTTATTTAATCGAAATATTCGAAATTAATATTAGCTGCGTAGCTAGATTATTACGTGATGTCAGTTTTAATCGCAATTGTTCGACCGATCTGCTTCGATTGTACTAGCTTTATTAGACCCTGTCTCAATTACTACGACTAACTTGTCTATTCTCGCACGTGTTTGTCATGGTTACATAATCTATGACAGTGATTTGCTCGAGCTCGCGATCAGGTCGCGACTCGCGACTATTCGCGAGCTTCTCTTTCGGCGGTCAACCCTCTCTCACCTCCGCGAGCCTTGCTCCTTCTCACTCCGCGATTCACCTTCTCTTCCTACCATCTCCGACGTAACCGTGGTCGCGTCGAGATTGCAAAAGAAGGGAGAAAGATTTCTTCAAAGATGACCCGCGCATGACCGACGATCCAAAAGGAGGAGGGAGCCAGTTAAGAGGAGCGCCAGGGGGAACAGGGCAGGAGGAGACTCACGTGAGGTGGGACCGCTTGATTATTTAACGTTACGTCACCTCATCCTATATCGATACCTATGTTTGCAACCCATTGGTTACCGCGATCTAATCGAGATCGGTGAGATAGGAGACCCTTGATAGAATCCCGTGGTCGATACCGGTTGTCTAATTTTGACAGACGTGAGATTGGACGTTAGAATATACGCGAGGCAGCGTATCTCACTGCTGTAAATGCGTGTTTTATCCTTTCTACCCGGTTTTCTTGTCGCGGTTACAAGCAGGTGCCCCTCTGAGAGTCAGTCTAGACCATTCACCTCGCTATTACCTCCAGCATAGACCCGAATATGTTCCGGCATGCAATTAAACGAGCTGTAGCATCATGTCTAATTGCGATCATCTAAACCCACGATTGAGTATCTTCTTTATTTTTACTATTTGAGATAGATCCAATAAAATATTTTAAAACAAGTCGTATGCACATATCTCTCAGTTTGCTGATAAATTGCAGCTAAAAATCTCTTTCTCTATCCGTTTGTCGATGTATTTAACGATATACTTACGCGATCTTTTGTATCAAACAGAATTTCTAAAAGAACTTTTGCAATAAAATATATTCTGCTAGCAAGTTTTTATAATAAATATATAAATACATCTTCGCATAATTTATTTAATAATCAACTACGCGATACTAATCACGATCGAAATAATATTCGCGCAAGCGATTATATCACAAATATTCGGCGTACCGGCTCGCAATCGTGCATGCAATGATGCGTCTCGTCGCCAAATATAATCCTACATAAAATAGAGAAATCCTGGAAAAATTGCTCTAGAAATCCGTCGCGCTCGGCATTATCGACTTGCGGGCGTGTCGCGTCGCTTTCGCAAAGTCACGAAATTAGTCTCGGTCCCATGGGAAAGACAAGACCCCGATATAGTGGGTATAGCCGAGGAGGAGGCCCCGACTGACTCCTCACATGGCCGAGTTCATTGACACCACCTGAGTTTTGGGCATTCACCGTCTCGCTCGCGCGTACATACCGTCGATCGTACTCTCCTCGTCAGGAATAAGCGATCGTTCCTTCGCTCGTCCGTTCGCTCAAGTCAAGTCCGCTCGGTCAGCCACCGTTCCTCTTCCTCCTCGATGACCGTTTCGTGGGATCCCCTAGGTTTCGCGGAAACAAGCCGCGATATGCCGCGATCCGTCATTGTTTTCTCGCGCGTTCGCGAACGAATCAACGCGATCTCTGCGAGATTTCCGGAGAAATTACGTTAATTTTTATGGAAAATAAGAGCGATATTGTCGACGAACTCGACTCAATCGGGAGCGGACGTGGGCAGATTCTTCAAAGTTTTCTTCTGCGCGGTTGTGCGGCTCGCATACATGAACCTCTTCCGGGTGCGTCCCAAACCGTTCGTTAGCTCTCGCGCAAGGTGTGTACAAGAGCAGCGCGGCAATTTGCCGTGATTACTCGACGAATATTTGCACATTAAAAGATAGATGTACCGCGTTGTATTTCTATTCCAAAACTATGTAAAACAGATATGTTTTATACTTTACTTTTTTTTTAATTAAGAATAAATTTATAATTGTAGCTATGCGCAAAGAATCAGTCAACAAATGCACATGACAGATAATATATTTATCACGTCAATGAAACGTGTCTCATATTATGGTCGTATTATAGATGTATGTATGAGATACATACATATCTCCAGATATCAAATACTCAAACTTGCGTAAACTTGAGACAATTGATGTTATTTTATTATGACAATCGATTTATGGCGTAAAACTTGTATACAATAGCGTCGTGCACGTCGTTGAGAGAGAAGGAGAGAAAAAGAGAGAGAACCCCATTCCCTTACTTTAATGCGGCGTACACCGGAGGCGCCGTCGCCGGGTGTAATTTCGAACCGCTTCCGTTTATTCGCCGTCATAATGTTTGCCTCGCCGTACGATCTTATTACTAGAATAATAGACAAATAGAAGCTGCAGAGATAGAATGTACAAAATGCTGCCGTTGCTACTCTTGCTGCTGTTGCTGCTGCTGCTGCTACTGCTGTACAGAAATACCGAGACGGGAAAGCAAAAGAGGAAGAATGGGGATAGAATGACAGGGGAGAGAGGGAGAGGTGGAAGAAGGAGAGAGATCACGCGTGACCTAGGACAACATACCGCGCGACCTGCATGCCAATCGTCTCTCTCTTACTCTCGCACGTACTCGCACATTCTTTCATTTCTCTCTTACTCGAACGCGCGGTTTCTCTTCCCGTGTCGCACCGCCGTCTTTCTTCCTCCCTCTTACGCCGCTCCCCCTCGCAGTAATAGGCGTACCGAATCGTACTCCTCGTTCCGCGATCGTGACGCATCGGTCGTGGTTTTAAAACAAGGCGCCGCGATGCTATCGAACCCAGGCAGACGGGCTCGCGGATTTTGGCAGGCAGACTTCTGCGCGGGCAACGCATCACGCATAACAATAGCGTTATCGTATTTGAATTTGGTGGACGTGGTCGGATATATGGTGGCAGTTTCGGCCCACGTGCACGCAGCACGCAAACTCTTCTCTATGAGCAGAAAAATTAAGACGGACCTTACTTAAAGTGAACGGTCAATGTTAATCTTTATTTTTTTAAATGTTTTTTTTTCTCATTTCTCTTCGAAGGGCCAATTAATTCTTTGTCGAACACGTATGCATATGAGGAATATGTGATTCAATATGTTGCGTTTACCTCAATATGACAAAATAAACTGTAAACGCTCCTCTTTACATTTGGGTATTGTTACTCGCTATTATATATATTATGTACATTACGTTTTTATATAAATATGTGACATCTCATCACATTTCTTCGAATATTATCTCTTCGATGGACGATCACCTGGCAGTTCTCTTCAGAGCGTTTCGGAGCGATACTTTTCCTTCGAATAATCCGATAAGTATCATCGCACGTGTCTGACACGTGGTCGACTTGACCGGCAACATTATCACGTATGAAAAACGCCGTTGTACATATACTGGATGCCGGTCGGTATTCAACGACCGACATTGCGGCATAAACTGCCGCGATAATAGGATAAATCGACTCGGTTGCAATTAACGTCGGGGTGGGCGCGTTAAATCACGATACGTGTTGAACGAGTGCGCAATATCATCGGTTTAGTGGACATCTCGAGCTAAAGCACGGATAATACATAAAGATGCGTTTCTACGACGCACGAGAAGAGATCGCGCGGCATTACGATCGTAGACGCAAGACGCCGACTGCTCTCGTCGTCCCCGGTCCCCTTCCAATCTCCCTATCTTCCTCTCTATAGCGAGCATCCACGATCATCCTTCTCCTCCAACACCTCCTCCTTCTTCTTTTCCTCCGCCATCTCTGCCTCCTCCTTTCCCTTGTTACCTACTCCGTCCTCTCCCGCTGTGGTCGCCTCTTTTTTCGGCGGTTCTCCTTCTTTTTTCTCATGTCCAGGAGATTCGGAGGTTCGTTCACCTTACGAGGTATCTACTGCTTGGACTTGTCTATTCCTATGGGAGCCGGGAGTATTGCCGCGTGGCCGATTATAGTCATATAGTTGACTAGAATAACACGCGATCAGGCTGTCCTATCCAAGATCACGCTCGATGAGCTACGCCGAACCGGGGCAGAGAAGTTTTAATTCAACATTCTTCAGATTCTCCCCGGTTTTCTTCGCAGTTCACCGCGTCTGGTCGGGTCTCGAAAATCCTGCATTTCCTTCCCACTCATGACGATCGCCTCGTGCCTCGTGTATAATGCTCAACCTTGCGCTATCGTACTCGCCATTGAACCGATTATAACATTCTCCATCTAGCAAAGATCGACGATCCGTGACGGAGATCGAGGAAAATTATGTTGCCAATGCGACACGACGATGTTGGATTTATCTTCGTTTGATCCTGTTTCATCATCGTTTGCATCGTCAATCTCTCAGTATATATTTGCGACAGCACGCCATCAACCATCCACGTTTGACTCCAAGTATGTTATTCACGCGATAAAGGAATCTCCTCGTTCGATAACCGCCGACCTTTCTCGAGCGAGCGCGCGAGCACTCGCGCATCGTATTTAACCATCCGCGAGCGAGCGAAAAAATTTCCGAAAGGCCAATATCGTCTGCATCGTAGAGCGACGCGAGCTTAGCCTAAGGGTAAATGGGCCAGGGCCATCGTTGTGGCTCATGCAACACGAAATTCCCTCGAAGCACCCGATAGTCTAATAGAAAGAACGATATCACGATTATACCAGGCACTCATCATCGGGCGGCATCTTAGGCTGTGTTCGATGCATCGAAGGTCTGACCAAGCAAGCGGCATAATGCCAACCAGTGGCATTTACGGCGGTAAGACCACCTTTGCCTCGACTCTTTCTCTCCCTATCTATCTATCTCTCTCTCTCTTTCTTCTTCTCGTCCCGCTCTTTCCTTCACACCCTCGCGCACCGTCTTTATCTTCGTCTCTCTCCTTCTCTGTCCGTTTCTCGTTCTCTTTGCTCCTGTCTCTTTCTTTGTCTCTATTTTTCTCTTCCTCTCTCTTTAGCTCATTCTCGCGGCGCGGCGCACGGGTCTCGAGCAGCAGCTTCTTTAGCGTTCCATTACCGATGTTCTATGGAATGCATCGGTCTCTCACAACACCTACGAAGACCAAGTCCGCGGAATTGGCCTTAAATTCTTAAAATCCAAGACAACGGAGCTGAACTTTTTGCTTCTTTAATAATCGACACGTGTGTCCGTTAAAGAGACAAAAAGGTGCAAGAAGAGCATCAATCGTTAATGTTCCAATCATAACTATTTGTACATAAGAACATTTCGGTCAACAGGATTTTTATAGCACAAGATATTAAAAATTAAATCATTCATTTATCGATAGAAAGATTACAGACAGATGACATTACATGTAGCCTGATTTTATTTTAGAAATCTGTCTGACATAATTAGCAATTATGTTATGTCTTCTGTTAGATTTTGTTAAGATATGATAAACTTCAAATTCCTTTAATTTTGGACATTACGAAACGTTTATATTGAACATTGTCGACAATACTCTTGGATACACATGTATGACACATGACACATATACTTTTACCATCGCAGTAAAAATTTATTTAAACGTTACAAACATTAGTCAATACGGATCGTATAATTCGAATGAGTAATACATACACATGCATCTTTTAGCAGTTTAAAACTTTGATAAAATTATACCAATGATTTGATATTCGTTAATTCGCGAATTTCAATCTTGAAATTTTAAACTATATAAATGGTATCATGCAATTCGCAGTAACCGAAGTAGACCCTCAGTTTAGTGTCCTCTTACACATAAATTTAATTAAGTTACTCCAATATATCGTTGGTGTTGGTCTATGATATATTATGAAGATGATATTCTAACGACTAATATCTTTACAATTACTGGTGACATCTTATTATAAATGGCCAAGAGCACTAATGCTGCAAAAATAAGCAATCACGGCGTACTTCCTTGACGATTACAGTAATCCTTGGTGCGATAATTGACATATATTTATAATCAATGACTACGTGTCTGCGGATGAAAATGGGCCAATCATGACGACATCCCCATGCGGGCATTCCAACCGAGGCAAACTGTACAGAGGTCCTCTGAGCAATTGTACTCGCGTGCGGTAGCGCACGGTGCGGCCACGGCGCGGCGATCTATGGTGATAGAAGCGCCGTTGGCGTTGGTGATGGTGAGCGGATCGCCTTGACGAGAAAATCACGTGGCCGCGGGAAATGACTTGTTATATAAACTAACGATTATCTCGGTACTTGTACATTGCCATTGCACGTCTAATCCGACGAGTCTGACACGGCCGTCTCGGCGGCCCTGCGATAGACGACGTGTCTCACGTTCTCGTGTCGCATTTATCACGACCGTGCAAGAATAACGACGCGGCGAGATAACGGATAACGCCCCCGTGAGCCAATCATGCGTGCGCTCTCGACAGTCTCGACTCGATTCCACTCGATCGGGAAATTCAATTCTGCAGAAGCAACAATCAAGGATAACTTGAAGTGTTATCGTCACGTCTCGAGAAATTTATTATTCACCAAGTGCTCAGTGCTTCCTAGGGGTTACGCGGAAGCGTAGAGTCGCACCGGAGGCTCGCGGCAACTACGGAGGATCACGCGAGTGAACCGCATATCTAGGGCAGCGAAATGCAATCGAATAGTCTAGGCCGCGATGCGAGAAAATCAGTGCGGAGCACTCGTGGTGGTAGCGGGTGCACGAGACGTAAAGGTAGAAGTAAAGCCAAGAAAGTAGGTCAACGTTGAGTCGGACGAGTCCGAGAACCAAGTTCAGGGGCAAACTGCAGCGCCATGCCCGGAGCCACGGACTCCTTTCGTGCCTTAGGTTAAGTTCTTTCTCTCTTTCTTTCCCTTGTCGATGTGCACACGCATACGCGTGTGGACGCGTGTGGACGCGTGTACAGACCGTGCGCGGTCTATCTCTCGCTCTTTCTCAGAGAGGAGAGAACACAAAGGGAAAAAGAGAGAGTACGCTATACAGGAGGCGGTCTAACGGACTCCGCTCTGGTCTGCCTAGTTTTATTTTTCTGACGGACCCAAGCCTGGCCATTCGTTCCGTTCCTCTCTTGCCCGCCTTGGACCCTCCCTCGCACGCGTGCACGACTGCACGCGCGCGCGTGTGAGTACAAGAAGGGAGAGGGAGCGATCGTACCTGCGCTTCTCCTTATTTTCTCTTTCTCCGCGTTAGCTGATCTTGGCCTAGGTCTCACTAGCGCCGTTGCTCCCGCAGCCCGCAGCCGTCGTTACCGCTTCGAGAGTGCTTTCTCCTGAGCAAACTGGCGTTTCATGACACATTTTCGGCCGAACTTGGCCCAGAAATAACTGAGTTGGAAAGTGTAAGTGAAACCCTTCGCTCTCGAATAACCGTTTCTAGCCATGACGATGGTTCGACGCGTCTACTTTAGACGAGTGTTACGTTCTTCTTTGATATGGTAGGATATGATATTTCATAACTTTCGTTAGTTCCATTACGCATTTTGACTCACAATCAATCGCTTGATACATTCTCTAAAAAACTTAATCTTTTGTGGAAATCTATATATACGTTTACACTGGGATTACGATAGTTCTCGGCTTTACCTTTCCGTTCCTCGAATTCTCTTTCACTCCTCCGTAATGACGCGCGGCAAAGAAAAGGATCGAGCGAGTAAAGTGACCTCGGCAAAATCGTCACGAAGGCTGTCCGGCGCGCGTGCGAGCGCGAGCTCGAGCGCGCATATTATGCTCGCTGTATTCTACCAGCCGGAAGATATATTATATCGATTAGCGATAAAGCGCGCCTATCACCTATCCACCTAGCGAGCGCACACAGGCGTAGACAGGTAGGCTGATGTGGTGGGAAGGTGGTCGGCCTCAAGTAGGCAGGATATAGGTAGCGGGTAGCCAGCGGGTCACTCGGCCCGTCTGTTTTACGTCTTCGTACACTGCTGTTTCACATGTACGTGTGCATACAGCGGCGCGTCCGCGCATTTCAATCCACTTATCGCGCCACATGCGAACCGGCTAAATCGCGTGCTGTTACACACGCTTCATAGTATTATCTCCGTTCCGAGCGCGTGCTCTTGAACGCGAGAAGCTGTAGGAAGCGCGCGGACACACGCGCGAATGAATGGAAGCGCAAGTGATTCTTGCGCTGTTAGACGTGCATGGTGCATCTCGTGCAGCCGATGCTGTGCGGATATGTGTATGTATGTATATGCTCTCTCGCGTTGCCGGCAAATTGTCCCTGAGGATACGCGATCGGTTTGTCAGGGCGTGGTTTCCTATGCAGTTTTTGCCCGCCTAGAATGCACTAGGCGGCCTTCGCTGAGATCAGGATATCCCGCCGCTCGTTTTTCCCCCTGCCATTCCAACATACACCCACTTCAACTTCTGTTTTACGCTGCGCCCTCCGTAAATGCACTAATTCTGTCACATTTTGAATTATTCCTACTTGCGTGACAAACCGATATGCAGGTTACTAATATCGTAATTTGCCGTATTAATTACCGATAACTGATCTCCTGCATTGACTTCAGTTGGATACATTGAAAGATAAAAATTCAAGTTAGATACTTTGTTGCTATGTGTGGCGATGTACTATTATTAAAATCTATTTATATACATAAATATTTATGCTAATAGCGTTCTGTTTGTGATATGTATACTTCGTATTACGTACAATCTAATCGTACGTTATTAACGAGCCTTGAATTAATAGAGCTATTTCTTATTGGTTGTTTTAGGAATCAATCAGCAACGACACCACTGCCATCGAATTACTTCATCGTTCTCATCTTCAATGACGAGGATATAGTGAAGTCTACTCGAGAATGGAAGGATCAGAAACTTTACACTGCCATGGAAATTCACCACCTAGTCGTTCCATCTCTTTCTTCATCTCTGTCTCTTGCGGAGACACGCGCGACTCTCGAGGGCGAATAATGTGAACACTCGGGAGAGATCGTATTCGTTTCTTTTGATATTCGTGACACCACGAATGTTCCGCGATCCGCCGTACACTACCGATGTAGTAATCACGACAAGATGCTATATTTTTTGAAATTTATATTGCGCGTTAAGACACGGTGGCCACGCGGAAACGCATTTCATATAATAAAACGCAACTTTGAGAGCAACGAGAAGAGCAACGCTTCGGCCTCGGTTAACACCGAAAAAACTTTTCCTACCGTCCGATATCTGCTTTGTCCTCATTATCATTGCTGTTGCTACTATTAATCGCCATTTGTATTGATGTCTGCCACAGTGATCGAGACATTTACGCATGCAACAACATCGCGCTATTACCGTTATCGCTACACTATCAACGTTGTTACGACTAATATGATCACCGTTAATATATCTTTTTCCTGTTGCTTCGAATGTCGATGATATCGTCGAGCACTACACATATAGATTGAACAGTATAAACAGAGCTGATTATTTAGAAAAATCCCGTTTCCTCTCTTGGTGTGGCTCTTTAGTATTCGCGTTATATAAACTACCGAGAATTATGCAGTTAAAGCAGATAAATTTAGATGAGGCAATAAATCATTTTGCTATCGTAAGTAAGATCGATCCTGATTATTTATACGGAGGTCCATATTCAGTGATTTTTAATATTTTACATATTAAACACACATATTACTTAAAAAATAAAAATTAAACGTAAACACAGCAAATTTTATCGAATTTCAAAAAATAAATGAATATCAGGATTTGCGCTTTTTTTGAGTGTATACATATATTATTTTAATCGATTTAATATTTAGACATAATTGATGAACAAATTTTGTTGAAACTGGCGAAAATTTCAAATTAAGTTTGTTTGACTTACTTCTAAATATTGGATACGATTAATATTCTTGAAACTAAAAATTAAGAAACTGCGAAATATGTAGTCAATCAGAAAAAAACTCATTTCTGAATTAGCTTCCAAAATTTTAATGTATGTTTCCAAAAAAACTAATCGGTTTTCACAGTTTTATAATAAATTTGAAAATGGCGGTTTTCTTTGAAATCGCGAAGACTTGAAAAAGTAATATCCGCGCGCAGAAATCGCCGTTTACACAGACGATACACGAATGTCCAGCAAACTGATCGTTCGCGCTCGTGCGACGTATGGCGGTGTCTTTCGAGAGTCTGTGCGAAATCGATCAGACACCTTCGTGATTATTATCAGGAAGCGATCGCAGTGCATACACCGGTTGCGCATTGTTACACATAATTTCTTTCCGTCGGCTGTATCGTAATGCGCGATTCGCGCGTTTCGAACCACGACGACCGCGTACTTTGCATTCCTCGCATACATCGACTCGCTTGGTGCGCGAGCTCATTGCAACTCGTTCTCGCACACGAGCACGTACGAGCGCACACGCACAAACACGGACCGAAGCGTTTAGCCGCGCTTTTGCGCGAGCTGGAGCGCGTGTTCTTCACCTACGTATATGTGTACGAGTTACCGTATTTCTCTTAATTACCACAACGATCGAGTAGCACATAGGTAAACGTTCGCGTTCTGTCTATTTCTTACTTCTTAACTATTATTCTAATTCTTATTATCATCTTTTACCATTATTATTTTTATCATTAATCTATTGTATTATTATAATTATCATCTTTATTCAATTATTATTATTGATATTATTCTTGTTTTCCATTGTTACTCGTTAAGTGTTTCGGGACTCTTTCTCTCGCGGCTCTTTTTCGTTAAGACGCCGAGTACCATGGGGGATGGCGAGTATGAAAGCGAGAATGACGAGCGGGAGGAGGTAGTCGAAGATGCGTTTTCTTTTAGCGAGTAAAGAGGCGAACGCGTGCGTGCACGGGGAAGGATGCGAGTGTTCTTTTTTTCTTTTTTTTTTTGTACAAATGCATGTGCGAGAGACAAGCGGGACTGAAGGAGAAGCGAAGAAAGAGATAAGAGATATATATACACATACACACAATATAAATAAATATATATTTTTGTACCTTTTATCTCGAGGAAAATCGACACCTCGATAATCGAGACGCTCGCGATCGACCGCGATCGACGCCGCGCGTCCGACGGCGGTCTTACCGTATCATGTATCTCTCTCTCCTCGTCATGATCCCCGTGACCTTTCCCTATTGGAACGCAACGATCCGTAAGGCCGATAAGAGTTCGTTACTTGAGGTCACGTTCGGAAAAGCGCGTCAATAGTTTCTATTATTAATCGTGAATTGCCGCAATTGTCGCCGTACGTCTGAACGTTACCCCGACTAAGATCCACGGCGTTGGTAACGAGTTTCTAATTCCGAAAACTGTCTCTTAAATTAATTTTTCCTTCCGCTCCCGTGCGAATCATAGGTAGATCGTAGCTATTTGTTTTTCTTTTTTTTTTCTTTGTACAAGAAAAATGATAAATGCGAGAAAAATAAAGAATATGAAACAAAGCCGTTGAGCGTTGGTGATAGCCCTTTTTGTTCCGTCACCTCCTTCACCGCTTCCTTTGTGTCGGCCTTCAAGGATAATGCAATACAACTATTTCGTCGTCCGTGAACGACTTCTCGACTTTCTATAATTGAGTCATTTCTGAATGCTCTTTTTCCGCCCTCTTTCTTTTGCCCTGCTGCCTTTTTGGTCGTTCTGAGAGCGAGAGACTATCGATTCCTTTATTCTAATGTATTATATATTCAATAAAGAGGTTTCTTTGATCTTTACATGTGACCTGTACAATGTAATGTAACACCGGCAAACGTACGAACAAGCAGAAAATCGTGTCAAACATAAGAGATCTCCTACACGTGATAGATATATCACGATTATGATATAATCACAGTTTTACTTCATCAAAGATACACCAAGCTATCTATCTATAGAAACTGAGACATTTTCATAGGTCATGGACCATATTTATGGGATTTGATTTACCCGTAATTATTACTTACAGCTAAACGGTTAGCCTTAACTTTTAGCAGAAAATAATAACCCTAAGATGATGTCTTTACTGCTGGTGGTCTTGTATCTTTTGATTTATTGTTTTATCATCCTCCGTTTTTCCATTATAGGCGATTATACCAACATAACAACTCCCCGTCGCGATTTACAGTCTCACCCTCTTCTCGAAGCTACAAGAAATTCGCGTTATCGCTGCGAGTACCGGTGCTAATCACGAGATATCAGGGATTGGTGGCGCCTAGGGCACGTGGCACGCGCACATCTCTTTTGTTTTTGCAGACCACCAGGCGACTAGGCACTAGGTTACTGGATTCTCTTCTCGGGTTGTTCGCTCTTCCCCTTCTGCCGGTGTCCCCACCATCACTATCCAGCGATCGCCGGCTCTCTCTCCCTTCAATTCTTCCATAAACGCAGGCGACTTATGGTGCCCCAGATGCGATGTGCAGTTTCGTCCATATCACGCCGACACATGCTGTTGACGTAGGGTTTTAATCCATGCTGTGCCTTTTGATTAACGGTTTTTTTTCTTATTTGTCACTTTTTCCACTTAACGATATCTATCATGCGAGAGCCATTTACCCAGAATGGAATTTTTCTGACATTCGGCAAAAGAAGCCAAGATATTCATTCGCTGTTGCATTTATATCTGTTAAATAACTGTCACTTACAGAACTTTTGATCTCCATTTGAATTAAACTTTCCGGTGACATCTTCCGTTACGATCTGTTGATTCAACATTATAGCTCTTGACACATATCAATGTAAAACTCCGAATTTAAAATTTTAAAAGAGTCTTCAAAATACCGTTTGATCAAAATTTGAGTGAAATTAAATGTTAATTTTGTCAAATAATTGTAACTTAAAAGCTTTTATTTTACAAATAAATTTTTATTTTATTTTTGATCTTTCATAATTAGATTTATGGATCTAGATAATCTCGAACTAATTAAAACCATTAGTTCTAAAATTTATCGTTTACAAGTGACAAAGATATTTTTTATTCCGATAAGTATTCGAATAACAGAGTAACAGGCAGGTAGCTTCTTATTATGTAGAATTGTCTGCGTCAATTGATTTTACAGCATTATTTACAAGTGGATTATTATATTTTATCTTCACATAGAGTAGGTATGAAATTAATCGTAATTGCCGCACAGAACTCAATAATGCAGCATGATTGTTGCAACCAAAGTCGAGGTCACCTGAAGTATTTCTTGCAAACTAAGATTGCGGGATAATAAAGTTTTTCTCAGTCGCGATTTGCGATGAGAAACGATCACTTTGCTTAGATATGCTTGCAGTTTATTAATAGATCTCTTTATAATATATTCACATCTGTACGACTGTGTGTTTATTAAAATTGTTTTTGTAGATGTCTAAGAAGTAAATTGCAAAAGCTCATCAATGCATACGTCGAGTATGTGTACGTGTACACTGACAATGAGTTGAAGATTATTCTTATCTATATTTTTTTCATTCCTTAGTAGATTTCAATGTTTCTGTGAAAAATTTGGGAACTCGGTATGGTACCTGTTCAAAGAAAACCTAAATGAATTGTTTACACTTTAAATCATTATTATTTCACGTTTACTGCCGCCTTTTATTTTACGCGTCTACTCTCTTTTTTGTGTTATAATATATGATCTACTTTTAACAGATCAGGTATGTTCGGTTTTTTGTAATACCGTTATGGGACCTACAAAGAGGAAAGCCTTGGCGACGATCTTGTGATTTTGAATTAAGCAACAGAGAGAACCTTAAAAATACTGAAAAAAGACATAAATATTCTTAAAAAAGGAAAAATTTGCAAATGCTATTAAATTATGGTTCACGACCTTGCATTTTTATGTGTGACTACTTCCTTTTTAGTCTATTTCAAAGAAGATTCTACACAGACACGCAACTATATTTATGAGACCGATGGACTTTTTGTGCTGATTGATTTGTTACCATAGCTATTGAGCTATATACATAAATCGTCTTTAAAAGAAAAGAATGTAAGTTTGAAACATAAATTTCAGTAAAATATAGCTAGTACAACGCATCAATTTCAGTACAATTTATTGGAAATTCTTATGTTAAAATAAAGAATATTATATAGATAAATTTCAATGTCTTATAAAAATAAAATTAATTTCTTATAATAAAATAATATTAATAAATAAGATAATAAATTTTACATTAATTAATCAAACTTTAAGTTATATTTTTAGTTTTTACGAGGAGGTTAATCCTTTGAAGTGGCTGAGGAAAGGTAAATGACCAACCATTAAAAAGTACAAATGTTTTCGTACCAAAATTGTGGTCAAGCTCATTCACGTTGTAATATACGGTTTTGACCCTTTCTGTATCCTTTATGCTTTTAACCTTTGTATTTCTTGTATTAAAAGTGCTTCTTTTTCTGCCTGTTAACGCCTATATTTTCATTCGTTACCACAATCGTAAATACGGTCAACTATAATACCTAAAACACGAAGATTCTGACTGTTTTAGTTGGAATTTAAGAGCGCAGCGGCCATGCGACACATTTTCATTAATTGGAAACGTATCTTGATAAACGTAATCATGATATTATAAAGATAAACATCACATTAATATAAACATGACATCATCATAAAAGCCAAACAGATTCGTGCGTTATTTATGTCAAAAGCAATACGGCTTTTAAGGCTACAATTTATCGGCCATTTGTGTTTCTTAGTTTTACGTTTTATATCTAGTGTTTATATAGAATTTTATTTAAAAAACTTATTTTTATATTTTACATTTAAAAATTTTTGTTGTGCGTAACTTAAAATATCAATATATTTTTCAAATTATATATAAATGAACAATAAAATAAAAAAAATTGAATATTAGCAAACTTATTAATGAAATAACTGCAAATGGATGGCAACAAAAATGCACATTAAATTTTGTAGATTGTTGTAAATGTTAAAGAAAGCAATATATAAGCAATAAACGATAATGGAAAATGGATATGTAAAAAATTTCGCGTATATGATCTGAAATTATTGATGTATATGCTACGTGTTATAAATACATCTCTAGGTCGAATTTCTTTGTCCAGGAAAAGCGGTTCTTTCGTCATCGAAGACTGTGAGAACGATCGAGTCCTTGGAAACGATCCCCGTCTCCGAAACGCGGAAGCTGCGCGTAGATTACACGGACCACAGTTAGACGAGGGTTGCGAAGAGGCGGAAGAAATGAAGGAATAAAAAACGAGATGCCGTAACCACACCACCGCCGCTTAAGGGGCAGCTTGCCGACGAGCTGACCTAACGGGACTACCGTAACCGCCCCTCGCATCGTAGTAGGGGATTAAAAAAATGGGATGAAAAAAGAAAAGAGATTCGGAGGTACCCTCAACCCTTCCGCATACCAGTGTTAATCGCGAGCCATTTGGAAAGCACCTTTCTTCGATCCGGTTCTCTCAGCAACCCCTTCCTCTGCTTTTCCTGCTGGTCCACACATCACTCCTACCCCGAATTCGAAGGGAGGAGGAGAGAAGGGGATCACCAATTTTTTTTCACCTTCTTCCACCGTCGCCTCCTTACGCCGCCTCTTCCAGATCGCGGCCAGACCACTCGAGAAAGACTACTCTTCCTCCACCAGGTGCCTGAAATTTCGCCAGCTGTGTGCTCCTCGTCACTTCCTGCTCCAAGAAGCAATCGTTTTGAAAATACCTTAATACCGCGAAACTTTAGTCCTTTGACCGCGGCGCTTCGTCGTCTATAACCGATTTATTTTCAGTGCAGTTATAATTTATGTATGACTCTCCGGACAATCCTAAAATTCAAGAAACTCAAAACTCAAGACATTTTTTTACATTACAGATAACATGAAGTTTATATGGCGGATAATCTTTTTTTATGAATAAAGAATTCACGATTTAAATGCAACAGGGTTGATTACATCTCACGCGACACTGAATGTGTAATTAGCAGCAAGCAAAAAAATATTGATAGTAGAAATTTTAATCGTGGTACGCGGAGAATATATTATAATCCGAGTGTCTCAATCGGTGCTCATGGCCACGAAGTTGCAAGATATGTAGCTACCAACGCCGATGTGGAGGATGTTGATCAATATTAAAACATCATCCTATGCGCCTCGTCCAAATATGGCACGCGACTTATGTTAATTTGAAATAATTACGTGTGCGTCTTTCTAAAACCGGATTTTACGGCTGCTTTGTACGCTTGTTCGTTAATTTGACACATCAGCATTCCCGATTAATTCACATAAACGACGACATTTTTTTACGAAAATGTCATAACGAACATCCTCATTCCTGAGCATGCAATTTCACGGAAATGAGTAAAAATACATGTCATGTGTCTCATTGAAAAGACACATTCTCCAGTTTCTTCCCCCTCACGGTATTTAGCTGTGAAAATGAGCATTGAGACTGTTTGAATGAAGATATATTGACATTTGTTATACACAGATTTATTAATATTAATAAGCCAGTTTCGATATCTATATCCTTATTTAAAATACTTCACGTTACATGTCATCTTATATAATTTGTATTCTCATATCCAAATCGTAATTAGTATCGTTTATCGTTCATATTTCTAATTCTTCATTTTCTTTTTTACCTTAGGATGAAACATAACATATACGCAACTCATTTAATTCCCTCTCTCCCCTGACAGCCGATGAGTGTCTTCTGTATCACTTTCGGTTTTAAGGAAACCTCCTACGGCGTCCATGCAAGAATGTATAAAATCCATGACAGCACCACGTAGGAATCTCCTTTCGAATCCTCGAGGAGCGAGGACGATGAAGAAGGCTCAAAGGTTGCTGCTCGCTTGTACGCGCATCTGCCGCCTCGATGATAAGGTTGCTTTCGTTGTACCACCGAACCGGCTGAAAAGAGTGAAAAGACGAATCTTAAGTTGTGCAAATAATATTCTCTCGCCCCTTTCTGAGATCCGCCCTTATCCCCTCTCCACATCATCTACGGCATTTGTTATTTTTATTCCTCTTTGTCTGTTTTTCCACTGTCTAAACCGCATGTAGTATGCGATGGACCGCGGCGCGCCGCGAACGAGCTCACTGACCCCTGAAAATATGCGGATAAGCGCAGGAATCCTCTGGTATCCTAAGCACCTCAACGTTTCATGACGCACCGATGCTCGAGCGCGATGCGTTAATTGCCAATATACGAGCGTATCGCAAATATAAGCGATATCGTATGGTAATCGCGTTTAATATTCCTTATTAATCTGTCCGTCGCGCGGTTACAGAACCGTGGTAACGAAACGTACGACGAAATAATCGGCTATCATCAGCCGATGCCATACACGCATTCCCGAATCCCGATCCTTATTCCGCGACGAGATTGATGCCGCACACCGACCTTGAATCCTATCGGATTAAATGAAGACGTCCACGCGAGAGGGACTTTTCTAAATCTTTTTTCTAACAGTCGCGATTTATTCGCCCGATTAATTTGCCCGGCCGACGGAAGACAGGCGCGATGCATTTACGATGAAGATTCACTCACGATTCGCAATTTATCACCCGCGAACGGACGATCCCTGTGCGCCGCGTGAGGATCGAAGACGCGTTCGTCGAAGACGAGTTGAACTCGATGAACCGAGCCGGTGGCTCTCGTATATTATTGGTGGTCCATAGAAAGAGGGCACGAAAGCACGCGGTTCAGAAAGCGCCGGTTACATTTAGCAAACACGAAGTCCATTGATCGGCTGGTAACGAAAATACACGGTCATTCCTAATCGTGCGTGTCGCCACGTCTAGACGTTCCCGATTAGCGAGGGAAGGCATCGATGTTCATTCATTAGTGGCGCCAAATGCATCCGTTTTCTCTGCTGTCTTGTTGATTCTGATGACTACTCAAGTATTTACAATCAAAACAATCAAATTATAGAAATTATAATATTTACGCGAAACTGAACATGTGTCAACTGATAATTTTTATTTATTTAATTATTAAAAGTATGATAATTATTTACAGAGGAATGCTCTTATGCTTATAATACAGAAAGAAATAGAATAATTAAGTATTGATTGAACCATTAACAAATTTTAATTCTTTTTTTATTAAATATAATATGAAATTCATATATATATCGAACAACATTATTATCATTATAATGAATGATCATGTATCATTCATAGCATTCGGGTGCGCCTGGTTGATTACGTAAATCGAAGGTCACGGTTGCCTTCGTGAAAAATGCCGATGACTCAATGGCTCGCCAAGTCGCCACACGGCGCGAACTAAAAAAAAAAGGATCCGACAAAAGGCACGGGAGAATCGGACATAGAAAAAGAAACGAGCAGTACGCCGTCGTCCTTTCGCGGCAAGGACGACGCCGACAGCGCAGGTTCCTTTTCTCTGTGAGATATTGAAGTGTACCTAGCTGGCCGCTTGCTCGCCCGCCAGGATCGTTACTTATATCAAGAGTCGAGTAAATTTTGTGTGTTTCCGCAACGTCAACCGCTTTCGATACCAATCGCGCGCGGACCTGACGATGGAGATCGGCCGAACAACAATGTACCGCTCATTTTGGATTCTCGCGCGTCCATCGTCCATCTCCATTCAGATAGCGATCGACCGATCATGAAAGGAATCCGCTCGGGAATCTTCGGGAAAATCGACACGCGTTTTCATCCAGCCGTACTATTTGTAAAAACACAGGAAAGCCGGAGATTGCAAGCCCTTTACGACCAACCCTTCGTCCCAAAAACCCATCGATGAACGGCGAGAGAATCAGGAGAGAATAGAGTCGTTAGCGAGTGCCAAAATAAATAACTTAAATCGCTCTCCCCGGCTTTTACCTGTCTCTTGAAAGATGTGCACCTTTCTTTCACGGGTCCCATTACCCGACACTCGTCCTTATGCTTTCTCTCGAGAATTCGTTATCGATGGTATTGGATCTTATAGCCGGCAAAATATTGACCATGAAGGCGACCAAATTTGCTACACCTATTAGATGTCGGTAAAAGAAAAGCGTTCTGGAAAGTGTTTCCCTTAAGAAAAATTTACAATGCGGACGCATGAAATGTCACGTCGTACCGGGATTAAATGTCGCTCTGCACTACGTTATTGTAGGACGCAATGGTATTATCCCGAGAAACGGTTATAATGGAAGTTTCTATACGCGCGCGTGTACCTCCAACATTTCTCTTTATACATACAAAAAGTGCTTTAAAATAAAATATTGCAAAACTTCAAAAGCTGATATGGAATATGTTGCACGAAAAGAGTTTATCTTTAAAAGAGTTAAATTTATTTGGATAAAAAATTTGGTACATTACATCAAGATGTATAATAGTATGTTATAATAATTTAAGAGATTCGAATTATTTAATAACAAATATAAGATATTAAGTAAAAGAATATTGTAAGCAATTTACTATTATGTAAAAAGTTTTAAAATATGTCCATTCTTGAAGATCTTTATTAATAAAACAAAATTCAAGGTTCAATATGATCGAGGTTCTATACGATTCTTTGAAAGGAGATGTAACACATGTATACGCGCATTGTAAAGTAAAAATAGAAATTATACCTGGAAAAGGTTGCTACCAAGGGAAGTATAAAGAATACCTGTAGTGATCGATTACGATTCACATGTTAGTTTTCGAAGGTCACATTAGATGTAATTGTTCCGGTATGCTTGGCTTAGGACATCTCCGCAAAAGAGTCGCGTTAAAAGGAGCCTGTTAAGAAAAATTCGCGCTGGCATACGCATCAAATGTCACATCACGCGCGATTAAATGTCGCCGTGCTGTACAGAGCTGTACAGAGTAATGGTATTATTCAAACTAGCCATATAATTATGGTAATTGTACGACAAGATTTGCAGTACGCAGCAAGTAAACGTAGAGATTTACATGCTTTATTAAAATTCAATTGGTCACGCGCGCTATGTGAAAATACTTTATACGAAAACGTTATTTAACGAGCTGAACGATATATACGAAATTGCACAATTTACCAGCAAATCCGACATGCATAACCACTGCATAATGAGTTTGCCGAGTGTTGGGACGTCGAGTATCAATTTCATGTTACATAATGGAAGAGAAGAGAAGCGGGAAGCGAGAAAGAGACGAACACGGCAGAATTGAAGTGTGTCTCGTATCCGCGCTAGTCCACACAAACTTTCTTATTCCGCCCCGTAGCCTCGCTTCCGGTTGTGTAACAGGCGCCTACGCCACACGTTGCATCCACCGCGTGTATGCATCACTCTCTTCTCCTCCTCCTCCTCTTTTTCCTCACTCCTTCTCTCTTTCTCTCTTTCTCGCGGTCCTTTCCGCGCGCACTCGAGCACCCTTCTTGCGCGTTATGTATACCTTCACAAAAGATCGCTAGTTTTATACGAGCTTTTTTAATAGAACTCGTATAAAAAGGAAGGCAGAGGGTACACGAAGAAGAGAGAGAGAGGACCCGTGCAGCTTGTCGATAGCTCGACAAACGCTGCTACTTTTTCAGTTGCCGGCCGACTGTCCATATACCATCAGAAACAGGGAATACGAATGCAGGAAGTAACGTATCCTGTGCGACCGATAGCTCGAGGGCCCTCGTGCGCTCATCTCCTCGTCTAGATCAATTTGCCCACCTGCGTGACGTATGTCTCTTCCTGATATCTTTATGTGTCAAGAAGATTAGGAGACTTTAATTATACTATCTTCCCGCTGCGCGAGTAACGATGCATCGAAGTGAATGCCATCGTTAAGTATCGCTGCGATTCTCGCCGGAGGTCTTCTTCGCGTTCGTGAGAAGAACGATCGCATGTAAATTGTAAATCACCCGCGAAACTGGAGCGCATATTCTAGTTTCTCTCAACGATGTAGGAAAAACTTAGCGGTCAGAGAAATTGGTCCTTATCGATGGATAATTGTTCCTTGTGAAATTATTTAATACGATTCCACGTTTTTATCCACAGACATGCATAATTCAGATCGTAAATAAAACAGATATAAAACGAAGGAAGAAGAAGCGCGGTTTTGGTCGACCGTGAGAATGTGGTCGCCCAAAAATATCTTGAAACCACTCTCTTGAGGAGTTTCGGAATGTATTAAGGGCGCAAACGGAAGGATATTTTCCGGAAAGGGTTGTGGGGAAAGCATTTCTATTCTGTCAGGAAATGCATGTTTATTATACACGCAAGCTTCGGCAAGAGATAAGATCGACGAGTCTGATTTATTTTATGCCAAGATAGAAGAAATTCATTATTGCAGAAAAAACAGGAAAAAATAAAACAATGGTTTATTTAATTTATTAACAATTTATTTATTCGGAATTTATTCCAAAATAAAACAGCTATAATTATATCATATACATACACTTAAAATTTCTTCTTTTCTTATTAAAATTATTCACATTTGCGTGAAAGTATAAAGGCAATAAGAAACAAGCTGTTTTCGCATTATGTGATTATAGAAAGAGAATTTGCTTGCAATATTTAATTTTATGCAAACATATTATAAAATACTATGTTACACTATATATGTAACACAATAATATACATACGTATGCAACTTCTTAGATTCTTGCGAATACTTGAGTCTTTAGTGCAGGAATGTGACATTTTCCGTCAGCGTTGAAATCTCTCGACGCGGTGAGAACAAGCTTATAATGCTTTACAACGCGGAAATGCAGTGGAAATCGAAGGTATATCTGAAAGAAATTTGCAATCTAATGGTACCAATCATACGAGTAAAACTTGATCACAACATGAGCGATTCTTTCTACGTAATCGCCATATAACGTCATACGCGCGAGTACCCGGAAACTCTCCGTTCAACACTGTAGATCCATACTATGATTATTAAAATAATATATACGTACTTTCAGCAACATTGTTAGCGTAATGGAAGGTTTCACAATCGCGCACGATCTTGAGGATGCGATAAACACGCTTTCTAAAGAATATGTGCCCTATACTCGGCGCGGGCGCAGGATATTGGCGTATGTGGAAGCAAACTTCTTACGCAAAATCGATCATGGGATCGTATGCAAAGTAGATGTATCCTGCTGTTGACCCCGCAGATATCTTTACCTCAAGCGTTCTCGGACGAATAGAAATCGCGCTTTCAATGAATTAGACTGATCCGACTGCTCTTTGCTTTCACTGATTGCTTTTACTTATTACAAATGTGATTCAACGATGACACGGCGAAATGTACTGGGCGGTTTCTTCTTTCTCTCTCTCTCTCTCTCTCTCTCTCTCTCTCTCTCTCTCTTTCTATCTCTCTCTCTCTCTTCGGTAATAAAAAGAAAGGATCTGTTTTATAGTGCATAATGTGAAAAACCCAAAACCCAAAAAAAGATTATTTGTTGTGCTACTAAGATATTTTAAGCTTTTTCTGACTATCGGATTTGTAAACCCTTTTAGTATTAGGACAATTTTACCTGATAGCTTACCTTGGAATCTTGGAATGCATCAACTTTTACTATGTCTTTTAGCCTTTTGGTCAATGTGATTTTTTTTTAGCACCGAAGAAAAGTGAAAGTGAAAATATTACTTTAACGAAAGGGTGTTTAAACTGCATATCATTGAAAACGGATAGTTCAAAGGACAATTGTTTGGTGAGAACAAAAGAATTGTATTGGTCGGTCCATAACAAATAGGAAATCAGGTTTATAGTTTACTTGGAATTTGAACATGAAAACGTGCCATAATCTTTTAACACTATAAATGACAAATAGCCCATCAATTATAGTAATAACTGTGACAAAGACTAAATGTATTAAAATATGCAATATGTGCTATTTTCAGTATTCTAGTTATCAAATAATATTCTGAAAAAAACATAACTTACAATCTTATTATATCTGTTGGTATAATAAAATTATTTTCCGCCTGTTAACATCAGATGAGAATTACTTTGAATGAAAATTGATTATTCGAAATCATTTTCATAATATTTAAAAATGCATGTAAGTAATAATTGTGGTTATGTATTTGTAATTTAATATTTATAATGAAACACTGATAATAACGTTTGATAAAACTTAAAAGTCATTTTTTACAAAGATTATTAACGATTTATAACAATATAAAAAATTGTGACGGTCGATAAAAAAGATAGATTGTGTGATCCATGGATCATCCGGGATCGTTCCAATGGTTTCTTACATTGTAAGCGCCATCTCACATTGTTCTTGACCATGATATTGTAACGATATTACCAGCTGGAGAATATACAGTTTTCAAAGCTTAGATGTTTTTTTTAAATAAAATATATTATACTTTTATTTCATTAAAAATTAATAATTAAATATTATGCATTTTGACATTCAATATTAAATGTCAAAAATTACTGTAAAAGGTTTCTTGTTAACCATTTTTAGAATATAGTGAGATATTGCATAAATATAATTTGGTAAGATAATAATTTAAAGTAATATTGTAATTGTTATTACTTTTTTATTATTTAAGTGTATTGTGAATTTTATTCTTTATATTATTGTAATCATATTCTTTAAAGGAATGGCAACAGATTTTACATACACTGTGGCATAGCAAACATCTTACAGGGGCTTGATGAATCTTATGAGAGATTTAATTATACAATATATTCTATTTAATTATACAATATATGACTTATCTAAAATAATTAAATTTTTAAAAATGATATTTAATTTATTTATTTGTCATATTTAATTTGAGAATATTAGAGAAATTGCATAGAAATAAAACTAGGAAGAGAATAAATATATGTGAAATATCAATTTACTTTACAAAAAATGCTTTTATTAACAAACGCGAAGGTAATAATAAATAGTCACACGAAAAATAAATAATCAATATCCACCGAAGAAATAATTTTGTATTGCCTCGCAAATATATTCGACAACATATTGACGATGTAATTGTCAATATCTTTTACTTGCACTTTAATGCATGCAAAGATGATCATTACTTCGGCGCTTACATGTCACACTTAAAAAAAAGACGAACGGTCGTATCGATATTCCATATAATTCTTTAAACAGAAAATTTAATTTAATTCTATTTGCCAACATATTCCGAATGTCAGGCATAGCAATGTCACGATTAAAGGGAATATTGTGGATTCTTAAACTTAATCAAAAATTTAATTAGCGCAACTAATTTTTCGATAAGCTAACAAATCTGTCGAGCTCGATGCGAGTTTTGTTGAACCGATAAAACGATTCTACGATTATAGTCAGCACAAAGCCGACAGTCTTTAAATTTGAACGAAACTGACGTCGCGTCAGCATCGATCGTCAGTGAGCTACTTGATTATTTGGCGTGCGTTTCTTTGGTCGTATATCTTATTTGCCGACGTACGATGGGAAATGCGTTTACGAGGGCAACCTCGGACAATTGATCGATGCGTCGTTAGTGGGACATTAGAACGAGTTCAGTTGTAGTTCGTTGAGCTGCTTGAAGATGAGGACGACGAAGAGGATCCTACTGAGCTGGAGCTGCTGCCGGGCGAGTAATAGCTATAAGCAAGATTTTGGGCTTCCACACCATTGGTCGGCGTCCAAACGCGGGAATAAGGACCACTGCCGTCCCACGTATTGACGGGGTCATAGCTCGACGTCGTCGAGAGCATAGGTGGAGCACCATAGGTTGATCCCGGTTCCATGGACATTCCTACAATCGTAAAAATTTCACTTTTTATGCATTCCATCAAAGTTACGCAGTGCAAATGTGAAATTTTTCTTCGTGCTGCAATTATTCTCCAAAATTTAATAGAAATCTTTATGTAATGTCTTTTTTTATTTAATAATTAATTTATTGAAATGTTATAATAAATTAAATTAATATTTTTAAATAAATAAAATTAATAAACATAAAATAGTACATATTTTTTTATAGAAAAAAGTGAAATTATTTTGTATAAATGAGTTAAGAAAACTGAAATTATTTTAGAAGTAACAATATATAACTACCTCTAATTTTTATTATAAATGTAAAAAATTACTTTTATGTTGAATATTAGAGAGGTACTGAAAGGATTTATTAAGGATATATAAACGTACCCATCGGCATCATCATGCCACCTTTCTTGAAGAGCTGCATAGCAACAAATCCAATCACGATAAGAAGAGCAAGCTTCGACAAGACCAGAGCCTTTAGCGCTTTTAGTCCAATAATGGCGACAAAGATGGGCATTAGAGCTTTCAACTTCAATTTCAACAGCAGCAAAAACGGTAGTAGGAGCTTCTTCTTCAAGAGTCCTCGAGCTTGACTGGTAGCTACGTCATTGTCCTTGAATTCAAGGTCAAGGTCTGTCAGGCTCCTGTTAGGTCTGTACTTCAAACTAGCATCGACGAAAGGTAAATCAACTCCATAATCGAAACTCTTTAAATACTTGAAGGTCCTGGCAACGATTGCTTCGTCGACGGTTTCGAGCGATCTCGCTTCCGTGGTGGTTCCCAGTTTGTTGTCCAGATAAGCCAAAACTTGATGCTTCAAACAAGATGTCCAGGATTCTGTCTTTATACATTCGTTTAAAGAATTTGTCAGAAAGTCCTGATTGGCTGTGCAAGATCCAACCAATAGAACGATCACGCCTACTGATACTATCAGTCGCATGTCGGTATCCTTTTCCTTTCTTCGACGTTTTGTAGAAGATTATTCGAGTCGCCCCTTTTTTCTTCTTCTTCTTCTTCGTCTCGTATAGATTCCACTCGCCGTTCTCGCAATACCGCGTGTCAATAAAAGCGATCGATCGTCCACCCGTGCGAGCGAGCGATCATCGGCAATCGAACTGCGACTGACGGAGGAGTGGCTCGTCCCTTTTATTTAATTTGTCCCCCTATGAATCTATGTTATTCGGTCGCGCATGCCGGGAATCTACGATTAAAGGGAAATTATTCAAATTTCACTGGCATAGAGTGTCGTACCTCCAATCCCCCTCGAACCTCCCTCATGCTCATTCACTCACGCGTGTATATGTATCGATTGTTGTACGTCGCGTACACGATGGCATGCAACGCATACGGGAAACGGAACTTGCGTCTCGCGTCTCTTCGCCTTTGCGAGTCTCACTTGACTCGTCGTAAACTGTCAGGCGCCGTTTCGCGGCCTGTATGCCTTCTATGATTTAACAGAATGAGTAACTGTTGTCGCTGTAACACTCCAGAAAATTGCAAGTCATGCGTATATGAGCGCGTACGGTGATTTAAAAGGATACGATACCTATACTGCTATTCTAGAGTTACGATGCAACACATTGTTTTACGTTTTACATTAATAAGTGAAACTGGACCGATATGAATCTTACAATTACAGTCAATTAGACAAGATGCCATCTTCGACATCCGTCACGGATTGTAGAGAGGTCTAGGTTCGAGTTCGAACTCTGGCTGGGGTGATATTTTTCACAATAAATTCTTTTCAGTGATTTTAAAAGGATGCTTATTAACATTACAAGTTAAATAGATTATCGATTTAAGTGGATGGATTTACTGTTCCAACAAGAAACTGTGTTTTAAGACAAATAATCGGTAGTTTATTGAGTTGGGAAAAGTATACTAAATTCACATAGAAATATTATTATTAGGCTATCAATATTTAGTCCGACCAAAAATGGCATCTCCTCTAATTGATTGTAACATGGAATTACGATGATTTATACGCTACTGTTATAACGCTGTAACACTTGCTTCTTGCATATGACATTGTGAGCGGCAATGACATTTGTGGAGAAAGCAGGATAAGTGTAAATTTTGTTATAGTGTTAAAAAAAGATAAGATTTTTATCATAAAAAAATTAGAAACTATACATTATGCACTCAAAATGCTACTACGTTATTTTAACTTCTTTTTTAAAAAATATCGATGGCAATTTTTTTTCTAAATATCAATTTATAAAATTACGTTATGTTATTTTTAAAACTGATTTTGTGCCATTTATGAGATATATTTCTTTTCTCTAATAAAGATAAAAAACGCACTTCGATACTTTGTTGTGATATTTATTTCTGTTTTTAAATTAAAATAAAATGGCAATAAAAAGATATAAAAAGAGATTTATTGCTGCGCTATTTGTTACGTATGTTTGAACAAATTTCTTTAATTAAAGTGGTAAATAAGGACAGCTGTAGAAAATAATGATTATTACATTATAATATATAGTAACAACATAACTAGATATAAGTACAAACTGAAATCTTAATTTAGTTATTTTTATTTATTTTAATTTATTATAAATCTTTTATTTTCCAAAATATATTGTACTAATTTATATCAGAATACATATGGATGTGACATGATGTGAACGTTAATGAGAATAGCTAAACATAACATATAAAGTGATACTTAGTTGCACGTATGATGTGCATATAGATTTTCTCGTTTTCATGGAAATTGCAAGTCACGTAATATGTTAAAATAGTGAAATGACTCTTTAAAAGTAGTGATTTCTCCAATCAACTTTCGTAAGGAACGAAAGTGATCACATTCCCATATAAGTGTGTACGTGTAGGACTTCTTTAAATATCCTATAAAGTTTCGATTGATTAAAAATGTAAGCATTCCTTTAAATATAGAAAAGAAAGATAATTAAACAATGTGTTGCAGAAATAAAGGTGATAAAGTATATCACACAAATCTTAAAGATGTAAAATTAAAAACTTTTTTCTAAGGCATATTGCTAAATCAATCATAAAAAACAGAGTATAGACTAGATAAAATGTTCATCTGACTTTCTATTTTTATAAATACCTGAAAATATCTATTATTAAATTAATTTAAAAAATTACTAGTTTGTATACGTAAAAAAAAATAGACAAGCTTAAAACAATATTTTAAATTTTTTTTAATTTTAAACACATTTAAATGTTTTAATAACAAATAAGTCTCAAACCAAGTTTAAATTTATCTTTTTTTTCATATATGGCACAAATTGTACTGTCTCTACTTTTATTTTATATATATATTATATATTGTTTATATATCTAATTTTGTAAAAAAGTATATTGATTGAAAACTGCAATATATTAACATTAATTTAACTAATCTCCTTTTTCCTTGAATAAATTTTAGCATCGAGTGACAAGCGGCATCGGGAAAGCAGGTTTGCAAATAAGCATAGGTTGAAATGACTTGCAATAATAATTTATTAAATAGATAGTAAAAATAGGAAGCTAGGTATTTTACAAAAGCATCTACAGAGACCGAGAGTGACATTAGAGTTGTGCATGAGCGGTGTATGCGAGATTGTGCGCAAGTTGCGATGTCGAGAGTTGATCCTGATCCTGGAAAGATCTGTACTGAGTTTGATATTCCCATCCGTGAGCAATGGGCGCAGCGTGGGTATCGGCGGCAATTTTTTTGCAGAGTTGAAAGATGGCCATGCCGACGGCCACGATGAAGCTGAAGAATGAGAGCTGCAGGGCGTTCCAGGCCTTCAAACCGAGCACACCGATGGCCAGAGGGATCAGAGTCATCGCCTTCAGCAAGACGAACACGAGGATAGGGATGATGACTTTCTTCAGCTTGGATCTACGAGCCTCATCGACGGCACGGCCCTGGCCGAACTTGATGTTGAAGGTGAGCTGATCATCTTCGATATCGCGCGAGCTCACCTTCACGATGGAGTCTAGCGGCAGTTTAAAGGTCACGTCGTGAGAGGCCAAGTAAGATTGTACGGTATCGAGAAAAGAACTCTCGCTACGAGCAGACGTCGCTTCGATGGGGTATGAGTTACGTGTAACTTCCACCGTTTCGGATATCTGCAAAAATAAAGATAGATAAAAGGTCGGCAGATTTATTAAAGCAAAATATTTCTGTTCTATATATAAGAAATTTATGCAATTTTATTAAATAAAATGAAAAGGAAACTCTACCGTATCATTGAGTAATATTTAAAAAATATTACCGATACTTACCTTAAAATTATCCTTACTGAAGATTTGGTCGAGCAGGTTAAACACCTTGAACTTCATGCAAGCGATCTCATCGTTCTTCTGCGAACATTCAGACCTGGACTGATCTACCATCTCGTCCATGGCATTCTTCCAGTTTTCATTCTTGGCTGGTTGCGCAGCGGCCAACGCTAGTAGGCCGCATAGGATGAAAAACTTCATGGCGTTAGCAGGGGGTATATCCGTTCGTGAAGACTCTTGGGGAAAATTCGCGCTATGCACTTGTTCGTGGATAATGAATGAGGACGATCGCGGGACGACGACTGATGCCAATGGGTTGGGCAGTACGGTATTTATACGAAGGCCTATCGTCGAATCGTACAACGCACGTTGAAGAGTCGCGTAGCGGCGATCCCGAATACTCCCCCACTTCCATCCGGGCGTGGATTTTCTTTTCGTTCAGTATGGTCTTCGATTATTGAGGCCTCGCTACAGATCATGCCGCGACTACCTAATGAGGGAGGATAAACCGGGCGAGCGTGAGATCGCGCGACATACGGCACGCGACGTCGAATCAGGGTGGCGCGGCGGCCCCGATAGGTCATACATTTCGCTCATGAAACGCGATGGAATCTATGATATTAATGAACAGTAGTTTGCTTTCCACGAACGATATCTGAAGACCCACTTGCGACGGTAGTCGCTCGTGGAATATTTTTGAAGCATGGCTTGAAATTAAATTTTTTATTACGAACGCAGTCGGATTTTGTAATTAGACTTGATTCATTCAGGTGAGAGCGGAATTTTGAAAAAAGTTATTAGAAACGTTTGGAGGAAAGAAGTCTAATCTTACAAAGGTTTTCTAGGACATTATACAGAGCTCTATTATTGGATAAAAATAAAATTTTACAAGAAAACAAGAATAAATTAAAGTACATAATTATTTTTTAGAAATAGACCACATATACACAAAAAATTGATGTAATAATGCGTAATCAGATTATTTAAATATCTTTGTTATTTTAAAACCAATATTACCTACTTAAATAATTTATTAAGTCATTCTTTAATGATTGATTTTTCGATGTGCGTAGCAATTCGTCTAATGATTTGAATGCAGAATGGCATACGAGAAATTGATAATTAATTATTGTAATAAGTATTTATGATTCAGGCACATGTAACGATAATTAATCTTGATTCTGTATCAGGCAAAAGGAAAAGTTAAAGAAAGAGAAATAAGTGAAAATTTTTTATCCTAAATTATTTTTGATTATTTAATCTTTTTAGTCGTTCTTCTTTATAGCATACAATCGGAAATCATAATATATACGTAGTAAGAGTCCTTTATCCTTGACACTAAAGTCGTCATAACATTGGCATTGAATCAATCGTTCATTCATAGCACGATCATAACTTTCCACACGACTGCCTCGTTAAAACTCCCTTCTGTCTCTTCATGTTCTCTTCACGTTTCCTTATGTCGTTAACCCGATCTCTAGACACTACTAATTTCACCCTGTCAGACCTAATTAAATTGTAAAGCTCCTGATCGAACCTAAAGGAAAACAGTTCAGGGTACATCAGTAATGCGCGTTGCGTGCGAGTTTCTCGCGCGAGAATGTGCATAGGGTACTATCGGAGACATTTCTGTCTTCCTGCCCGACTTCTTCTTTATCATAACAATGAAACGACAACTAGAATTTTGGGTCAAGTTTGCATAAACATTTAGGCCGTTTACCCGATAAAATGTCGATCAATATATTTCGCATTTTGTACAATTAATTTATTCGTTTTAGTCCGTTTATTATAGGAAAGTAACAAATATTTGCGTACACCAACAAACATTCCATGAACTGCAATCCCTGTATTACCACAGATATCTATCTTTTTTTAGAGATACGGCATTTTTCAATATTTATGAAAATTGAAAACAATTCGATAGTATAGATTACATAAACTAACAAATTTGTGCGTGTAAAATTGTTTGAAAAATTATATCTTAATATTTTTAAATGTATTTACGCATTTCTATATATTATGCTAATTTACTATACATATATAATCTCTATATGAAATTATTGTATTGATTCTAACAATAGTTCATTTATTCAAATTACACATCGATATGTTAAGAGTGAGAAGGCGCCAAAGAAAGAATTACTTTTTCAATTTTGAAACTTATTAATGCTTTCATATTTGTTTATTATTCTTTTGTAAGACGTATTCACTGTTGGAACGATAGCGTCCTTACATCTGAAGAAAATAATAGTTTATAAAATATTAAAACAGAATGTTGAGATGAAAGTAGCGGCAAAGTTTATTTGATGAAATAATGTAAAAGTTTACATAAATAATGTAGGTGGAACTAACAATGAATAAATAGGTAAATCTATACAATCGCGATAAAACAATCAATCTTGTTATACATCGTTCTATTTCCTATAGGCCTTGTAAGGTCCGTGGGGTGCGGTGTCCCAATGAGGGGGGTGTTCTATAGGTGGGTGACCATAGTGAACAACCTCGTAAGCGACTTTCGGTTTAGTCAACTTAAAGATCATCATCGCTCCGCTGAGAACCAATGATAGAAGACCCAAAGTCAGTGCCTTCCACGTTTTCAAAGCGATGAGAGCGAGAGCAAGAGGTACCAAAGCGGTGGCTTTGAACTTGAGACCAAGAAGGAACGGTATCATCACTTTCTTGACGAAACCGCGACCTGCAAATACAAAGAAACTCTACTTAAAACGTTCGTCAAGAAATCTTGTAGTCTTAACAGATATTACTTATTCATAGTTATTTTTCTTTTATAGTTATCTATCAGTTTATACACTGAGAAAAAAAATTGTTAATCCCAAGAAATATTTAGTCCGATACGTTCAACTAAACATTTTAGTTGTTAACTAAATATTAGTTATTTCAACAATTTATTTCGTTTCTTTAATCAAGAATTAATTAATTCAACTAATGTTTAGTTGAATTGTTTAGTTAACTAACTAAAATGTTTAGTTGAACGTATCGAACTAAATATTTCTTTGGATTGACAAATTTTTTTTCTCAGTGTATAAATGCAGATTGTAAATAAAATAATGTAAACACCAGTATTCGTACTATTGGTTATTAAGTTACCTTGTTCATTAGAAGAGTCACTAAGAGGGATTGTAAGACTCTTTGGCATGTTGTCGACTAAGGATCTGGGGACAATATTGGATCCTACAATCACTGCTGGTAGTTTAGCCTCAAGCTGATGGCTTGCCAAATACGCGTCCAATTTCTCGAGTATCAATGTTCGCAGGAGTTTTCTCTTGGATGGATCTGCGGCGTCAAATTGTGAAGGTAAATCTTCCACCTTATGCTCTGGGGCATCGCGGGATTTAACTACTGCTAAATCTTCCGTAATTGCTAATCTGTCTTGTTTCACGGCATCGGTGATGTAAGCCAACACTTTCGGTTTAACGCAAGATAACATGGATTCGCTATCTGCGCATCTGAAACATTTCAAATTCGTATAGGGTTATTAAAAAGAGCATTAAATATTTCTAAGATATTACTATTTTAATCTTGACATTTTAGTTTAATTTAACACAAATAATTATCAATAATTAGAATTATATAAAAATTATAATTTACCTGTGATAAATTTCTTGCAGAACATCAACGGTAGTTTCTATTTGTTGCGCACTAGTGAGAATCGCCAGAAGGGCTACTGACACAAAAGTGGTTAAAATCCTCATGGCGGTATCACCGATTCGCCAGACTAAAGACCGAATGCCAGTACGGTCGAAGTCAACGGGGTTTTATAGCTGATGGCAGTCGTGTACGACCGATGAATTTTGATCAGGGACGTGTTGCTGGCTGGTTGAAAGAAAAGAAGAAAGCCTCATTATTTAGGGTGTCGGTATTTTCACGACTCTGAGCGCTTTCGTCCCTCTGAAACGATTTCGATTTCAATGTCTACAGTTCTACACCAAATATCATTTCCGTTTTTAGATTATGTTCATCAGTGAACTGTATTCAGATGATACTTATTCAGAACACTTTTCAATAAGTTCGTGACTTTTTAAGACATTTTTATAGCGTGACTTTTACTGCAAAATTATAATATTTTAATAGTAACTTTTTATTTTATTTTTTCTTTTTTTGGATTTTTAAGTACTTTACTTTTAAGAATGTCGAAACGTTACGACTAAAATAATGAAAACTCTTTGAATCCAAATAGATTCTGTAGATTTCATTATAAAAAAAATTCTGTTAAAGTTTGAGACTGTTCAAGAAGCTCATTATTGAGAAAATTAAATAATAAAATTATACGTCGTATTATGGAAAATGGGAGAAAAATTATTATATCTCAAATAATTAAAAAAATAAGATTTTTAAAACCGAACGAGTAAGATTACATTATTAAAAACAATTATTAGACTACATTATTAAATTAAAAAAAAAATTTAAAAAAAACGAGTCTCCTAATAAAGCTAAAAGTTGGTAAGGATAATTATGTAGTCTTACTTGTTCTGCTTGCAAAATTTTGAGTTTGAGTTTCAAATTTCGGCACATTTATTTCGGGACTTTACATGTTCACCTTTTTTAATCGTAACGCTTCAACATTTTTAATGTGAATATAGATGAAACTAAATAAGTAATTTCTATTTACTTATTATAGATACTTTGATTTGTAGCATATATTTTTACATAATTATATTTATACTTTATAAAATTAAACAAATAGTTATATTTACAATTACTAGAGAGAAGTAGGAAAAGATGTAGGGAGACCTACAATTTTACAATATGATGATATTGAGAAAGATATTATATATTTTTTATATTATTTGTATGTTTACTAAAAAAAATCAACGATTTCTTTAATGACTCTGTCAACCAGAAAATAGAATAATAATACAATAATATATTTAAACTAATTTATTAAATAAATTTATATATTCTTTATTATATTATTATCAGAGAGAAAGAGAGAGGGAGGGAGAGAGAGAAATTATCTCGCTCAATACAATTGCACATACAATTTTTGAAAGAAACAAATAAATAGAATATTTAGAATATTTTTGAGACTATTTTAATTTAAAAAGTCGGCATGTGACTTAAGAATAATTTGCTACTGAAAATATTAAATACAAACGTGTAGATATATATAAGGATAATGTATAAAGATACATATGTATAAACATTGATTTAATATTTTATTGCGCATAAATTAATATACACGATTAGGCCACATAATTAATTAAAAGTTCATTTTCTACATTGTTTTTCGATATTTGTATAGTTAGAAGATTTAAGATAAAGTTTAACTAACATTTATTGGGTATGGCACCCGAATATATAACAGCAGCTGATTAATTATCTAACGAAATAAATAGCTCTTATATACTAAACGCTACCTTTTAATTAATTTTTACATAACATCACACTTATCATGCAAAAATGCAATATGTTTTTAATATATTTTTAATTTATTAAAACGGCATCTAAATATCTTTTATGCTATTGTATGTAAGTAATCATAAAGAAGATAAATTTATCATTAAATGTTCTAATTAGTTTGTTCTGTACATAAATATTAAGAAATAATTATGTCATATTACGTTCCACGAATAAAGAAATTTTTTCTTTCTTTAATTATAAGATATCTGTGTTTTCCGGATATGAATCAATTAAATTAGTACAATTTTTCCCGATAATTTCATAGAATATCATGAATTTCTGTATTACTTGAAAAATTATCTAAAAATTATAAAGCTCGCTTAACTCATAAAATGCCACATAATCCAACATTGTATGAATCTTATTATCTAATCATATCTAATAATGATATTATTCTTGGAGACAGTGATCTTGCTGACAACGCGTCAATAAACTATAAAAACTTTGACACGCCATCACAAAATTCACCGATTTTACTCCTTACTAAATTCGGTCATAAAATTTGAAAAATTGGCATAAATTACAATAAGATATATTACGTTCAACGTATTGATCAGCATTTTATAAACTAAATTAATTGCTAGTATTAGTACGACGAGTGCTATTCGCAGAGCACCCCAGTTTCTTTTCTAATAGGAAAATTAGAGTTCATACAACTTCACACACGTCTCATACATGTATTCATAAATTAATGCATGGCAGTATATCGTCGGTCTTTCTTATAAAGATATTACGCAACGTTACGACGCTGAGCTTCTAATGTAATTTCTTCGGCCTCATTGAGCAAATATATGTATATATGTCCAGCAGTATTATACATGATTGTAATATCTGTTATATTTTAATTGCAGATTATGCGAGTCGATATAAATTTTACGTTACGGGACACTTATTCAACATTACTATGACAGGGATACGTTTTAAGGCAATCTCCACCGTCTTGACCGTGTCTGGCTGCGTTCATATATCTGTAGAACTTTTGACTGGACGTACTTTCTGTTATATCACGCCTGAGTTCTTGCGGATCTCTGAAAAAATACATATAATTTTTTTAAATTAATTCAATCCGCAAAAGGCACTCTGTGTTAAAAAGCATAGTGAGATATTATACGTCTCAATTAACGTGCTTGTTTCGAGCCGCGTTGACCTGATTCATGTTGTTTTCCTTGCTCATTACCGGAATAATTCGATAATATATGCACATTGCTTGAAAACGTAATTTTGCTTCTAGATAAAAAGTTTACTTTTTAAAAGGCTGCAATTATGCGTAAGCGAGTTACTCGACGAACGTCATAAATGCAACGGAACTGTACTATATTTCCGGTCCGTCGCGTAGCCGGCTTGACTGAAAGTATCTTCATAAATTATGCCAATTGTTAATAAAATACTAAGCAAGACGCAACGCTCAAAGCTATATATTTAGGTAAGACTAGCGTGATGCGCGAAATCGCATTCCCGACATTAAGAAACGGCAAATACGAACGATATGAAGAAAAGAGAAAGAAACAGAGAGAGAAAGAGAGAGAGAGAAACCAACATGACCCGATTAACGTGATTCGGAGCGCGCGGGCGATCTCCACCTTTCTCTTTGTGATCCGCGATTTAATCGATAAGCCACGTAGTTGCTACTGCGCTTCATACCTGGAGAGTTCGTTCGACACGAGGTTACTGTGCGGCGAATAGCCCGCCGGATTTTTGTACATGCTGCAAACGAGCATCTCTCTGCACGTCTCCCCATGGAATCTCAGCTGCCCGAAGATATCCTCCAGCCGAGCGATTATCGGCCCGTAATATTCGTCTTCCGTGTCCTGTCGCGAAATAGAGGAACTCTTGGCACTTGCGACAGGTGTCAAGAACCTTTGAGGCTGATGGTGAATCGGGCGTATGTTCGGCGCAAATACCGCGTAAGGGTTCTTCATCGGTGCCTTTGCACCGGGCATGAGGCCCGGACTTATCGAGAATACAGCGGAAGTTGGCTGTGCTACGGGTCGTCGGTATGCGGAATAGGCCAAGTTGTGAGCATTAGCCGCCACCGAATTGTCCAGATAAGACGACGCGATCGGCTTCACGTTCGGCGCATATTGAGGCAATCCGTATGAGCCCGAATACACTGGTCCCGAAGCTGAGGTCGGAGCCGGGACTACGCGATTTATAGGTTGACTGGATTCTTCGTAGGGTTCGTTTAGAGGCTCGATGCCCCATTCCTTCAGTTCTTCCAAATCTTTTCGATACTGAATATGATGAGGATGGCTGTAATCGGCGAAACCGTCTAAAGTTGTATCATCATGATGAGGATGCTCGTAAAACGTTGGGACAGGTACAGGAACTGGCACGTGATGATGGTGATGAGCTACCTGAAACAAAGATTTAGATTATTTTAACATTATTTAATATTGTATAAAAATATTTTATCCGAAAGAACTGAGATGCAAAGATCACAAACGTACCTGATGATGATGGTGATGGAACTTGGGGCCATGGTTCGAATAGTAGCTGGAGCAAAGCTTGAATATGTGAGCGAATGCGGGAATGAAGAACAGCAGCAGTTTTAGGAAAAGTTTCTTGGCAGCGCCCACACCGAAGAGGAACGGAATTATGAATAGAAACTTGACTTTAATCAGCTTGATAATTAAAAGAAGCGCCAGTAAGCTGGTTAACAATTTAGCCGTTATGAACTTCTCTAAAATAAAATAAGAGGAGGGGCATTATATTCTCCATCCATAATATCCCTAATAATAAAAATATTGGAGAATTTGATTTTTCTTACTGATTTTCTTAAAAATTCGTCCCTGCTCTTCTACACCATTAGTTCCAAAGTCTATCCTGATAAGAGCGCCATTCTCGTCTATTTCGCGCGGACTTATCTTCACCGTAGTACCCTCAAAGTAAAACTGCGGAAGTTGAATTTCATAATTACGCGTTGACAAAAATTTCACTGTTTTTCGTCGCAGAGCGTTCGTGATCTCTTCGAGTGGCGATTCGTCATTAAACATCCGATCTTGTGTTTTTATTTCTTCGGCCGCTTTATTTTCATCACAGTCATTCGTATCGACATCCACGAGATTCTCGCCAACATCGTTACGATTTTTTGTCTTGGAACACGTATCATAAGTGATATTGTTTTTCGTAAGTACAAGACCATCGAAGACGGTGATATTGTCCCTTTCGATAAATGCATTATCGAGATATGTGTACGCATTTTTTTGTATGCAAGAAAACGTCACTCTCTTGTTGCAGTCCCTGAAAAGCCCGTGCCAGAGCTCGTTTCCGGTTTCGTTGATATTTAATGTGTTAAATTTCAGAAGCTTCGCGTACAGCCTAAGTTTCTCAGCACTGAATAACTCCGAGTACGATAGCGTCATCGAGAGACACAACAGGATTAATGTCGTTCCCCGATACATCTTCAGGATCACTTACGGAGGTTTAAGTACGTTTAATGTACATGCATATATATTTTATTTGACTTTTGTTTACGTATGACCACTATGACCAGAGGTGTGAGGTAGCGTGCCGGAAGCACTGCACGCTCTGAATATATATGACCGGCACCAACTACTTGTTTAGTAACTAGAACCGGTACACTTTTGATTTCGCGAAAGGGTCATCATCACTGGTCCACGTGCACGTCGGATTCTTTGGTATCTACCCGTGGTCGTCACACGCCCTTCCTACTTATTGGAGTCGCTGTTCAACGTTCAACGTTGATCTTCCCCCTCTTCTTTCTCTCCTGGCCGAAAACTCTACCGTGACCTTCTCCCACCTCTTAGCGACATCGATGATCCTCTTCTTCGCGATCGGCAATTCGGTGCGACGCGGACGTAAGTCACGTAAGCTCTGTCGCCGCGATCACGTTGCATCGCAGACGTCGATCGTCATGCTGACTACCGTCAATCGCATCACCAACATTACCATAACATATGACTTTTTCTCTGTGCACCTTTGACCCGTTTCGTCTCGAAGGCTTCACCTTCTTTCTCTCTTTTTATCTCGTTCGTGGAGACGCGCTACGTTCAATCTCTCGGTTCGCACTAACCACGAACCTCTCCGTTCTCGGTTACAATTCACCTGAGCGTCAAGTGTGTCAAAGGCCCTCCTACTCCGTCGCGTCGGCCAGCTCCTCCATGGAAGGTCATTATCGTCTCCTCTCGGACTGCAACCGACCAGGCCTGTGCTTCTTACACGCGCGCGTTTAAGACCGTCCGACTCCTGACCACAGGTCTGATACATAAATATGCAGTAGGCAGTGGGGTACGTTTAGGACAAGCCGGACGAGCTGACCGGAAACGCTGTTTCGCTAATTGAGTATGAATACCACGTGTGCTCGTGTTTCCAATATTCAGAGCATCTAGAATATCCGGTAACATTTAAAATGTAAAATATTTATGTTTGCGTATATTATGATTATGATGATCCGATCAGCTTGAATTTTATTTGTATAATCAAGAGACACGGACGACTACACGAGCCGGCCAGTTGCGAGTACTCGAGATTTTCGGATCTCAATGACGGCTGAGTCGATCAACTAATGAATAGGCTCATTCGATATAACTTGGGTTTGAATTTTTTGTTCACGCTACATATATTGAAATACAATATGCTTGCACGAGATAAGAATCAATAAATTAATAAATTTTATGAAATTGCAGAAGATTTTACGTTTCTATTGTAAGCTACTTATACGAGATCATTACTTATTATCGGACCTATAAATTTTTGTATAATAATGAATAGTGTAAGATTATGAGATACAATTAGAATATATGATGTGTATTAACGTATGTAATATACAATAGCATTTGCATATAAAAAATTAATTGCAATTGCTTTTTGTAATTCATTTTTTCGAAAAATAGCGATAACAAAAAATTTTCCCATAAACAGTATATAATTAAACTATTGCATAGATTTATATAATATTTATGCGTGAGTCTGGTATGCGTCCCGGTGCAAATCCAGTTTAACTTCCTTATCTCGCTACAGCAACGTAATACTAACTGGATTTTATATTAAATTTTTTAAGTATATACATATGTAAAAATCAATATGTTATTTTGAATGTAAAAAGTATGATATTAAAATTATTTAAATGGAGAAAATCAGTTGCAACATGAATTAAAAAATATATATATCTAATATATAAATATAAAATATTTAGAATATTTGCAGATATATATATTATAAAGTTATTTTATGGCTGTAAACAACATTTTTCTCTCTTTTTAGACTTACTGTTTACAAAAAGGTTAATATGTACGTCAATTTAAAATGCGAAATATATTTCCTTCGTTAAACTATTTCAGTTTTACGGTAAAGAAATAAAAAGAGCTTTTTCAAAGATTTTTAAATCATATTTTAGACGCAATAATTTTTTGTAGGGTTCAAACAGCTAGCATTAAAAGATAAATGATTAAGAATATATTTTACTCTTTATCCCCTCTCTCCCAAAATATTCCTCGAATAAGATACAATTATAAATCATCAGATTATTGATATTTGTAGCCACAATTCCATCATAAATTAATTTATTCCAAATTTTATACATGTATCATATATAGGAATCTAAAGGTACTTTCAGATCCGTTAATGTAATGAAATATTTATAAATGAATCACAAGTTAATTGATTGATTTATTCTTTATGCTAATAATTTTTTGATTTATTTTTTTCTTTATGCTAATACTGCGTCATACGCTATTTTTTTACCGCTACATTGAAATAATATAGCAACGTAAAATCGTAAGTGTATTGAAGCATAATAATAATAAGTGTCTGACCACACAAACATCGTTATGATACAGTATGTAAAAAATTATGTTAACGCAAGTAATACTACTCTGAAAAACTACATTTAATATCGCAATATACTTTTACTCTAAGAAATAATATTATTTATCGCGTAACTACTAACTAGACGCGTCTAGAAAAAAGTCGCTTAATAGTTTGAGTTAAAAACCTGCTTTATAAAATCATCACCAATACGTATTAATATCTGCAAAACATTATCAAGTAAACATCACTTTGCTACATTTCTCTCTTACTCACGAGCCGCTTTTCATTAATAGATTCCTGGTGAAGGTGTTCTCCTTATTCCAGCTAGAGAGGAGAGAAGTAACTCCAAGATACATGGAATTCATATCCAACTTATATCTAATATACCTACCTAGGTGACAGCTAGACATATCTTTTTCAATACGCTAATAATACTTATAAATGACTTTGATTATGCAATACGATGATTATTGAAATATGAAGATGCCTGCACCATACATTGCATCCACTATAAATTTAACACTTGAATAAAAAAAATCTTGCAATGTTTTAAAACTTGTTTTTTTTTCTTTTATAAGAACAATTCTTTTATATGTATAATAGCATTATATTAATATGTTAAATCACTATACTTTCTTACTCTTTTCTTCCTTTCTTTCTTTCTCTCAAATTAGACATATTTTGAAATTTTAATATATTTTTATACATGTAATAACGTTAATGTTAAATATCTAGCTTATCCCATGTATAAACGTTTTCTGAATATATTGTGTCTTGTGTAAAAAACGAGTTTTGGAAGTAGCGCATTTATCTCTCAGAATGATCTAAATTCAAAAATATGGAGGTCAAAGATATATCGATACCAGTCTGTGAAGAAACTGGAAGTTCAATGGCTCTCGGAAACCATTGGTCAAGATGATCAGGTGGGCCAAACGAATGGAAGGACGCAGTTTGACCGGATGAATTCCATTGACCCACTAATGTAAGGCGCTAGGTAGGTAGGTAGGTTGTGGCACGTGGCCGGCTTACGCGTTCGTTGCCGAAAAACAAGCGTACGCGGAAGACGCATTCCTCAGGAACAGGATTTCACACTAGAAATTTCATTCTGCTGCAAAGATATGTTTTCTTTCCGTTGATGAATACAAAACATAATATGCATACCGGCATGTGCACTCTCTTATTTTACTTCACTTCTTTAGAGCTCTCGATACCCATGGAGGAACAAGAGGCTCGTTCAACATTCCAGCGTAACCTAGTTACGTCTTAGTCATAATTTATCAAATGCGGGTGACAAATTTACAGGATATTTTTCCATTTCGTGGAAATGAAGACAGTTACGTTATTAAAGTTTGCGTGCTTTTAATTCGTTCCTACTTTAAGTAATACCATTATTTTAAAAAACTCATGTATGAAATGTCTAATATTTGTTAGATTTTAACATTAACTTTACTTTTATTAAGGCTGTGTTCCGCCAGTTATTCACTGCCAGTACTGAAAATCTGTAGTGTACGTGACACAAACTATAGATTTTCAGTATTGACAGTAAATATCGGAGCACAGTCTAAATAACGCTAAAATTTTTAATACTTATAATTGTAGTACGGTTAATTAGATAGAAAAGTGTATCAGTGATTAAAAGTAAAATTATAGAATCTCTATTCCAGAAGATAATTTACAACACAAACAATTCTCAAAAACAATTTAATTTTCTTGGAGTACCTATTATTTACTACGCAAATTATATATCCGATAAAATTTAATTTGATAGTTTTGTGATTTTGTAGTTGATTTCTATATCTGTGAATCTTTCCAATCTCTCTGCTTTTTAATTATTACATTGTATCTGACGACCTTTACAGAAGGAAGCAATTTGTGCCGGTCTGACTGTGGCAGATTACTTGAGATGCGCCAGTCGCTCGTGACCGTATGTTAGAAAGTATTTTGAGTTATAGACGTAGTTGAAAATTGCCAATTGTGAATCAGAAGTGTAAACTTTAACGGCCACAGCGCCCACAGTAGATCCAACGGAAAGTATTTGTCTGCGGTGCATCGAAACTGGTTTGTACGTGCAGTACAAAGTGAACCAAGCAACTGGGACATGCCATATATTGGATGAGTAAAAAAAATGTCTTAGCGCCGGAGAAAAAGAATCCATTGTATGGTAAGTGATAATTACGAAGTTCATCAAAATTTATGATCTTTCTAACAATATACTAAGGAATCTTAGAGAAAGCGAGAGACTTTTTATTTCTCACAATAATTTAATTGGAGAGATATTTTTCAAATCATCTTTCGAGGAGTGTCCTACTTTTGGAATAATTTGAGATTTATTTGATTACGTATATTCTGTAAAAAATAAAATATGTAAATAATAGATCTTTAACTAATCGCAAATTAGAATTATAATAAAGATATTACAGTTAAGAATAGATGAAAGATTAACTGTAAGTGTCAAAGCATCAATCATAACTTTTTCATTCTCATTCTGTAACAAAGAGTGACAACACTTACTCAGTACTCACCCATTTACCTTCCCCCCCCCTACTCTCTTACTTTTTACCACAAATCAGAGACATGCGAATACAATATTATCGCACCGTCTCTGACGGAACAAATAGCATACTGCACATTGCCTCATATTATGCAGACATAGACTGCTACACAATTTCCGTTACGTCAACTGAGACAGGGAAATGGCTTTCGGCTCTTGTAATAAACTTCTCTAGATAAGCAAGTAAACGGAAATATCGTATGAAATATGTACACGGAAACAAATATTAAGAATAAACAAACCATATTTGTAATGTAAGTTAAGTTAATATTAACACAAATAATAAGTTATAAAAATTTTTTTGGAATATCAAATTTTCTTCGGTATAAAAATAATTATTTTTATAATTTCTTTATTACTATTTTTGTAAAAAATTATAAACTTATATTTCCGAAGGACAGTAGTATAAATGTTATATTACAATATTTCCAAAATGAGATGTATTGATAGTAAAATAAAATCATTATTGGATAAATCCTCTTTAATGATTGATCCCGAGATGCGGTAACATTATAGGAAAGTGATCCTCGGGCGTAGAGTTGCGCCTATTTCCGGAATAGTCCGACACAAAGAAGATTTCAGCACGAGTACTTTCACCGATTTTCCCGATCAATCGCGAAAAGTAGCGAAGTAGTCAATAGCATCCTGTTCAGCTGTTGATCAGTAGGTTACCTAACGGTGATTGACAGATAAGCTCACGGTTTAAGCAGGCGCTTCCCCTTCAAAGAAGTTGAAGGAGAGCGCCCCGAGAAAATCAAATGCGCGACCATATACGCGCACGCTCGCACATTGTCCACTCTGATGTGGCTGACAAATCCGTCTACCGTTTCTCTTTTCAAATCAGATCGCGTTGCCACCGAAAAGATTACGTGTTGTGAGTCTCAAACAGACGGTCAACATACCAATGTAGGTCGATCATTGCACGAGTAAAAACCGCAGACGACTTAAGAATTTTGTGTATAACATTCAATATGTAAAGTATAACTATGTGTATTACACAAACAGATAATCTCAAATAAGTGAAACAAAACATTAAATTATAAGATTGTGTATGTGTGTGTGTTCAAAGATGCACCATATCATATTTATACAGCAGCTAACTCAAAATAATGCTTTAGCAAATTTTTTAAGGATTAATTAATATGAAATTTACATATTTCTAAGGAATCTTTACTTCTCACGCTTCTTATCAATTTTCTTTGAGTTTTAGTTTGATTCAACAAAAAATTATTTTATGAGCTTTAATTAATTAGAATATTTTTTAAATGGTGTATTAAATTTCTTAATTGTTAATGTATTATTTTAGTGATTATTTTTATGAAGCACAGATTTATTCAATTGAAAGTGCTAGATAAAGATTGAATAAATTAACGAATTTTCTAAAAAATAAAATAAAGTTTTGTAATGAAGTCTGCTGATATCTGAAATTTAAATGATATTAAATGATATTTAAATTTTTAAAAGGATTCAATCATAAATAATTGCGACCGATTTTTTGCTTTAAAAATACGCACATATGTCGAAGACGTAAAGCGATGAAATAAAAATATCTATAGAATATGACGCAAAAGAAAAACCGTTACGGGTCGTGAATACGTTTTAACTGTTCTTCAAGGCGATCCGTATACACATCTGTTCAATCTTGAACATGATTGACTACAGGAATAGTTTTCGACACCTAGTGTCATCGGTTCGCCATGCTGCAGCTTCTCAATCGGTATACCAGGTGTACTCGATAAAACGGATTCCGTATACTTCCAGCAACATTCAAGGTCAGTTACTTACTAGACAGTCATAGAAAGAAGCTTGGGAGACTCTTCAAAAGATTGCGCCACTACTTTACAGACAAAAATCAATTAAAATCTTCATAAAAATATTTCTATAGGAGTAAAATGAGAAATTTTTCACACATATAAGAATAGAATAAATGAATAAATAAGAATAATATGTTAATTTTATCAAAAAGAAAGTTTTTTTTATATCTATACATCTGTTATTAATTTTTAATCCAATCTATATTTTAAATTGCTTCTTATAAAAAAAGGATTTGGAATATTAAGAATAAAATAAATTTTTTCGAAAATTGTGTAACAGTTACAGTACCATTTATTTAAAAATACATATACACGATAATGCCATGTATAATTAATAATGAAAGATCTAAATTTTATGTAACAAAGGTATATCCCTAGACCGCAACTTGGTTTGCAATTCAATTTCTGCAGTCGAATTTGTTGATAACACGTTATTGGCACTTGTTTTTTCAGCTGTAGCCTGCCATTCATCCATATACACTGTATTTGTGGTAAATTCATGAGTAACGTCAGCAACAGGTTGATTCGTGGTTGTCATTGAATCAACATTCTTCTCCATTACATTTACAATATTGATAGGATTGATTGGATTTTCGTCAAAGATGAAACTTCTTCCTTTCGCTGCTTTCGCATTTCCTGTCGCTTCTGACTTCAAATTATTCTTTGCCAAATCGGTACTTACGCTGGGGCTCGTGTATTGGTGGAAGTCAGTGTAGCTTGGCGCGTTCCAATTAGAAATTACAGAACTTGAATTTTTAATTGATGATGGTTCTTGATAATCCTGATAGTCCAGATAATCAGTACTTTCCGCATTCGACATGACTTCCCCTGTCATTGGAATGTAATTAGATCCATCCGCAATTTCTGTCTTAGTCTCTTTGTCGTATATCATTGGACGTTTGTGGAAGCTGCGACCCCATCCACCTCCTCCTCCGCCATAACCGCCGCCGCCTCCTGAGGGTGGGCCATAACTACTTGGTGGAGGTGCACCATAACTATCGCTAGGTCCGCCACCGCCACCGCAACAACCGCCCCCTCCCCCGCCACCGCCCGAAGATTTTGTAACAAGTACTATCTCTTTGTATTGGTCTGGAAACCGTCAAGATATCAGAGACGTTAATTGTTATTGTTAATATTTTACGAAAGTATTATTTAATTTTGTGTTATTTATGGATTTTATTGAAAAAAATTGCTTTTATACGTATATTGATTTCTTACACTATAGATGTTAAAACGCGATTTATAATTATCAAAATTTTTTAGTAGAAGCTTAACCAAAAATTAGTAAGAATATTAAAGAATTAATTGTATCTGTATTTTATTTTAATTAGACACGATAAACAGAACGTGAGAAGGACAATTTTACCTCCTCCTCCTCCTCCTCCTCCTTTCCAAGGACCGCCACCTCCACCGCCTTTCCCTTTCATGAACATCATCATTGAAAGCATCAGAGACATTCCGCCCATCATCATACTTTTAAACGCTGCCAATCCTATTGTATTCAAGAGAAATATTTGATTATATTTTATCATAATCTGATGTAATTTTAAGACTTTGTGCAGCAAATATATATTCAAATAATAGAAATATGTTCGCAAGTACAGGAAAATACGAAAGGGATAAATAGTATTACCTATTAGCTTCATTTTTAACATCATCATCATGCCCATCATCATCATCTTGCATTTTCCGCCTTTGCCTCCACCACATCCACCTCCGCCTCCTTTCTTTCCTCGTCCTATAACAAATTATATTTAATAATTTAGTAATATAGAAAAAAATAATTTCCTAAATGAAAGTTCTAAAAATGTTTTTTTATAGAGATTTTAAGTGCGCGATAAATTTTAGTGTGCTACTTAGATATTTTTAAGATATCTTTTTAGTCTATACTTTAACGGCTGTTGCGCTAACCTTCTGCTACAGCTGTCTCGTCAAACATCACGTCGATCTGATTCTTTTCTCGCTTGCTGTTCCATCTAGGTAGCGTGATCCGCAGAGTATAGGAATCAAAGAAATCATCTACGCTGCGCTCGATACTGACGTCCGAGTCATTCATAGATCGAGCCTCAGATCTACGTACTGTTCTGCTCTTCACTAACTTCACATCTTGCCCAAATAATGTGATTTCATCGAGGCGACTTACTGTTTCTAAGAAACGGACAAAACGTTTCTTGATGCAACCAAGCGAAAATTCAATGATGCATTTCCCTATATCTTTTACAGGAAACTTCGGAAAAGAATCATTTTTATTTTGCACCGAATTATTCCTGGTCAATGAGACGACCTTCACGTCGATTTTAAAGCCATTTTTTGTTAAGTTGAATATTCGGCGTTCGACTGGTATCCTGTGTAATTCCGTATCAAGGATGTAATCCTTGATGTTTCGTATCCCATTCTTCTCGTACGCATTCACGTGAATCACGCACGTGATCAACAAACAAAAAATGAACATAGGTTCACGCACTTTTGCACAGTAAGACAAGTAAAACGTTGATCGATTCCGATGACGATGATAACGAAGATAACTTTGGGAGGAACACTGGTTAACACTGACTGATCTCTGGGTCATCACAATCGCTTATATACATTGAGATTTATGTCATTCGCGGTATTCTTCCAACGTTTTGTCACGATTGTCATTACTTGCAGCGAGATAAATAGACTGCTAATAATAAGGCTGAAAAGGTAAATCAGAATCATTCATCGAGCTTTAGCCACAACCATGGATGGCATAAGCGAACAATAACAAATATTTCCGGATGCTGCATTACGACCTGCTGTAATAAACTGACACGCTTATAAGAACATTTGTAGAATGAGACAGTTTGTGCCACTTCTAAATTAATTATACACGAACAGAACAGAATAGAAATTTATAAGTTAAAGGATTACAGCATTTATAATCGAAATAAAAGCGAGGATAGTAACCAATAATAAGAATATATTTAACGAATATCTCTGTTGACAGAATTGTATTATTCAATTTATAGAAATGTTTAATTATAATGTCTTATTAATTCTACATTTTTTTGTTAGCAAAGAATAAAATTTATCGATTTTATCAAGTTTCTTAATATTTTTTGTAGAAAATTTGATATAAATTATTGTTTTTTATTATATCAACAAAAAATATGTCATAGTTTTTCTTACTTTTCTTACTAACGGTTTAAAAAACTGGCATACCATTTTCTATAAGCGTATATATTTATAATTATGACAGCAGTTATAGGGTTTATATTAAATACTTGAAACACCATATGCATATGTACATATATAATTAATAATGTAGGATTCATGCGCCTTGAGAATGGCAATACTTTATGACCCGATGCAGAACTGCCAGTCTGATAGTCTAACGTGGTGAAGGTGTTGGCCTTATTACTTCTTAATTGGTCCGTACATTCACCTTTAGAAATGTATATGTTTAACAGTAACGTAAATGTAATTGCCGTAACAGAAAGTACGTGCACTTTTCAGCGCGTGATATACTTGTATGAATGCATTTACATCAAGTTAGAAGAATAGTTAGAAGAGTTGAACATAATTCTCTCATTTAAGTTATCTCTGATGACTATCGCTAGACAATAAAATAAAGTTATCGCGCGATGTTATTCTACGATTTATTGTTCGATTTCTTAACTGTTGCATTTATTACAATAATGATAACACCATATGTTTTTACAAATGTTCTTTATTACAACTTTACAATAACGAAATAAATATCCAAAAATCATGTACATGATCTTGGGCAACTCTGCGTACTCGACGATGATACGCTTTCTCGATAGGTACCAGTCGAAAATGCAACAGTGGCCGCAATAAATACCTATATGACTATAAATAATAATAGGGTGATAATTCGTGAATCGCGATGAAATGAGACTGGACGAGATCTTAGAAGGAAGAAAGTGTGATGATGGCGAAGAAGAAAGACAAGTAAGAGACGAAGTAATAGATAGAAATGAAGAAAAGACGTAGACAGATCGGGAGAAAAGTTGACAGTGCTTGAACATGAAAGAAAAGAAACAACAAGGAAAGTCGGTGAGGTAGAGATGTGCTAAAGATTTTATGGTGTACCGGCGCGGCGGTGTGCGAACACCTCGTCGAACTTGATTGGATGATTTTAATTTTGCAAAAGCGATCTACGATCATGCGCGTTGCCGTACTTCAGCACAGCCTGCTGAAGAGAATCGTGAACAGTATCGAGAGACCTTCCGTATCCGGAATGTCCGTATCCGTGTCCGTGATGCTCTTCCGAGCTATGCGTGTGCGAGCTGGAGTACACCGGTTTGCTAACAATTTCGTACGTGGTCTTCTTTTCGCCGTGGTGCGCTAAGGATTTCAATCCGATGATAGCTGATAACATGAGCGCTAAGAGACCCGTCATCAGAGCTTTTCCTGCGAGGAGCGCAATTGCGCCGAATCCCATCATGCCGAGGGTGCCCTTCATCATCAGTAGACCGGCCATCAAGCCGTTGCCACCTTGGTTTTTTTTACGTCCTGTCAAATAAAAAAATCGTGAAATAAAAAAAACCGTCTTTATGTGACAAATCACAATGTGACATTAACTGACCATGCGAGGATTCATTGTCTTACAGCTTTGCTAACAGATAAAACTGAAATTTAACATTTTTTTCTAACCTGTTTCAACATTCTGGTTGCCACCTAAGCCGAGTTGTGCAAGTGTCTCTTCGTTGAAGCTCCTGGCAGCTTCGAAAGTCCTCGGATCGAAAAGTTTGATAGAGATTGAGTGGCTATTAAGGTAACTGCCGACCTTGTGAATCAAAAAGGCATCCAGCCTTTTCTCAACATCATTCGGGAAATCTCTCGCCAAATTGGCGACTACTTCCGATGGTGGAACATTGGCGGAACTGTTCTCTTTGATCACAGATACACCCGGCAGGATACCGATATTCTCCTGTTCCGACAATTTATCCAGGAAGGACACCACGTCCAACTTAAGGCACGTGGCACTGTACGACTTCCCGCAATCTTTGTTCAAATTAGATTCCAGATTTTCCGCATCTTCCACCATTTGCCTCGCGGTGCGTCTCTCGATCTCCGCATTGGCGCATCCCGAAAAAAAAAGTAGCAGAAGAAGGAGATGACAACGTGACAATTGGGCAACGTGCGTAATTCCTTTCATCGTGAATTTTTGGATGTTTCCACGAAGTCTAGCTGGAGAACGCGCGAATTCGTGCAGTTATTTTTTTCGCCCCAGGTTTACTGATCGCCAGTAACACGACGATATCCTCGAAGACGAAGGACCTTGAAGCTGACGGATGAGACGCGTATCGTGCACTGGGCATACCCTCGGATACTTGCAGTATATATAGAGCGAGTCAACGGATAGTCCTTTTTCCTTTTTGCCTTTCGGTCGTTCCATACATTCTCCGTAGTCGAGAGCACCGGCGACGGAACTCTCTTCTTTGCGGACGTCGAAGAGGAGGCAGGAACTTCTCGCAGCCGTCCAGCAGCAGTGGCGAGAGGGAGCGTCAAATAGAGCGGAGAATTCGAATCTGAGTCAAATTTACGGGAAAAAACGTTACCAATGAACGGATATGAGATGATGAATGAGAGCGAAGGCTGATCACGTTAATGCCAATTCAATCGGCAGTTATAGTTAATGTGTACGCGATCAATCTTTAACAATGCAATTATTTTTCATGTGCGCATCATTACTCCTTACATGTTTATCGATGTTTATAGTCTACGAAGATTTTCTCCATATTATTTTCACTTTTGAGCATGCTTATGTTGTAGTGAAATAGCTTATAAAAATTAGGAATCTGTTTTACGTTACACAATTTTTTGCACAATTAAATATATTTGTAAAAAATTATAATTTTTTAAATTATAGAAATATAATTATAAAATTATAAATATAGAAATTATAAAAATATTTATGTAAAAATCATATAAATGTTCCAACCCTTTATATTATATATAATTATTTTATAAATTAATAAACGTTTGGGCTATAATGTAGGACATATAATGTAAGTGTCTATATGATCCGGATAGCCTAGAAATCTTCTCGTTCTTGAACTATCTCGCAAAGAGATTAATAACCATTTAAAGGGGTGAAACAGAAATCAACTGAAATTAGAGGCGATATTATAGTAAAGGCATTTGAGCGATAAGACCGATCAATCGGAGCACATGTTAATTACCAGGATCAGGATTGGAACCCCCGATCGCCCAGTGTGAAATCACTTTCGATTTCAAGAACGAAACTAAGAGAGCGATGGTGCACATATTGTGTTTGCGGAGTTTGCAAACTGAGCGCGAGTGGATATTGCAAATTGAAAAGTTTGCCGATAAGTATATTGTGAAAATTGTAATTGCGGGCGAGGCGAAACGAGACGGGAGTCCTACTTTAAATCAGCCCAGTTTAGCTAGCTCGTAGGAGATCCGATTTTCGCGCGCTACGCTCGAGCAACGGCGCTTCAGACGGATCTGCCGATGTGAAAGTACCGCGCAGTCGATTTTCACGGGCAACTCGATGGGGCCTTATCGTTGCGTGCGCGTGTGCGTATGCACAATACGAGCGCCTCCACGTTTCGATATCACGCGCTTGCATGTTGCTGCGGCAGGTGTGCCGACTTAGAACGGACTAGACCTTCTTTCAGAGGCATGCATTTCGCGATTTGTTGCTTCCTTTTCACGTAGCGCCTTCCTTTCGTTAATAATCTCGAACACGTCGTGCTGATTCTGTTCTCGCGAAACTATGCGCGACAGATCGAATCAGTGGTGCAATGGGCGTCGGCTTTACGGTCGTAAACATCAACGAAAAGGACAACGTGGAACGATCCTAAAAATCGTTTTTCGTTTATCTGCATTACTAATTAAATCGAAAATCGCAGGAATGAAAAAGGTATCACGTTACGCAGATTGGATTCAGCCGCGCCCATTCTGATTCACGAATTTATTCTGAAGTTGCAATTTTTATTACATTTTTTATTCTATTAGATCTCAATCAAATAACCCGTAATGTAATCTGTGTTTCCTGTTAAATTACCAAGCTTTAGTTGAAACCGCAATATTGCGCTGTATTTGGGACATCCGATAAAAAAATCAAGGTTTTTGTATCTCGCAATTTATCATCAAATAGCTGGCGGCATGCAGATAAAGACAGAAAAAAGAGGAAAAAAGTTTGTGAACGTTAATATTTATTTAAATTTATTTATTCATATTTTCAAATTTTGTATATAAATTTTAAGATACAATGAATTTGAGTGAATTGAATACTAATTTATAAGATAAATATACTTATCGAAAAATGTTCCTAGAATAAAAATAAGGTCTTTCTAAAATAGAAAAGAATTTTTTTATATTTTAGATTTTTGTTTAGATGACTTTTTATAATACATGAAATTAAGGGGGCAAAATATAAAATTTTTTTAAGTATGGGGTGCTCCGAAAATAAGAGACAGCATATATTCGCAAGTGCGAACATAACATCATGGCAGGTGAATTCGTACAGATTGTATAGAAGACTATAATGATTGTACGTTCCATAACGCATAGTTACTCCATTTTCAGTCGAAATTGAGATACTCGTTATTTCAAGAAAGTCGCTCGTACTCACCCAACAATTTGCGACAATTCAGGGAATGTTCACGCTAGATCAGAAAATGTGTCAATAATTTCTCCCTGACGATTACTGCGGCAAATCGTGTTCTTACGCATCGAAATTGTTAGAATGTCAGTACAATAGTACTGTTAGGAATTTAGAAAAAAATACTTAATATGGAGAAATTGATTGTCTTGGAAAGCTGAAAATTACCGAGCCTGTTTGGAACGTTGTTTACCATATTGTCCGTTAATAAACGGTACCTGCAAAATTTTTACGGACGGTCTGTTTCCAAGAAAACAATTGTTATCCTTCCTTCCTTTGGCACACGCACACAAATCGTTATTATATTCCATAAATGGTTGGGTACTACCGCTCCTTTTTTTGCCGCAGAAAACTCAAGATTCCAATGCTTTAACGGGAAAATCTGATTCGTTATTTTGATTTCTACATTTATATAAAAATAGTATTGTGTCGTATTTATTTTTTCTTTCAAATTCCTATAAAAGTTATAGTAAAATGGTTTTTTGCTACATTGAATATATTAATTATATAAAAATTAAAGAATATTACAGTAAAAAAATAAATTTAATGAATAAAGATATCTGCATTATACTTAGCTGCTTAAGATATGTCCACAATTTCTTATTTATATTCTTATTCATACGTCTAACAATTTCTTATTTATATATATTTATAAACATTAGTTTGTTGTTGAAAATAACATAATTTTCGCAATTAGACAGTACATGAATTTATTTTAGGAAAGTGTATGATACAAATACGCGCATTTAGTGCGTATATGATTTATGCGTCGAGGTGTGAAACAAGAAGGAAAGAAGAAAGGTGGAATTACCGCATTTAATACACTGAGTGCTGCTCGAGTGATTGCATAGACCTCGTTAATTCGAGAACGTATATCCGTTATGTACTCAAAATGCATTGCGTGCATTTATACTTTCGCAATTTTTTCGCGGCGGTCTAAAGTGAACGTTACATACCGCGAATTTCTTCTGCCTCGACGGTGGGGATTTATAAGAATAGACTAGTCTATTAGTCTATACAGCCACCATATTACGTACGTTGCCATTTTCTCAGTAAGTTATATTTCAAGCAAACTGGTCGCTACTGGCCCAGTCATGTCAAGATGCGAAATAATTTATTGCTGTATTGATAGTCTTTGAATCAAAGAAATCCGCAAGAAATTCCTAGATCTACTTTCTTAACTAAAATAAAAAATACTTCCGATAGCACACAAATTTAATATATATAGAATGCCTCTACATCATGCAATATTTACAAATATCAAAATAATTTTTATAAAATAACAGTATAGAGAATAATGATATACTACTGTATATCGTACATTGTCTCTTTATACACCCGCAAATTAATTTTTACAACATTTTGTAAAAATTTTTCCTTTAAATGCATATAAATTAATACATTAAATTTATAGTTAAGTACCGAGTTTTACATGATATGTGTGTGGTATTTATTAAAGAAATATATTGAAAAAGAATAGTATTAAAATGTAAAAAAATTTATTTGTTAAAAGTATATATTGTTTAAAAAATTTATTAGTTTTTATACAAGTCTCATTAAAGAGCAAAATTATATTTGTATATCAAATTATTGAAAAAGAATATTGAAAACGAAGAAAGTATTGAATTATTTATAAAATCTACATTCGCAATTTAATAAGGTTTAAAATATTTATAATTTTTGTATTATTACATAGAAAAAGTTTATAACAATATTCTTAAATTTATTAACAAATATCTTATTGTGCTTTTATTATTAATCATGACAAAGAAAATCGTTTGATAATATAACCAAATAACTTAAATTAATTGAATTATAGAATTACAGGAAATATTTTATTAAAATAGAATTGGATGTAGAATTATACGTGAAAAATGTTGACTACTTGCAGAGTGTCTGCGATCTTACAAACAATAACGTGTCCCTTTCTATTATTAAAAAAAGAATGCCTGAGCATTTGAGATCAGGCGATCAGAGCTTCCGTTCCTCATCATGTTCGCCACTTCTCGACGGTGCTGGCCTCTCTAACAGCCTATATATACCCGTATTCACTGTTCCACTCCTCTCGAACGACTCGACTAATCACAACTGATACCGTTATTTCAATCCCTACCACGAAGGCCACGGTCGTATCTACTGGTAGAAGTGGAGAACCACGTGGAGACATTGACACACTGACCTTGTTACGTGCGAGGCACCGAGGGGGAACTCGGTAGACCAATCACAGCTACGATCCGCTTTCCTACCTCGCTCCCGACACAGTAACCTCGTTTCCTTCCTCTTCCTAGTTCCCCACCTTGATCCGGTCTTTCTCCGCTTCTCCCACCTGCGCAACATCATTCTATCTTTCCTCCGTCCGTGAACCTCCATCTAGGTCATTAGCCTTCTCGTCTGACCGACTGAGTAACCTGCTTACAGCTACAGCTATATATTTATATGTATATGTGTATATAGCTCTCTTTTTCGATATTTATTTAATTATTTACAAATCGTAAAATCTTTGCCGCAAGTAATCCTTATTATCGATGTCGCGGATAACACATGCGCATTTAGGTCGAGCATTAATAAGATATGACATATCTGAGCTTGGCAATTTACCAATCGCTGCAATGATACGACGTTTTTGACGGTTCGTCGATGTCATGGTGATACTACGTCGCGGCGTCGTCTCCCATGTCTCACAATGAACAAGACAAAATTTTATAAAAAGGATGATTTATTTTATTGTATAAAGCAAGCATATGCAGACACGTAATAAATAAATAAATAAGTAAACGAGTGCGAATGGCAAGGGGCCGGACATTGTATTTTATGGAATTTCATGGTACGGATAATGTTCGCCATTGTATTCCGGTGCCCAGCCTCTGTAAGGTTGATTGACCTCTTCTTCTGACCTGTGCCAGTGATCGTGATGAATTTCGTGCGGTCTTACAATTCCGTAGGAGACTCTTGGCGGCGGCGGTGGTGTAACAAGGGCCTTCAAGGCTACCGCGCCGGAAATCAAGAGCGACATAAGACCTGCGCCCAAGCCCTTCATACCTATTAGGGCGATCAGGCTAATTACGATAGGCAGAACGATTATTGCTTTTAGCTTCAGCAGGATCAAGAGTGGCACGATCATCCTCTTCAATTTCGTACGCGCTGTAAGCAACATATACAATATCTTGTATAAGTAATGATGTAATTTTTTTTTTCTTAAAATTGTCAGTTAACGTATGCATGTGTATCTAGGTCCTAACAATTACAACAAAAAAAGAAATAATGAAAAGAATGTTCAAATACGAAGTCGAATTATATATGTATAGAGTATAGAGTATAGAGTATAGAGTTTGTGAGAGGTACGAAACATATACATGTATAACATTTGCATTACTACAATAAGAATGGTAGAACGGAATTAATACATAAAGATGATATCAATAATCGCAGAATACTTGGATGATCGAGGATTTCTAAAAAGCTATAACGGACGTTTATCATCCAGTCTACTTTCTTCGACACGCGACACTCTCGTTCAAGGTCCTTCTCAGACGTCTCTTCTCGCGGTAGCCGTCCCAGAAACCCGGAATCCCACCATATCTACCAAACGGAGACCCACTTTGGTCCACTCCTACCTCCGGCATTTATTTCGCGAACATGGTAGAAGTGGAACGCATCGTTGTGGCTTTCTACGTATACGCGAATCCTTCATTCCGATCGCTCTCACCTCCCTCTCTCAGTGACCATCGATAAACGTACATTAATACGTTATGCGTACCCGAATCTTTCATTATTTTCAGAATCGCGTGAAAAAAGTATTTTACACATTGTAAATACGTGAATGAAAAAAATTCAAGAAAATTTGTAAGTATAAGACAAGCGGTGAACTAGAGAGAACGGTGGGCGCTAGAGAGAGATACATATAGGATGTGTGTGAATGGTATTCCGGCCACGATTGAATTGAAAAGAAAGATACAAGTTACACTTTCCAGCCAATGAATCCCGAGATTCGTGAGCTACTTAAACCCCATTGGCGAGACTTTAGAAAGGTGAGGTACTATAAGTTTGCGCCCACTGAATGATGTATTCATACCAGATCGGAACGTTAGAGAAGAATAAGAGCCTTTGTTAGATCCAAGTATCTAACATAAGTCTGACGAGAATCTAACAAGGACTTTAAACTTAATGTTCAAAACTGTTCAAATGAAAAACTTAGTTGTAAAAAATTCTTGCGAAAAAAAAGTATAAATTTAACATGTATAGAAAAGATAAAGCGTAAGATCAATCTACAAATCAATTAGGTATAAGAAGTATATTAAATGTATTTATCAAATAATTTATATAAGTGTTTAAGAGAGAAACAGTATTTAACATATTCATATGCATCTATAGAAAAATACAGCGTTCATACATATAATATTAAGCGAGATTAATATAGACTTAATTTTATAAACTTAATGGATTGAAATATTTGCTTATGGATGCTTATTTAAATAAAATATCTTCGAAGATTTTGAAATATTTTTCGAAACATTGTACCCACTGCAAGCAGATATTATTCATTATAACATTTATAGTGAAAATTGTAACATTCAAGTATTTTTATACTCCAAAGAAAAATTATTGCTTTTTGAGCTTATTGAAACTGTTTTAAAAATATAATCTGTAAAAATGCAATAGATTTTATTATATAAGGTTAAGTATCTCAAATTGTCATTACTAGCATATTTCCTCAAATTATTCTAACCGCAATCTCGTTACGCAAATTCACAAAAACTTTAGAAAGTATACGCTCCAGTTATCTCTAATTTGACAGCGCATTGTTCTATTAGTTAAATACAAAATAATCATAGTTGCGTTTTTTTTCTATTTAAATTTCCATTTATAATAATTTGCTCGTAATACATCTGTTTACCTTCGGATGTTCCACGTGCCAAACTTCTGAGGTCTATATCGATGTTCCTCTGACCGAGAGCGCGTGCGAACAAACCAGCGGTTGAAGCGTCATTAGGAAGATTAATTTGTAATTTTCGAGTTCTCAGGAATTTTTCGATCCTGCTCACAAGCGGATCCGCGCTCTCTTCCGATGGTTCCCCGTCTCCCACAACCTTTTCGAGGGTTACCATATCGCCGTAAATGTCGATGATATCTTTTCTGTTGAATTCGTCCATCGCTCTTGTGAGCTTCCCTTCTAGATGTTCCAAACTGTTTCCATCTTCTTGGCTTGGCTCGCCTATCACCAACGTCAGCAGTTGCAACGCTAAGAGGATGATTACTTTGGTCTTCATTGTTGCGAAGTGCTATATGCGTGCCTTCGAAGAAGCGTTTTTGACTGTTTGCCCCCAGAACAATTTTTCTTTTATACGAACCACGACCGATTAGTGGTGGGGCCAATACTGAACTATTTGGCAAGCAACGTGCAAGGGCAGTAGTGTCAAGAATTTTAATTCTGTCGACTCTCTGAAGAGTTAACTTGCACATGCAATGCACAAGAATCGCGTGACGTAGAATGCACCGGCACAAGCAAATTTTCCTTTTACTTTCGGAATTTTACTATCAAACCTAGAAAATTTCTTTCTAGGACCTTTCAGCCTCTTTTCCAAGAGTTTTTTCCAATCAAAAACTAAGTAATTATAAAATTTTATAAAGTATCTAATAACAAAAGTTTTTGTAATTAAATAAAATAAATAAAATAATTTCGAAAATATCATGTTTTATCGTTTAATTACTCTTCTTCTAGTATATGTACACTTTTTTGTATAAACGTATATTTTATTGCAGAGAGAGAGAAAAGAAATCGTTTCATTTAGGAAATTTCTAATTTATTTGTATGCACCTACGGTTTATTTGCATCACATATACATACAATGGTCTGTAAGACTCTAAGCAATTATCATCTCCTATGTTTACGATCAGCATACATCATCAACGCACAGTCTGGTGAAAATTAGATTTCCGTGTCTCTTGGTGACACGGTATGGTATGTAAAACTTGTGTCCTAAATCATGCAGTCGGAAGTCAGTCGAACAAGAGAAATGGAACGAGTGACAGAAGTAGCGGCTAAGACGAAAGAAAGACCGAAGAAAACAGAAGTGGGAGTGTAAATGACCTGAAGGTATGCCGATTGGAGCTCATATACGATTGGAATCGGCTATGAGCTCGATCGGCTACAATTGCACGCCGAAAGCTGTCAATATTTCGCTTTAGCAGAAACTAATCACGTACGAGGTTTTCTATGCATTGTACTGCATTGAATCTTGCGCTGTGACGATAATTTCTCCAAATTAGAAATTTAATACTGATTTGTATTTAGCAAGAGCGGAAAAAAAAAGAATGTTCCACAAATATTTCTCTGGGATATACTTTTTTTATGAATAATTTATTAAGTACAAACAATTTAGTTATTTAATACGTACAATTAATAAATAATTTATTTAGTTGATATAAATTACATATAACGTAGATATATAAATACTACATATGGAGGGGTAAAAACCACAGTGGTGTAAAAGTCAAATTTTTAAAAATATTTTCTCGTGTGCATAGATGCAATTTATATATTGCACAGATTGCATCTATGCACACAAGGAAATATTTTTAAAATTTTGACTTACACCACTGTGGTATTTACCCCTCCATATAATCTAGCAGTCGTAGGTGGGTCCAATGGCCTCGAGAAGGTTTTTTGGCTCCGCGAGATATGGCTTTCGGGTATTTCCAAGTCTTTCCATGGCAGATAACACGAAAAGAGTAAAAAAATCTCGTTTAATCGGTACCGTTGGCAACCGGTGCGTGCGCTGAATATGCCAAATCATGGGCGTCGACTTTCGCGTCAGCCTTGTCGAAGCTTCTATATCCTTGGTGCTGTAATCCTGGAGACCCACCAGTGGCCCAACTTCCTGCGACGCCATTGTCGTACCAAACAGGCGCGGGACTCTTATTGAAGAAACTGCTAGCCACATTGGTACCACCGAAAAGCTTCTGGAATGCCATGATACCGGCAACGACTAAGGCGATTTTACCGAAGATTAAAGCTTTCACAGCCAGCAGACCTAAGCCGCCGAGCAAGATCGGTACCAACGCAAAAATTTTGAGACCCGCTGCGGCAATCAGTGGTAGAACCATTTTCTTGATCTTGGCACGTCCTAATCATAAGAAAAAAATTAATATAATTGGTATTAGATTATGATAGTATGATTAGATTAATATAAACGATATCAACAATATAAGAAACTAAAATTAATTTAATTATTTAAATGTGAGGAGACTCGTATTTTGTTATATTTTATATTATACTAAAACACATATTTTAATAAATATAGAAATATATATCGATACAAATTTAATATTATATTTGCCAGATCTTTTGATTTCACTTTTAACGTTTAACTTTTTGATATGTAAAGAGATATTAAATATTAATATTATTTATATATTTGGACAATGTAAAAGTTGCATAATTATATTTAGAAAATAAGAATGATTAATAAGAATGTTATATCCTAATTCTAATAATATAATTACAATCTGCTTAAACTTTTTTAAAATACATTTGACAAGGAAAGCGAATCATTTTTTCTTGAAGAACGAGTTTATCCGGAACAGGCCTGACGTCGTACATATAGATATCACGAAGGTGAAAGGCATGCTGAGATTGCTGAGACGCTTATTCGTTTATACTCATGACGTCGCGAATTCGTAACGTTAATCGGATAGACATAATCGAGGAAAAGTGAACAATTGCGTAATCGAAATACTTAGGCAAAAGGAATAAGACTTACCTTCAACCAGGGCGCGAGAGACCGAACCTTCGGGCATGCTAAGTTTCAAGCTGTGACTCTTTATAAAAGAGACGACCGAATCATACAGCATGTTGGCAAGTTTTATCGCTCTGTCAGAGCTCTCGTGTGGTAATTCATTCATGATCTCCTCTTCGTTTGTTTTTAAATTTTTACCAATGCGGTCCACTAGAAGATCAATTTTTTTAAATAAGAAGAATGATTATTAATTGTTACCATAATTATTATCTCATTCAGAATATATACAAAAATTGATAAAAAATATAAATTGTGCACTATCGCATATCTGTTCTCATGAATATTACAAGAATATAATTTTAATAAGCATATTTAGAAGCAGATATAAATTTCTTCAAAACTAACATTCTCTTCAACATTTTTTGTATTTTGTACTGACTTAATTTACAGTAATATATAATATTTGTTACATTTTATATTATACTAATAACTTTACAGCAATAAATTTAATGTTATTTAAAGTTAACATTATACAGATTGATATGGTTAAAATTTAAGAATAATATATATGCAATAAATATAAAAACTTACTCGGGGTGTCTCGTACGAAAGTGACGCCGTCGATGATCTTGATGTCACTCGATCGAGCCGCTCTGTCGAGAGCACTGATGGTCTTCACGAAGATGCAGCTGAAGAACTCATTGTCGTGCTCCAAACAATTCAGATCCTGAGACGGCTGCGTGGAAACGCTCGCAGGTCCTGCTGCGGTATACGCAGCAAGAAGTACCAGTGCCAGCAATTTGTTCATCTTCTTCGTCTAATCACTTCGTCAAGTCGTCACGAAACGAAACACCGAGAGGCTGTGGCCGGAGACGGAGCAAACTACTCTCCGGAAAATTTTCGGAACAAAGTGTGACCTGGCCCTGCGGCGCTTGAATCTTTATAGGTGTGCACCATGTAGGACCCTCCTCAGTATCCCCACTCTGGATGACGACGACGTGTATGACGACAAGGAACGATGAGACGAACGACTCATCATTACGGGTAAATGCCACAGCCACCTCCCCAGAAAACTTTCTTCGATAATTTTTAAACAAACGAACGACTGCGTATGGAGAGACGCGTCACCGCTTGGGCGGACCTAGAAGTCGCTCTCCCTAACGTCACCGAGAGAAGTTTACGTTTACCACAGTAACCATTCAGAATTTGGGTCAGTAGGGAAGGTAACACTTATTATAGATTCAGGAATTATTGGAGGAAAGACCTTTGAAGATGTTATATTTGAGAAGGGTACTAATATCTTTTTGGTGACAACGCAGCTTTGTGGCGCGCAGTCTATTAAGTTGGAATATATGTATATGTACAGTATGTACATTACAATTCGTTAATTCTTTACGGAAGTATAGAATATATGAACACCAACACCTTATTACGGCTCCACGCTCCATCTTTCATTGATTGATTTCTAATCTTATGAGCCTTTACTATTATATTTGGTGACAACATCTAGTTTGATTAAATAATCGTTGAACATATTTTATAATTTAGTTTTAAAAATAAGTACTTTATATTGATGTGGGGTTTTACTTCTTTAGATATCACTTCCTTTCTTCTCGTCGCGTCGGCAAGATTAACAATTTGACATACGGCACTTTCTGTTTTTTCTTCACGCGCAGCAGATTGTTTAGAAAACCGACAACAACGGTGATGACAGACGTGCATTTCGCACCTTGCCGCCATTCACAGTTGCACGTGCTTCGCGGTCGCGGATATACGCTTTTCTTACAAGTAGCCTGTGCGTGTGCATTTAGGTGACGCTAAATGTGAACAATTTCTAGTAGTAATTTTTCTTTGAATTGTGAGTAAAGCAGGCGCATACATATCGCAGAATATACAATTTTAGATATTATATTAAATAAAATTAAAAATATTCAAAAGAAATACGAAATATAAATAAAGAATATTTGAAATCTATTAAATCTATTTGCATTATTATTGATTTTAACATATCAATTATAAGATATCAATTTAGTTTTAAATATCTTTTCGGAACAATCCAACCATCATAGTCCAGCTTCCTTTATAAAATGGACCGATGCATTCTCCTGCAACCAAGCACGTGCACCAAGCTGCTTACCTTGACCCAGCCGTCGTCGGTAATACATATGAACTATAGATTACGTCTCTGACAGGTTTTCTGATATAACTGGAGTTAATAAAATTTCCTTTACTATTTAAAACTTTTTTTTACTACTTTTGTGTCCACCTGATTATTTTAGTATGTTTTCGTCGAATATTGTATAATGTAATTATTATAATAAAATGAGAGATATATTGTGAGATGTTTTATTTTCAAATAACTCGACATTTTATGAACAATATCTAAGTATATGATAAACTATTATTACAAGTTTGCTTTGTTTTTCAACTTTATTACACTCGCTTAGCTCTGATTTACAAGAATTTCTACCAGCTGCACCGTGAAAAATTTCATTTTTCAAAAACATTTAAAGTATTAAAATACAGACAGAAGAAGACATTATTGTAGTCTCAAAATAGTTGATTTATAAGAGATCGCACGTACTCTTAACAATTTTGACATCATATATTGAGTTTATTAAATTCACATTTGAAAAGATGTATACTAGATTATACATGAGAGAAATTGATGTGACGAAACAATAAACAATAAAAGGTATCATCAACGTTGCTTTTTCAGGCAACTAACCTTGAGAAAGTAACAAATAACTTATTCACAGGAGGTATTCCATTGTGCTCCACACGAATCTGTTTAAATATTTAACAGGTACAGGAGGTACTTCGTCATCTTCGTTTAACGGTATTCGACCTGGAAGGAACAAAGACAATTTTGCGATTAATTTTCTGGGTTATGAATACTATCAGTTACTTCCTCCTACGAATATGATATTTCGGAGAAATTCATATAACAATTCTTATCTATGACAAATTCACCATTATTTTAAAAACATATTTTCCTTTTAAGAAACAAAAAATCTTAATAATTCTATTTATTTGAACAGTACAAAAAATTACTAATTAATACATCAGTCGGTGATTATACCCAACGCAAACAATTATCAATACCTATATGCAATATTTGATATATGCATACGTAAAACTTTATATTTACATTATAAAAATAATATGTTATAGAAATGATATGATGAAGCTAAAAGCCCTTGAAGAGCGTTTCTAGCTGCACAGGACTTAGGAATTGAAGGTCGATGACTTACATTTGGGTCAGTTCCAGTCATATCTTTATTTTTTTCCGTCTTATTCTTCATGTGAATAACGTGAAGAAAATTCCTTTTCTCGCTTTCTCTTGAGCATTTGTTATATAATTGATCGTATTAATATTTCCTATTTTAGATTGTTTAAAAAAATATTACATTTTACAATAATAAGTGGTCTTTTTGTAATAGTTACAATATTTTATTTCTTCACAATTAATAGTGAGATTTATACTTTGATTACAGAATTATATAAATATGTTATAATTGTAACGCTCAAAAAATTTTTATTGGAAACATATTTATTTCCATAACTAGATGTAATTTAACTTCGACAGTTACGAAGAAAGAAATGGATACTCTATCTACAAACTAGTTCCTTGCGGAATGAAGAAACTTTCTCTCTTTCTTACATCACACTAGTGAAATGCGTCAAGATACGTTGAGATTACTCATCTTCGAAAAGGATTTTGTTAAATATTACTATAGTAAAAGAGACATAAAGCTATTTTAGAGATGTAATAAATTAACTATAAGTGCATTGTATATGTATTTTAGCAATTGTATGTTTTCGTCTACAAATTTCATAGTTTGTGGTAACTTTCACCAATATACCAACAGTCAGTTATCGTATTTAACACGATTAACGCAAGCAGTTAACGCATCTCCATTGTAAAATTCTTCATTGATGTTAATACGAATAAGAGAGGAACTTTTACAGCACTAGATATATATGATAACGCTTCAATATTATGCTTCTTTTAAATTTATTATATTTACAATGTTTGATCTTAGTGTAATCTTATCATAGCTAGACACTTAAATAAATAAATAGAGCAAATAAAAAATTAATTAAAACTATAAATGAATATATCTTATTCTTAATTTTATGTATATAATGCCAATCATTTTTAGAATTACTTAAAATTAAAGTAAAATTGGTATTTTCCTATACGACAAACACATTATATAAGAATAATCGAGGAACAGACGAAGAATTTTATTGTCCGTTAATAATTCTTTTCACTTCTTTCTACGTCGTTCTTTATAAAATCGATAAGGTTCGAATTCTTGTACGTCGCCAATGAAACCGTATACATCCTGTCGCCTGTGCTTGTTGACTAATTCGTAGCTGCTCTCCTTATGGGCAATCTTTTTTAATCCAATTATGGCTGCCAGGATCAAACTCATCAAACTCAGCACAACAGCTTTTCCACTTAGAATAGCCAATACCTTCAACGTGATGGGCAATAGAATCGATTTTATCAGCAAAAACCCAATAATCAAAGGCAGAACATACTTATTCAGTTTTTTGTATTTATTATCTTTACGCCCTGCAATTAATAAAGAAAGAGATATTTAGTAAATATGAATGGATGTAAAAAATATATAAGAAATATATATAAATGTGTGACACGCTTTAAAATAAACATATCCTTTATATCCCCACTCGATATATTCTATACTACATTGCCTGCAACGTTCTACTAATCATTACACATGCTGACTTTAAAAAGTTATATTATAGTTATGCTATATAAAAGTATCTTGCTCCCTCGAAAACCAGGATGTGCATATCGAGCTTTATCGAAGTATACGTTCCTTATTAGGTACGATCGTCACGGAAGTTAATAAAGATGAACTAGAGTAGAAAGCACTTATGTTTTTGTACCGGGAGGCTCCGCGCGTCCGTAAACCCAAAAGTATCATAACGTAATGGACAACATGTGCAATTACACGCTCCTTTAACAACGTTTGATTAATACGCGGTCTCATAATTCAATTTCACAGCAAGTTATTCAAATCTTTGACCACTAAACTTGAAATACCACACTAGATTTGCTCGTTGCTCGCAATTCCTTTAGTCTATTCAAATATATTATGTAAAATTTGTTATAAAAAACTTATGGTAATAATAAAAAAAAAATTTTGCCAATGTATATCAAAATTTAAACATATCTTTTGCACAGTGCTTTAATACTAAATTGCATTATATACAGGCATCATTAAATAGCCATAAATTTTGCAATAATTTTATTTTTCTATTTGACATTCTATTAATACAATTAAAAATATAGTTATAAAATCAGTAGATTATAATAATATTAATGTCTTTAATAGTAAAGATATTTCTTTCTTCAAAGTAATGCTTACATATATTTCGCGTCTATACTAATACCTCTCGTATATTAATTTAATACAATATTTTTTATATTTAAATGTAATATAAAAATTATACATTATAACATTTAAATTTTATACAAACGGTTAAAAAAACTATAATTTTTTTCTTTAAAATCTATAATATTATTAAATACTTGATAGTAATTAATTATTAATATAAAAGTTATTTCTGTTAAAAGTTTTTTATTTTATTATATGTTTGTCTGAAGATAATTAATTGTTTATTCTCTATGCACCGCTTTATTATCTAATATAAGAGAATAGAATAAAACAAAATCTGAACTTTTTTTTCTATGAAACACCAAATGTAAAATTTGAAAATGGAATTTTCTTGAGCTACATTCAACCACAAATAATTATTATTGTTAGTACCTTCTACATCGTCACACGATTTCGAAATAGGAAAAATTGTATCAATGGTGTTTAAAAAACTTTCACCAATCCAGTCTAAAGACCCTCTAGAATCGTTCCACAGCATCTCTCGGTCCAGTGTCTTCATTGATTGCGATCCCTGTGATGCGACGAATGTTGGTAGAAAAAGTAGCATGTACAGCAGTAACATCTTTCCAGCATCTAGATCTTTTTACTCCTTTTTTATACTTTCTTATAACACACTCTATGATCACGTTTTATCTGGAAAACTTCGCTTATCTTGTGATCGCGACCGACCTCTTCGCCAATGTTAACTGACATTCGTGCCAGACCGGGCCATTAGTTTATATAGTAAGACCGCGAAAAGCTCAGAGGAGGAGACCGCTCATCTAACTTGGTACTGATGCGTGACGAAGGACCCAACGTCCACTCCCGTACCTCCCAAGCTAGTCTACCTCGACCATTGGACGCTGTTCGCGTCGACCACTCTCGAAAAATCTTCCCCGGAATATTTCGACCGGGGTAAGTAGATCGTTCTCTCCGTCAAACGTCCTCACCATTACTGTCCTTTGTCGTGAGAGTGTACAGCATTTATTATCAATTCGTTTTACACTCGAATAGTTGTGGCACGAAAACGAGCTTCGCTGCCACGACCCGTAGGTCTGTTTACGGCCTGTTTATCGAGAAAAGTAAGCCAGAAATAATGCAAACTTAGTTATTTCATTTAAAAGCAAATCTATAATTAAAGAGAATCAGTTGCGTTCCGATTATTGTGACGATAAATAATTAAATTAGAGCCAGCTATTTTTTCGTGATATTTTCATTTATTAATGATAAAATTGCAAATATGCTATACTATAAAGAAGCTAAAATGATATTAATAATATTGTTAATAATCAATTAATATTAAAAGATTTTGACGAATTATTAGTAAATGATATCATATCTCTATTGAGCGGTGTTTTAAACTAAGCATTAATCAACCGCAGAAGAAAGTGTATTTGTCCTTAGAAACCGACTTTTCAATTAATTGACAAAGGCTGCAAAAAGATCTATTTCCGTGCTCATCGTCAAGCAAAGTATTTTCTATCAATGTCACAAAAAATGATGTTATACGCTTGAGCACGATAGATAAACGTCGGAAAAGCAATGAAGAGTACACGTCAACGTTATCAAAATCATATTTTTAGAAATTATTGTTAAATCACAATAATACTTTTCTTAAATAATTTTGATTACATACGAAAAAAGTATTGTTATTAATAAATTACAGTAAAGCTTATTTTTAAACTGCAGAGATATACCGTTTTATCCAAAAAGCAATTTTTTGAGACTTTCATGCGTGTTTAAATTTGTACCTTTTATTATTTCATACCGTTATATGTACTTATATACATATTAATGTTATTATACGTTAATTTACTTTACGAATAAAGTTGTTATGTCGTTAATGACAGACTCCTTTGTGAGCACCTGTTATTTGTCAAAATTAGGACTGTGGCTAGCAGCAGTAATAACAGTAATAATAGTTACACTTGAGTAAGCTTACAAATGATATTCATTATGCTCATAAAACTAGTAATCACGCAATATTGTTTGTCAGTAAAATTTTTTATTTATTGTAAAGACAATTGCCAGTTTCTGATATCTCAAGAACGTATATTTGTTGAACACTTATAATAATCATAATAATCGTAATAATAATATATAAGTATAATTATACTTTATCAGTCACAAAATTTTACAGTAATTATTATAAGAGTTTATTATAACTTGTGTAATAAAAAAAAATAATGGTAACACAACAATAATGATCTAACCAGAAACCAATAACAAGATCAACATTGTGTTCTTTATTTTATCTTTCGATGTTCTCTTCATTTATAACGGTCATAGTTATTTGGAATTCAAATTCTTGAAAAAAATTGTCAAATTATTCTTGACTTCCTCTTTCCAAGAATCTAAAGTGATACACCTAGGTGGCATATGAATAAAACTACTATATCGATATGTGGGTTGCCGGCTTCATACACGAAGGACTTGACTAATATGTTACTATAATCTGTCTTCAAATAGCCAGTCTGATGATTTTAATAGCAACAAACATTCTAATGCATGGGCAATATCTTTTATTAGCGAATTAGAAACGATACATTCAAAAAGACAATTTTTATACCAATGAGTAATCAGTGCGTGCAGATTTCCTGTGATAGTAAATAAACAGGTTTATTACTCATGAAACTGGCTCGATGCAACATCCGAGAATGAAGAAAGTTACGGAGAGAGCATACGTGATAATGACTGTTAAGTGTCCGTTGTTCGTTGTGGTGCATTTGATTCGTGATTTTCAGAGCAGATAAGAACTTGATGATTGCCATGGAAAAAGTCAATTAATCATTCAATAAAATGGAATTTCGCGCGATATAACGCTTTGTCTCATCAATCTCGTGTGCGAGCATCCGATACATGTTTTGAATGCTTTGTCTTAATTATGCAAAGTTATTAATAATTTCACTATATTTTTTTATAATTTAATAAGTATTAAGCGTTTCACTGTCTATCTACTCTGTAGGGGTGCTAAGTAATATAAATTCATATCGTGTCAATCTCTCGCAGAAGTTGCAGCACAGTTTCGATAAATAACGCAATTAAAGTCTCCGTTTTATTTGAATCTCAATGATGTGTAACTTTATAGAGAAATATTTCTGTGGCACTATAAATTATGTCATTGAAGAAATATGAGAAAGCAATAGAGAATCTATTAAATCAATTAAGTAACACCAATGTCCCTATATTATGTCAAAATATTATATCTTTGTACTATCTTAAGGCATCACAAATCGAAAGTAACTGCAAGAGTAGTATTTATAAATATTTTCGGACCCATATACCTACATTCGCAAATTGATGCATTAAACGCAAAATGAAGAAAATATTATCAAGTTGTAAGGATCATTTAAAGCTGCTGTGGGTTATTAGCAACCCGCATGTTTGCTGGGCGTAACTAAAAAAAAATATCCCATCGAAATCATCTACGATCGGTCAATCTTTTCACGTAGATTTCTACGCGTATACACGCAGATTTCTAATTTCTTATCCTGCGGGTAAATAAGACGCTCATGTCGTTGGTTACGGCAATGTGTTCAATATTCTATTGTGCGCTTAAGCGGAACCACGTGCTCCGAGTACTTCGGATAGTTCAGATAAATATGCAGCAGATTGTAAGATATAGCGCAGTTTGCGATGCTCTGTTATGAGCGCAAGATGATGCTCTGACGAAAAAGACAATCGATAATCTAAAAGTGGCGTAACTGAATTGAAAAGCAAGTGGGAAGAAGTGAAGTGAAACAGTAACACAACTTTTCCCAGACCTTCCGGATATCATTTCAATCACAAATCACAAATAAATCAGCTAAACTCAAACTAACAGCAGTTCATTTTAACTTACAAACGGGATTATCTAGCAGTGAAAACATCAAATAAATTTGTGTTTTTCAGCTAATTTTAAAATAAGCTTTATCTAAACAAAAGTCGCTAATTTCTCTTTAAAATTGCGTAATGCGACTAATCAATCACGAGATTATCGAACAACATACTATGCTAATTAACTTGTGAGCGTCAAGCGTCTTGGTTACGAGTTACCTAACATAAAAGAATAAAAAGTCATTTGATACAAAAGTACATATCGCAGCATTTGATCAGAGAGAATCGAAAATTGAATCACACAATTGTAAATTGACTTTCCTCGAGATAGGAATAACATTCGAGGTATAGATCAAATCACGCTGCGATCTTATACGATGACACGAGACATAAAGCGTTTCCAACATGAAGACCATTCATCGGTTCTCTCCGGCCCGGATGTCTGCGTGGCGTAACTGAAAAAGAATCGCGCGGTCACACACATCGCAAAACATCGACGTCGACGTCGACGCATCGTGTTCTGCCATTTCCGCCCCTATAAAGGCGTTATAACGCGCTCATTCGCGCGAGAGGCCTCCATTCCCTTTCTCTCGTGCGAAAATACCCGCAGAAGCCGTCTTATCGGCAACGACCGCGTCCGTGCGTCGTACATACCGTTTTGCGATATAACGTGACACATACATATATCGGTACTGACAATTTGGATCATAGTGTTTACCGCGAGCGTATATATCGCTGGCTCGTCGGTCGGAGCTCATTTTACACGGACTGCCGATTTTCTCGGCAACTGAAGCGTGCCCGGCGTGGTATTCGCGGCCGCGGCGTCCGGTCAGTTTGTCGTCGAGCGGCGGATCAACGGCGGGATCGGTTAGTTCCCAGTTGCTCGTTGCACCGTTCATTCCTTCGTCTTACACTGTCCACTCCCAGTTGATTTCCTATATGTCACACATTTCCATAGATAACAACTCTAAAATTCCACATACAGAACAGAACGAGCGTGACAAAAGGCGGGCACGAGCAACGGAAGAGAGGCATGTCGTGACGGTCGTAGCGCTCATCTCTCGTGACCAGTCGTCGATCCTGGAAAAAAGAGAGTGTTCACCCTGTCATCCATTCGGATGTTTTTACGATTCGAGAAAACGTTCGTCGGGTACTCCGTGACCTGGGAAAACCGTCAGTGCGCGATGACATCTTGACAACGAAATAGGGTGAGACAGGCGAAAGAGTGAGATTGTAAACGAAACCGCGTGCAGATACCGCTAGTGGATTTCCGGTGAGGACCCTTTCTTCATGAACGCGAGAAAAAATGTTATCGAGAGTTAACTTGGTCGCGCTTCTGCTGACCTTGAATTGCGTTAGCCGCGCGATTGAGCATTCGAGATCGCCGCTTGAGAAATGGCAGGAGGAAGGGAGAGCCGTCACTTCCGACAAGAAGGTCCTCAGGTACATGTATGATAATGTGACGTCCGAGAGTCCTATTTCTTCGGTCAATGGTCGCAACGGTGACAGAGACAAGGTAGCCAAGATTCATCGTTCAATTGATCAAGACATCTATAATGCATATTCCAAGATTGAAATGAGAGACCGAGGTAAATAAAAAATGATAACGTTATAATATTTAATGGCGGAAATGTTTTTATCTCGTAATGCAAGTGCTATAAAGCACTGACGCCAAAAGATAGTAGCAAGTATTATATTTGAATTGTCGTCTTGATGAAGTATGATTATCAATACCGCTGTATAACGGTTTTCTTTTAATACTGTAATGGCTTTTTTTATTGAGATAGAATGTATCCAATATTTATTTTGACACTTTTAGAGTTTCATATTGTTGAACTTTAAACACTAAGAAATGATATTAATAAACATAACGTTAATTTCTCTTCAATTGTAATAAGTTAAAAATATATCAAAAGTTTTAACAATTACATTAATAATTAATATTATATTTCACGTTATGTTGATTATGTAATCTTGTAACATACGTGAAATTATTTTCATATACACGAAATCATGTAATTTATGAAATTAATATTAAATAACAGTGTTAAATAATTCGTATTTCCATAATTTAAGAAATTTAAGTCACCAAAAATACGTTCAAGATTTTAATCATATTGTTCGTGACAATTTTTAGATGAAACACGGCGTAGGAAACGAAAAGTACGGCCAAGTACAATGATGGCGTTGCTGATGGCGTACAAGCTTAAATTTGTTGCTCTAATACCAACGATACTCGGAGGTTTGATTCTTCTCAAAGGAACGACGCTACTCGCGGGATTTTTCTTCGCCCTATTCGCTGCCGTCCTTGGATTAAAAGTACACTGACAACAAAATCAGACAGGAAGGATCTTTGGAAGGAGTGCACCAAAAATACACTAAGAAGTGAGAATGACATACGACTTTATTTCGTAATAATTTACAATCAGGTTAAACTTGTATAACTAATTGCCGTTATCTTTGAGAAAGTATTGAACGCCTGTGTGCACAAAGTAACACTTAAGGCCGAATTTATAATCGCTTCTCGGAGTCAAACGTATACATCTCGTATACATTTCGTAGAATGCGTCGCGTCGTCAAGTGTGTACTTATAAACACATTAAGTCAAATTATTTTTAGAGACCACAAGTGAAAAACGCTACGTGAAACGATCCGCATGGTTACGATCATTACGAAATAAATGTTACGTTTCTTAAAATGTAATATATATATATATGAGTTAATCATTATAATAAATGTTGACAAATGATGGAATTAGTATTTCTTATTCGTTATATTTTAATACTCAAGTGTTTTAGTCGTCACGCTTACTCTACTGAACACACGATTTTAGTAACGTAAACATGGATACAGATATTCGTGTAAGTACTTGTCGCAAGCTACACATTCTAAACTCTTTCTAAGGTTATCTTATAAACCTAAAATAAATAAATATACTTTGCCGCCTATTTTGGTGCGGTACTATAAATAAATATAAATATATCGCAAGTATACTGAGAAACGACTGCAAATTCGGCTAATCAAAGAATGAAGTCTGTCATCTTTTCGCTCGACCTCGAAATTGATCGTGTTTCCGACAAAACTTGTCGACAAAAACTTCTAAACCAGCACCGTTAGAAATTCGCGTGTGTGAAAATTACTCTCTCGCTATCATTTCATTAGATTATTTGCTGGGACAGTTGGCAGTTGAACTACAAAACTGTAAAACAAAAAAAGTTGCACTTGTCGTTGCAACTTTTTTTCTTTTCCAGTTTTTTTTACACATATCCAGTTATTTTCACATATTCTAGCTGTGGTTTGCGCATTTTTTTCTCTCTTTACAAAAAATCGTCAAGAGTCGCGGTAACTTATTTTTCGCGTCAAATGTATGTAACATTTCTATTATTGTATCATTGCATTAAATAGTTACGTCATTTATCAAACCGTAAATTTAAAAGACGAAAAATTGCGATGCGATTATAATGATATATCGATGATTATTCAAAAAGCTAGCAGACTCGTAAAAATTTACACGAATGAGACAGCTCGCCCATTCGAATCTACTTTCCTACTTTTAATATTTCTAAAACTTTTGCATATCTTGTATTTCTTTTCACAATAATATCTTGCCATTCCAACATCAGTATCACACATATATTCCATCTTTACACTCTTATTTTCCTCGCAATGTGTGCAGCACGCATAAATGCGACGTCTCATGAACGATAAAATTTGTTTTAAAACATAAATAAGCGAAACTATTTCGATGTCTCGAACTGTCTCTGAAATCGCGTATCATCTGCTCCTTTGGATACAGGCGTTGCTCCCTCCCCCAATACCTGAAGATTTCCCGTCGCTTCTTTTTTTGTTTAATGCTTCTGCCGCGCGCTGTAAGCCAAGGTGTGAGCGTACTCGCGATCGGCTTCCGTTAATGATGGTACCGGTGCGCCTACGACTCCCTTCAGACTTCTGTCCCATCCACCTCCGCTTTGCTGCCAGCCACCATGGTCGTGGCCACCCTGTTTTTGGGCGAGTAGCTTCTTCAAGCCGATGATGAGCGACAGAACCAAAGCGATCTTGCTGATGATTAAAGCCTTGCCGGCCAGCAGGAAAAGCACGCCTATAGCAATAGGAATTAATGCGGCGAGTTTCATCGCCATTCCCATCATCATCATGCCCATCATCTTCTTCATTTTCCCACGACCCTCCTCGATACTTCGTTTCAAATCGCTGGAACTTGTCTTTGGTAAGCTGATCTGCACGTTGAAACTGTTCATTAGCGCGGCTATGCGCTCGAGCAGAATATCGTTGAGTATTTCGTCCATGGCCCCTCCGTTGGTTCTAGCCAAAGTCTTCTCCAGATCGGAGACCGTGTTTTTCGAGCTGTCGTCCGTCGTAGACGCGACTTTGACCAGCTCGAGATTGTCGCCGATCGGCAAAGTCTGTATACGACCGAGTCTCTCAAAGAAGGTGATCGCCTTCTTCTTCAAACACGGCGACACACCGATATTGCGATGCTCGCACTCTTCGTAGACGCGATAAAGAGCACGATATCCTCGCTCAAGGAATCCGCCGTCCTCATCGGCGTGGATAGTTGCACCGCAGACTAACAATAGCAGCACGCACTTGGATATAATCTTAATCGCCGACATGCTGGACTCGGATGGCTTTCCAACTCGCGAATGCTTAGCTGGGCAATTTGGGACGAAATCACAGACACCTCGTATTGTCGAAATCACGCGAGAGGCACGCGACTCGAAATTCGAAGTGACTAGTCGGAGATACAAATAGTTGCGCGCACCCACGAGCTGGATGATCCTCGACTAGAGAGAACTGGCACCAGGACCAAGTCTCCGGGCAGATATATACCAGCGCGAGGAGCCATCCTCCGCTAGATGCTATCCTTCACAAAGGGGGTGAGGTATCTCTCTCGTATAAACGGATGGATATGCCGGTGCACGTGACGACACGACCTCACTTGTATGAGTGGATAATCCTCTTCTATCTTCTCTCCGTCGCGAACCCCTCTCGTCCTTGCATCCTCCTCTTTCTCTTTCAGCTCGCTAGACAGCTGCCATCGCGGCGGGACGGGGCCGAGGTAAAAATTCTCATGATGCTAGCGCGCCAAGAGCATGTGACCCTTCCTGACACAGAGACCCACTCGCGTCTCGAGATCGAGACACTGCTGTTCAACGGCCGCCACGCGATTCGTTCATTAAATTTCGCCGCGCGGCGCGGCGGTTACATGTTACGTACCTACGAGCATACTATGTGTGCGTCTTCCGCGTGATGTAGTGTGCGGCCTCATCATGATTCGCATCTTGCGCGGGAGGAGAGGCAAAGCCTGTGTTGAGATGAGACCACAGAGGGGACTGGGGAGCGCCGCGCCGTGGACTGCATTGGCAGAGTATCTGGCACCGTGATCTCGCTGACCCTTGGCATAACGTGAGGATGCTAGAAACTGGTTCCAGGTTACGTACAGCCCGTGACCTTCCTATCGTACGATTTTCCTGCGGCGCGGAATGAACGAGGATTATCGACACGGATGATCTACTTTCCCTATATTTCGGTGCATCATTCTCATCATGATGTGTCCCGTACAGACGGTGCGCGCAGTGGTTCGATAATTTTTCGTATTTATGTGAAAAATGTAACGAGAATCGTTGCGAATCGCTTCTTATCTCTTTTTATCTTTTTTCATTGCACGTTATTGTTCTGAAAATAATAAATAAACATAAATTGCATGAGAAAAACGTGGAAATATAACGGAAATTATCTTCTATCTCTGTTTTTTCAGCAAGATATGAAAAAGAGATTTTGTTTCGTTCCAGATTTATTGATATACCGAAATACGCGTAAAGCGAAACGAATAAAACAGTAACGTGCTTCGTGATGTGATACTGCTATATTGCGCAACAGTACAACTTATGACTGCATAGCACCTCACTCTTGCGCAAATTGCGCTTTGATTGCGTACACATCGCATCCCTCAGCACACGTCACGTATAAACCAGCTGTCATTCATTTTTGGCGCGATAACTATGAAATGGAGATTATCGGTAGATGAATGAATATTACGAGCATGTGGAATTCACAGCCTTATGGTGTATAATTAGCTAATTTGCTCAGTAATGTTTTGACATACATATGCACTCCGTGTATGCCTACCGATTACATTAACGCATTACTAGATGTTTTCATACCAATTTACTACTACTTGGAGATAAGTAACTCCTTTATACAATTAAAATAAAGCAAGACTTTGAAACTCAACAAGAGCTATTTTTTAATAAAATTATTATTATTATAATTCTGGATTATAGTGGAAACAGCCTTTTCTTTTTTTTTAAACATTATCGTGGGCTGCACGTGAAAGATAAAAGATCTGCGTCTTTTCTTGTACGAAATTATAGCACTTAGCCTCGAAAGGATTAACGATGTATGCAGACCCACAACACGAAACTGACGGACCCAACGTATTCTGTTTTCTTCTTGTATCACGGTTTGTTAGGAGCGTGAAGCTGAGCGCATGGCGCATCCTCGACACACTCGATCGAGGTTAGCGCATCTCTAATGCGACAACAGCCAACGATGCATCCTCCATACTGTTACCTACTTCGCGATTATCCCAGAGTCAGTGCCATGGGCCTACACAGACAGTGTTTAACTGTATTAAGGCCCGTGCCACATTCTGAGCGCGCAGTTATATTCTCACGAACGGTGCGAGAAATGGATTCCGCCGCAATGAACCTACGCACAGTGTGCGGTTAGGCCCAATTATTATTCGTTATCTGATACCTCCACTCAGGTCCCAAGTCACAAAAGCGGCGGACTTTCGATTGTTCGCAAAAGTAGACAAGTAGGACGTTTCTGCCGGGACATTTATCTTAATGACGTCGCATGAATTATCCCATTCATCCCTCAACGTCTAATTCGCGGAAGTTTGCCGAAAGAATACTTTCTGAGGCGTCATTGGGTCATAATAATACTATTCTTCGCGAAGAAAATTGAAAATTAAAATAGACTATACTCATTTACCACTGCACTTTGTGATTTAAATCTACCAAACTATACAAAGTGGGGAAAAGTACATAGATACTTCAGAAAAGCCTCGCGCGCGCTTCGTAGTAAAAGCTTAATCTATACGGAAGATCAGTTATGGTGCGGAACGCACAGGTTTCCAGAATAATAAAAGTGAGGCAATAGGTTAAACCGTCATGAGCGATTTCCTCGAGAGATATTTTAGACAAGAACAGGACGTTTCTGCCTGTTATTAGATTCAGGTCAACGACCAGCAACAGGTGGTTCTGCCGATTCGCATGCCATGCGGAGGGTTCTGATTTAACTCATTACTTGATCACGCTCGTTCGCTAAAGCATTAAATTTAGTATGGTTCAATAATAAAACGAAAGAATTCGTACTCCGATGAGCTACTCTATCAGAATTGATTTTAAATATTAAAACGGCATGTATGTATACTACAGCAAAAAATCATTCATAATCGAGCGTTGCCCGTTATGTATAGTCGAGTATAATCGAGCGAAGGAAAGCAATACGCAAAAACATCAAATTTACATAGCAGATATAACAGGATCTATAAAACAACATTGCAAAAAAATATGAAAAAAAAAAATAATGGCTCTTTGAATTATACCTAACATTAACGCCAGAGATATTTCAGACGAGGAATTTCAAGTGCGAGAGCTGCATTCTTTGTACAGCACAAACATCCATATTAGGATGCGTATAGCTGGTAACCTTCGGAGGCTGTAACCCTGCATACTCTGAGTAGTGAATCGAGGATGCTCGATTGGCCCAGTGGCATACAAAACAGTCGTCGAAGAAAAAGATCATGCTTTTTAGGCCTTATTCTCCACTTTCCGGCGCGCGAGGATCGTGGGAGCTATAACAAGTGAAAAGCAAGTTTTGTTAATTTACTTAACAATCCTTATTATCTTAATTCAACTCCCAATTCATTTAATAACTTTTTTTATAGTACGTAGCTGTAGTAGGCAATCAAATCCGAATAGTTTTTTTATTGTAATATAACGATTTTTACTATCACTTTATACCAAGATGTGTATAGCTGAAAATAATATACTAAATGATGATGATGATGATGATAATTGTTCATTTGTTAGATTAAAATACTGTGGAAGAACTTTTGAGAAATAATATCACTATAATATTATTATAAACTTAATAGTAGGAAACTTAATCAAGTCTCACATCATTTTTAATCCTGTTATATTTGAAGAAAAATTTCCAAATTAATAATAGTATATACCTATTATATAATCGTCAATGTTAAATAACAAATGGAAATAATTGATAATAGATACTTTGAATCAAGCGATCAACTCGAAAATATAGAAAATGTATGTATATATAAGACAAATAAAACACTAGTTAGGACTAACACGTAAATTAATCATATGTTTCACATCACTTTCTACTTTCTTCAACAACGTTTCTATTATCGGTCTATTTGATATTAAATAAATTACCTTTCTCGCAAATTACGGCTCCGTAACCTTTATATGTACATCAAAAATGCATAACAATAACTTACATAAAAATAGATACTCTGACCAACATGTTCGTTGATGCCTGACCCTCGATTTCGATAAATTTGAAATTTCATCTATTTCATTTTCTCCGTTACTACTTTTCCCACCCTATCTCATTCTCTATCTATCTATTTATCTCACTAATGCGACCGAATATACGAGTCAACTTGCACCGCGTATCTCTACAAATACACGTTATTCCGTACTTTAGATAGGTCGAAAATGATGATACGCGCTGCTGGGACTTGTCTTCTCACTGCGCTTCATGTACTCCATTTAACATTGTGATAAGTACGGTACTATATATATATTGAATATGTGCGCCACCATGTGCGTGCAGAAACGTACGGTTCTATAGCGGTTGGAATAATTTTACGCGCATGATGCATTTTACCATAGATGCATTCACGCTCTGTATGTCGTAACATCACTTTACTCCGCCATTATTACTAATTGCTAGAGCCTATAAATATGACGGTCTCTACAAAGCGTCAGTTCTGATCGAACATGCTTTGGCGGCTCTTCGCGGTTCTGGTATTAGGCGGTTTTATCGCCATTTGTTCTTGCGAGCCCGTGAACAGAAAACTGAAAGCTGTAGAGTCAAACGAGTGTGCCAGCAATGAAGGTGACATCTCCACGTGTAGAACTAATGAGGCGGCCGCTCCTTCGTCAAATAGCGAGACTCAAATGCGATCTAGCAGGAAAGCCCGATTCCTAGATGATGTCGATGACGGGAATGAAGGTAAGAATTCTCGCTGAGAATTTTTAAAATAAATCTATGGTTATATATCGTACTAAAGAAAGTATTTGCATTGTCTTATATTCTTTCTTAAAGTAAGTTTAGGTTTAGGCAAAGAAAAAGGATGTTGAACGAAAGATGTCAAATAAATTTTTATATTAGAAAATGTATACCTTATAAAAACTATATATATATAATTATAAGTATACTAAATGAAACAAAAGCATTTTGCAACAACATTTTTTTCTTTGTGCAAAAGTATCTCTCAAATAATTCACAAATACTTTTGCTATCTACTATTAACATAGAAAAAAATGTGAAAAGGAAAGATTATATAATTTTTAACTCTATAGTCGATATTTTGAATTTCTTAACCAACAATTAAGCAAGAAAGTATGACATGAAATAATTAAGTTCAATTAATGATTACATCAAAACAAATTGTGAATATTTTATATTTGTTTATTATATTTATTACATTTGTTATTATTCCTTTAAAAAATAATACTTCTAGATCAGATATTATATATGTATATGCATGAAGGAAAAAAAAGAGAGATAATTTAATGTATAATGTTTGTTCGTAAATGTCAGTTTCTCCATTTTTTTATAGTATTATCGATTCGATTAATTTAATTCCCGATTTGAACTAGCTAGATAGCAGGTACTAAATTAATTTATTTATTTATTTTAAATTTCAGTTTCTGCTCGGAAAAAAAAGAAAAAAGGATACGGTAGAGTAATAGTTTACATGTTAGCTGCTTTGAAAGCAGCGCTAATTTATGGATTACTACATGGCGTTGCAGCTCTTGCAGGAAAGGCAATATTGCTGGCCAAAATAGCTTTAGCACTTGCCATTGCCGCACTTGTAAAAAAGAATGGTACGTGGTAGGTACGTAGTAGGTAAATTACATAAATTATAAAAAATATTATTTAATTCTGTTGAATTGAAAATTCTAGTCTCTATGATTAAAAAAGTGCATATAAATATTTGTTTTTCAATAACAGAAAGGTTACAGTCAAAAATAGGAAAAGAATACTAAAAATAAATATTGCAAAGAGTGCACAAATTAAATTATATTTTGTTTTGTAACAGAATTTATTAACGTATGTTTTAACAGTACGTTTTACAATATATTTTTGTAATTGTTCCAAATTTAAAAATACATTCTGTAAATTTTTCTGATCATGAAACTTGAAAGATTAGTTTTTATAAAGTGATACGGATTTTATGACATAAGAACAGACTATATAAATTAAATTAAATAATTTAATAAATAAAATTTTCTTTCAGATTCTGGAAAAGTTTCTTACGAAATAGTGAAACATCCACATACCAGCTATATACAAACCCACAGTTCAAGCGTCGATTACGATCATCGTAGTGATGATACTGATGACCGTAATGATTATATTTACGAATATCGAAAACGACGGCAACTTATATTTTAATAGAAATAGATTTTAAGTATTTAAAAATTGACAACCACAGCAAATAAAATAAATTATATTTATATAAAGCCACTTATATACATATAATATTTAGAACTCGGATAATGTACCAATGAAATAATCGCAATTTTCTCTTTCGCTAGCTTTATTTCGTTTCTATTAAGATTTTATTAAATATCATGTGAAATATCTAAGATATTTGAAAGAGTGCGCCAGAGTTCTGTTCGATGATGCAATGCATGGCATTGAATGTGGAGGTCGCCAATTCGAACACCTTTTGTAAATTCAGTTTGTGCTAGCGTATTCCTTAACAAAACCTTAATAAAAACAAAATAAAGCTAGTGGAAGAGTAGCAAATTACGATTATTTCATTGGTATATTAGCCGAGTTTCATACATTCAAAAACCTGTACTGATTTAAGATTACTTCGGAGAACATAAGCTCCTAATCGAAAGTTGTTCTATTTTGACCCTTCTATACACTTCTTAAGTTTAGCAGCAACCTTCTGTGTATATATATTATACGCACTGCTATAATTTATAAACTAAATTATTTATAAGCTTAATTAAGACTTACTGTGCTTTAGCAGAGTTTGATATTTTGGAAAAAAACAACAACAAAAGTTACCAATTGTATACTTTAAATATATATCCATAACGGAAAAATAGCTTTAATTTAGGCAATATCTTGTAATAGAAAAATTACTTGTACACCCAAAATTATACAATAGCAATTATTTGTAAATCTTTAAATATAGATATGTTGTAACAAAATCTAACACACACACACACACACACACACACACACACACACACACAATATATTATATATAATTATTTAAAAAGTTTAAATACATAATTTTAACTTTAAATACATAACTTATTTCTCATATATACTTTTAATTTTTTATGCAATTATTTATATATCAAGAGTGTTCATAAAATTAATAAATAAACACATTTATATTTTGTGATATTTTAACATTGGAATTATTTTAGTATTTACATCTTATAAAATATCCTATAACATATCTTATAAAATAATGGAAATAGATATAAATCAAATAACAATATTGTAATAAATTATATTAAAAATATTTAATATCTCTCTCTTAAATACAAACAGTACAAACAAATATATCATATCTATCTTGATTTTACATTTTCCAATTAATATAAATCAACATATTAATGGAAAATAAAATTCGTAAACTAATAGAAAATCTACAGTTAAAATCTAAAACACGTTGTTTGTCAAACAATGATATTATGGATTATTTATTCTTTGTGGAATAACATGTTTGTTCGGGTCAAAGAAGGAAGTAATGTACATTAATTATTTTTATTAATTAAATATTTAAATCATAAATAAATTAAATAAAAAATTTTTTGATATGTTAGTATGTTTTCATTATCGGATACATCAAAGAAGATGTATTACATGCGGTAACTAAATCATAAAACTTTTGAATTTGATAAATAATCGAATATGATTCAGGTTGGAGGAACAACTTCCATTGCTCGTTGCCAGCCACCGTATCCACCACCAAATCCGCCACCACCACCACCACCTCCTCCATGATGTTCCGATGCAGTCGCATAGATCACTTCGTGACCTCCTCCGCTCGATGCAAGCTTTTTCAAGCCGATTATCGCGCTTAAAACTAGGGCCATTTTCGCCGTCAACAAAGCCGTACCAGCGATGAAAGCAATTTTCCCATAAGCTAGTTGCGCCATCATGCCTAAACAAATAATAATTATTTCCATAAGCAAGATTAGAAGAATTGATTTTTTTCTACTAATTAAATTTACAGCTAGAAGATATTTTATTCATTTCAAATATCAAAATAAGGAAACAGTTAAAATAAAAATCATTGTCTACACAGTAAAAAAACAGATTTTATTTATTGTGTTAGAGTAATGTTGTTTAAAATATAGTTTAGTAGTTCATAACCTGAAGAAGCTTCACTAAGCTAATTGAACTTCTTCAACTTTGACTTTAAAGTTATTTCTTCTATGAATTAGAATATTAATGTTTAGAATATTAATGTTTAATATTAATGTACAGGAAAACTTACCTGCTAACACGGCACCTGCTACTATTACATATCCGTAACCCTTATTCTTCTTTTTTCTTCCTGCAAATATTGCAAATATTTATTTGAATGTTAATAAATTCTTTCTCTTTTCAAAAAACCTTTTTTGTCAAATATTTACTGCAACAAATCGTACTTTATTTGTAAGAAATAACGTCGATTATTAAGTATTATAGATTATAATTATATTTTATAATTTACAGTGCGATGATTTAATTGAAAAGTGTATAAAACAAATGTTTACTAACGCAATTTATCAATAATATAATCTGTTACCTTCAAAGGCGTTGCCCGGTATTGTCAGTTTCACGCTTCTCGATGTCAAATACTGATGAAACTTGTTATCCAATTTCTGATCGAGACTTAATTCCGTGCCATTTTCAGACGTCATCGAGTCGTAACTTTTGGCGATAGATGCTGGATCTTTAGTAATTGAAATATAATCATTGATTTTATACACAGAATTATCTTGGATAGCCGAGTCGAGAATCTCCAAGGCACGTCGTTTGAAGCAATCGAAGGTGTTCCTCTCGTTTCTGCACCGTTCGAATAGACTCGTAAATTCACTTTTAGCCGTCACTAAATTGCAGAACACCGCGAGATGAAAGATATGTAAGATCCAAATCATTAAACGCCGTTTTTCCATCATCAAGCGATTGCGTGATTTACGCTAACTCGTCGATTCTACTTCTTCAGATATTTTCTAGCTGTCTCTAGCACAATGATCAGCTTCTCCTTTGTTACGTTTTAGTCTGTAGTTCCACTCTGCTCTCAGTCTCTGGTCAGTCCGATAAATCCTACCGACTACTCGTTAGAATCTGGTTGCATTGTGACTTATATAAGTGTGCACCCATTAGCCTCTCCTACCAACGCATTAAGATTCTTGGTATACGCGCCCGTACTTGATCCACGCGCTGTTTAACGCTACACAACGGAAGGAAAGACCCCTCAACCAAAACAATGTCGTACAGCCCCGTAAGTAAGTATCCCTCTGACCTGCTTGTCAAACGAACCTTAAAACTCCGCCGCGCCAATCGTCGTTAATAACAACGCATCAAGAGTGGAATGCAGGTAAACAGACGATATTCTCCACCCAGACATGATTATAAGTGCAAACCTCTGTATCGAGAAATAGAAACAGTTGTAGATTTATCCATCAATTTGCATGCATGACTTACTTTACGTGTTACAGAATAATGTCATGCGGAAATGAGTTTTCTTTATTTTCAACGCCAGTTATTTCTTGGCATTGTTACTACATACACACTGTCTAAGTTCAATATTAACATAAAATAATAGCTTTAGTATAGATTACTTGGGTAATTTTCTCATCTTGTTGCATTTAACATTTTTTAAATAAAATGCTTGACAATGAAAATTAATTAAGCATTTTATTTTAGTAAAAGAAACAATAGTTGTTAAAATGTAATTTCAATGTAGTTGAAACCTTTTATTATGGTAAGATAAGTGAAGTTTTAGTAATAAACTGGAAAGAGTAAGAGAGAGTTACTTCGTTACTTAATACACTGTCCCAGATAGCTAAATCTGTAGAGAACAGATTTTGAACGTCCACTGCAAATTTTGTCGATAGAATGTCAGTAGAAATATAACAGACTTTGCTAACAGAATATAATAGCAAATTGATTGCAAAAATTGAGCAAGATTTGCTATTTAAATAATATATTCCATTTAAATGTTTGCGAAATGACAGATTCTGTTCGATTTCTGCTGGCAATTTGCTGTCAGATTATATCGGCAGGGTTTTCCGGCAAAATACGAGTTTAATGCGAATACAGATGATACCAGATCTATTGCAATATCTGTTTATGAGCAAATCTACTGCCAATCTATTATCATACTGCGAGCAGATTGCTTACTGGGGCGATGCTTTTGACCTAAAAAAATATACATTTTATTAAAATATTGATGCACGATAATGAAAAAAACATACATGAAGCATATATCAGGCATACATCAGACAAGTACACTGATTTCATTGTTAAATGATTATTGAGGCTCGAAATTATCAAATGTAAGGCTTATATAAGCAAAACAATATACTATGACTAATGAACATATCAAGAAACTCATTAATGTTGCACTTGATATACTTTTAATCCAGTACAGTTTACGATCCGTAACGAGCTACATTTGAAAAATAATTTGAAACTTGAAACAATTACAGTAATAGACTTGATTAACACTGTCCATTCAGTGTATTCAATTCTCGCAGTTCTTTCTTTCAAATGTAGGCTATTTGTCATACTAGCCAAGTGTTCCGCATCATCTCAAAAATTCCAATCAAATCAACATCGATTGTTATACGAGGCCAAGTATTCATTATCCACTTCACTCATTGTCACTTTAATGATATAGTACAAATAATTATTATCAAGAAGAAAGCGTATATACAAATGTAAAGTTTTGTCACGGTCTCATTACCAAATGGTACTGTCTTAACGATAATATTGTCATTTCTCGCAAAATAATACTTCCGTAAATGCCACTTTTCCCTATCTATCAGAAATTCGCAAACCTGAACGAGCTCTCTTAATAAAAAGCTATCTGATCGATATTGCTTATTTTTAAAATGTTTAAATAATAATTCCATCGTACAATTAATTGGAAATCTTAATCTATTCTTAATATAGTGTGTATATATACATATATATACATATATATAATATATATATATATATATATATATATATATATATATATATATATATATATATATATATATATATATATATATCTTAATACTATTATACGTAGACATAAACTGATTAGTAACGTACAAGAAGCTACATGTGTAAAACAAAGAATAGTTAAACGATGATGGACATAGACGATAAACTTGTTTAAAAGCTTTTTTCACCGAACGTACAACGTGCGATGCGCTTCCACCTTGATTGTTATACTTGACAGAGGATGCTATGAGCACGTGGTCGTATGTGTAGTTGCATGACCGTAAAGATACGGTGGTATTTTCCTTTACAAGCAAATGTGCGTTTCCCGGATGTAATCATCGCTGTTTTTTGCGGACGGTAGTAACATAAGAGTGACGAAGAAAGAGAGACCTGGTACAGTTAGGCGACCGAAAGAAAGGACGACGCAATAATGGACTGAGACTAATGGGATCGCTAAGTGAAAACATCAGAATCTCAGTGACAATTCTTTATACTAATGGACAGATACTTGAAACTGAACTTGAAAGTAAACTCATAAATAAAAACATTATTACACAATCCAGACGAAGAAATAATAGTCGTTCTATCGGCATAAAATATCTCTTCTCTTTCGATCTATTAGGCTCATTTCAACATTAATTGTACTGATAAAGATTGCGTATGATATAATAATGTAACGAAATAGAAAAAAAAATTAATGTCAAAGGTAAATAAAATTAAAAATAGGTACTATATTCTAATAAATACTATACATTTCTTATTATGTTTATTTCCGACAGATTACTTAATACTGTTTAATAATATAGATTATGATAAATCAATGTTGATAAGAAAATATTATCTAAGAAAGTATATAACGCGTTTACTGTAAATATTTAAGGATAAATATATATAGAAAAAATAAAATGCATCTTAATTAAACTTTCATATCAAACTATCCATTTAATTATATGTATAATCAATTGATGCATATAATGAATATAAAAATTGTATAATTGTAATATTTGTACACGATACTGTAAAGAACTGTTGTTTTAAAAAATAACTTCTAAATTCTTAAGAATCTTGTCCCTAAATAACAAAAGTTGATAAAATATAAGTTGATATTCTTATATTTTAGAATAATTAAATAAATTGTTGGAAAGACAGTAAACTAAACTTAAATCCGGAAGAAGTAAACATTCTTTGGTCATAATTTTATACTAATGATTTATTAAAACTTTTATCGATATATTTTAAGCTATACTATCAATTAATTATTTATTATGAGTCAAAAACAATATTCTTTACATTTTGTCCATTCTGTCCCGAATCGCTATTTCCTTCGTAAACATTGACGACTTCCCTAATAACATGCTGATCATAAGGACTATAGTCATGCAGCGGTCTGTAAGGTCGCTGCGGAAAATGATGATCGTGATGGGTGTATACACCAGCAGGTGTCTCGTGTCCGTAAGCATGGAAGCCATTGAACGCGTTCGCCGAATAAGGAGGTGCTGCAGGTGCTCCGGAAAAGAGCGTATTCCATCCTAAAAGACTGATCAGAAACAATGCCATCTTCGTCAGTAAAAGAGCCTTCTTGGTCACGATTAACAGGAAACCGAACATAAGCGGGATCAGGGATGCCATATTGAATTTGAAACCCAATAGAAATGGCAGTAATATATGTCTGGTCAACTGCCTTCCTGAAATGATAGAATTTGACCTTGAATTTACAACCGGTTCCGTTGCCTTGACCGTGCTGCCTACTGGAGGACGTTCTTGAAACCGGTTGGAACATCTTAGTCAGTACAAGAACCAGCATGAGGTTTGATTCCGCGCTAAGACAACGCGGGTAATTCTGCGTGTAACAAGCAACAATCTTTTGAAGTAAGCACTTCGTAATTTTATTCGTTTATGTAATCATTCTTTCATAAACAATTTGTAACAATCACATGTAATTCTTACATTAGATTATTTGCACAATTTATTAATAAAGAACACATATGTGTACATATAAGAAATACTTGTAAAATTTACGATATTGTAAAAATGTTCTATCATATGTTTTACAGTAGAGCAACAGTTTGTATATGTATTTAAAACAAACTCTTTTTTATATTGTCTATAAATTGAAAGATGATCAAGCTTATCAAAGATAACTAAAGTCAAAATGCGCGATTAATTTTGCAGAATCAACATTATATATAGCTTACCTGTACCAATCTGCCTATCGCCGTAAGAAGCAGCTCTTTCATTAAGAACAAATTCCAGTATCCCGTTTCCGTTCAGCATTGGTCCGATGCGCATCTGTAATCCCGGATATATATTATCCAGATTCCACTTAATATTACGACGTTCCATCAATCTGGTAGCTGCTTTCACGACATTTCCAAAATCTTTCGGATCGTAGTCCAGATCCAGAAGATCTCTGCCGTAGCCCTCCGATCTGTCCAGTCGCATCTTTCCAAACTCCAAGCTCTCCTTGTCGTTTAAAGTTTGCAAGGCACTTAGAATACCACGATTTACGCATTCGAATGTACCGTGTTCTTTCTTCGCGAGACATACACCGAAAGCTTCATTGAAGCTATAGGAATGTCCATCATCCAGAGTGATATGCTCCTTAGATTCCATAATCACTGTAAAACTCGTAGACACGAGAACAAGCAGACATAAATAACGGAGTTCGCTTTTCATCTTTGGATCACTGACTTTAATCGATCCTTCACGTCATACAAACGTGTTTAGATAAAATTGAACATCGGATTGATAAGACTCAAAATAAATTGAACAAAATTACGGAAGGTTTATGAAAACTTTCACGTAGTATTTTTATTTTAATTTATTCCGAGATGGCAAACACAAGAAATAATCCACACTAGAAGATAACGGGCGCTTAAAGAAATTTTGGCTTCTAGCACGCTTTTCACATCTACGAACTGTCATAATTTTGTTTAGAAATTTTTTTTTCAAAATTGTAACAGAGAATTCTATCGCACAGAGGAGATGCAGAGTAATGAAGTTCTCGTAAAATACTGTTCACGCTGTTCCTACGATCACCCACCTATATAGGCGACAAGGGGGCATTCACACACGACAGAACAATTGGTTTCACTCGGCGGATTTTACAAGTAGCGAAAGTATACTTCGTTTGTATTTCGTGCGCATGGCGCTTGGTCGATACACCGGATGCACTGAGAAGGGTAATTTCCTTTGGTCGAAGAATGGAGTGTCGGAAAGATCGTTATATAGTCAAATTGATGAGACAGGCCTGACAGCTGAGCAAGAAAAATTGGGAACGCAAGTAGCGCGGATATAATTGCCGAATTTGCGCAAATCTGGAACAAACGAGATCTAAGGATATCATCCACTTAAGACGTTCAGGCAAAGATATATATTGGATTGAGTTTTTGAATAGCATATTTAAAAATCTTTCTCTCGTTTTTGGCATGATATTGTCTCTGTTAATTTTAAACATCCTATTTCAACATTGTTTTTGACTCCGATGTAAAGTTATGTATATAAATCGCATATATTATATTATAGTTTATCGCTATATTATTATTTCAGGGATTCTTATATCAAAACAGCCTTATATTGTAAAGGATAATGGAACAAATATTTGAGGAAAAATAAAGTAGTCAACTTTTAATATTATACAAAAATTACAATTTATTTATAAATAATATGATAAGTTACATGATCCCAAAACGGGGTGATCGATATATAAATAATCATTGGATTAAATCTGGTGGTCTCGTGCGAGTACTGACTACGAGTCGTTCCGCATACGATAGACACGGAGGATTCTGAAAGGATACCGCACGAGTATGATCGAGAGGGCGCGACTTCTACCATTCTGACAGGATTCCACTATTCTGTCATGAGAGTCTTTTGAGATTCTCATAATCTCTGAGTGTGTAGCCTTTCGTCGTTGTCAGTGAAGTAATAAGTTTCGTCGTCGAGATTTGCCGGAATATACATCGAACCACGGCGATCGTAGCATCCCTATCGATCGTCGACTGCGGCATCGTCGTCGGAGTCGTCGAGTCGTGTACCGTTAAATCCAGTCCGCACAAAATCCAGTAACCGTCCGTGTCTAACAGTCGTTTGCCCGTCCATACAGAATTGTCGTTCAATATAGTCGTTCGTATGTCGTAAAGACAAACGTCTTCGTTGTCGAGTTGAGCTTGTCCGCGGATCCCTGAGAAGATAAGCCACGCCACTCTCAGGTGATCGTCGGATTAGAGACGATCACTTTGGCGAATGAAGGTAGAAAATTAGAAGGAAGAGAAGTTGTGCATAATTTTTAACTATTCGGTAGGTTTATAAGCCTTGTACGCGAGATCAGAACCGGCCGATGATCTCGCCCAGCCGTGATGGTCGTGGTGCACATCGTGTCCATAATCATGAACGGGATGAGCGACAACTTCGTAGCTCTGATTCTTGTAAGCGAGCAGTTTTTGCAGGCCGAGGATCAAGCTGATGATGAGAGCAATCTTGCCGACGATGAGGGCTTTGAAAGCTACCAAAGCCAAACCACCAAGAACAATAGGGATAAGAGCAGCAGCTTTCAGTTTCAGGAGAAGAAGGATGGGCAACAGAGTTTTGGCGATCTTCTTCTTCTTTCCACGAGCTGAAACATAATTCCGAAACGTAAACCCTCCAATTTTTCTTGAAAGGCTATAATTTGTGACTTATCCAAATTTCTTTCATTTATATATATTATATTAAATTTCCAAATGTTATACAAGCGACATGTTATCGCTGTCTAGAAAATATACGGAAATAACTTTAAAACTTCAAAGATATTCTTCTCTTTTTTTTTTAAATTAAATATCAGTTAAAATTAAATTTTACCTTCATCAAAAGAACGGGAAACGTCTTCGGGGAGGCTCAACTCAACAGTATGCGTGGATAAGAATTTGGAGGCTCTATCGACAATGGCCTGATCAATTGCGGCTTCTTTGGCTTCGGTCTCAGCAGGTAAAGTACTTTCAATGTCATTAAGAGACCTTGCATTGTCAGCTCGGCTGAAAAGAAAGAAACATGCTCTTATCATGATCGTTATATCTGCATAAACGCTTCAAGCTATCTTAATGTCCGTTAACAACTTTCTATGCTAATTTTACGACAACCGGACGTTGTAGAGTCAAATAGAATCAAGTAGCATTCAAGAGTTCGTTGATTACAGAGTAATTAAGTGAGAGTAAAGAATTGATTCTCTCAAATAGTTTATTGGACAATCAATTTAAGAATTTTTGCTCTTTTCGTCTCTTTTTCTTTCTCTAATTCTGATTATATTCAAAGTGAATTTAAATATCAAAATTATCAAATATTACAAGTAATGAAATAATTAATCAAGCTAAGTTCGGTAACGAAACAGTGATATATATTTTTTATCTTATACTATGTAAATAATTTTATACACTTTAAAACTTAATACGAAAATACAATAGACGATATTTAAGAAATACGATATATTTTGTATATGACTTTACGCGTTCACTACACGAATCACCTGCTGCATTCTCACGTCCCAATTGCACTCAATGTCGACTATCATCGTAGGACATACCGATCACTATCTCGAGTAAATCCTGTCTCTCTTACCTATTCTTGGCCTCCTCGGTCTGCACGATCTTGAATCCGTCAATGACTTCGATGTCGGCCGAGCGAGCGGCACGGTCGACGTAGCGCAGGGCCTTCATCTTGAGACACACCGCGATACTCGATTCCTCGGAACAGGAAGCGTACACGTCGAGGGCTTCCTCGAGGATCGAGGGTGGCGGCGCCGCCGCCGCCGGCGCGTCCTGTGACGCTGGTGCAGCGAGAGCGGATACCACGAAAAGTGCGCCGACTACCGCGAATTTGAACATTTTGACGGATTCTTCCGAACAGCGAGGGAAACACCAAATCTCGAGTTAATTACTCCAACTTCTCAAAACTTCTCTTCACTTCTTCTCCTTCTCTTCCTCGCGCTTCCTCGACGTTGCGACTTCGACTCCCTTTTTTTCTCGCACGTGAACGCTCGAACGAGTACGGCGATCGTATCGACACTGCCCGAAAGAATCACGATTGCTGCCTTTTATCCTCGTCGCGAAAGGGGCCCGCGTACGTTTTTGAAATTTTGATGGCCCCCACCGGATGGCCCCCGCCTGCCGCCGGGTTACAACCCATACGAGCTATTGGTTCTCCTCCAGGCGGTCGTTCCGTTTGTGTCGTATGCGTCTCTCGTTGACGCGCCTCCACACTGCTGGTCCTTCTCCACCGGCTCTCCTCTCCGTGTGCCTGTGTGCCTACTTAAGTCGTTTGTGTACACAACGGGTGTGTTGGTTGTCGACAAACCCGCCCCATACGTGTGCGTAATGCGCATACAGGCGCACATTCGCAAGAACGCAAGGGGAAGAGGACGAGGAAAAAAGAAGAGAGAGAGAGAGAAAACGAGAAAACGAGAGAAAGATGATGTGTACCTACGCACTGGCCTCTTCCTCCGAACCACCAAGATCGGACCACGATCGAATCGAGGGAGACATTTCGGCACGAGTCAAAGACACTGAACGTACCGAGACTAATGGTAGAAGGAATCCGGGTATCCTTTGGGAATTTAGATTAAAAACGAAGATAAGAAAGCGGACTTGTTCGACGTCGTCGCGCGTTATCATTCACCGGTGTGCCACTGATTGCGATTCTTATTTATTTAGCGATTTCGCGCTAGCCGCTATGCAAATAACTATGGAATTTTACGCGAGGCTACTCTCGCGAAAGATTTAGGTGTTACGTCCTGTTTTTTACCTGCTAAATGCAATGGTGAAGATACAGCAGCTGCGACAGGAATTGCCTACTTGTCAGAACTTTCAAAGAGACACATGTGCAATGTGCTATGCATTAAAGATGAATTATCTGCGGTAGCATAAGTTATTTGGCGTAGTCTTCTCTCCGGATGACTCTTGAGATGACTTGCCGAATTGAGTCACTTGTCATAATTAGTTTCTAGGACAGAATAAGGAGACTGTTCATATTCAATTTATTATCAAATTGTGTCTCTTTTGTGATTGTGCACTTCCACTTGCGTTTAAATAAAAAAAAAGCGATTTGTTTTAGAATCTGCAATTAACACTATTTTTATTTCGAGAAATTTCGTGACACCATTTGCAAAAAATCTCATATTATGCTAATAGAGAAGTAGCAGTTATATATTTGACCAAGCACTCGCGATAAGTTAGCTTATGATTTCGCTTTCGTCAAAGTATATTACACCGGATACTTCTATACTATAATATCAAGTAGATGATACTTCGCTCGCGTACACCTCCACAACTTTCCAACGTGCTTATAACTTTATACGAGCCTATCATGGTCTTGCAATCGACAGTACAGACGTCGCGTCGCGCGATTCATTATTATTTGGAATTGTGATATCCCTAACGTTCCTCGATTGCCGAAGCTCCCTCGCGCTTCCCTGGAGTCACATTTTTTAGTCTAATTTTATTTATATTTCCTAATAACATGCTTTGATTTTTACTGATAACATTTACTTTTGGATTTTGTGTCTTGTGATCCTGCATTCCTCTCGATTCTCCACTGCACTCCGCTTATCCGCCTCCCCATTTGTCTTCTTTTCTTTGTCTTCTGTCCTATTCGTCGTATTAATCCTACGACTTAAACACATGATTTAAGGTCATCTTTTGGATGGTACCAATAAGATAACTAGTTAGTGATCTTTGAAATTAATGTATTCCGTGTGACTCTGTCGCACGGAACATTTAACGGTTTTTCAAATGGAATGTGCGTGCACGCATCACTGTGGTTCGATCATGTGTGTGAGTTGGGCTCAAGCCAGAGGTTTCCTCCAGGAGGACAAGCCGCGCCTCGCCGCGTCTCGCCTCGCCTCGCCCCGCCTCGTCTCGCCTCGTCTCGCGTCACCGTGACCCGAAGGCTTCTTGTCTAGAAAAAAAGATGGAAAAAGGGAGGAGACATACCCAAAAGTATTTCATCGCTGCCGGTATATCCGCGCACGAGGAATTCGGATGTGCGGCTAACTTTCTCCGCGCTTCAAGTGTTCAAGTTCGAAGATGGTCAAGCGAATCTCTGCATCGGTCGGTCCAGCTCACGTTCTCACGAAGTCATGAAATTCGAAGAATTTGCCTACACAAAACGGTATTTTAACACACGACGAGCTATTTAAATGAATGATGTTAAATCTTCGTCTAAAAATCAAGTTTCCAATAATCACATTAGAATCTAAAAAATATCTAAAAGATATTTAAAATCAAAACGTTTTTTAGGAACTTTTAAAGCATTCTTCAGGTATTTTCTCTCCATATCATCTGTATTTAAAATATTTTACATTTTTTGGATGTCATATTTTAAATTTTAATTAGCATAAGTTTTTTAATGGATTTGATGGATTTACATGGAATTTGGACATGGATACATATATTATTCTAAGAATATATAAATATGAAAATCGAAAGAAATTTTAAATATCTAGTTTATAACGATACATACAATTTAGGATAAATAATGTTGTAATGTAAAAACAACGTAAATATTAATTATTTCTATATATTTTATTGCTCTAAAATATTAATGCTCTTTTTCTTTCTCTCAATTAACATTATTCGCGACCTCCTCGCGACGAAGCAGGATACATAATATACAATGGATCTCATGGAACTTTCACTTTGTTCTCGCAACTTTTTTTTCCCGCGTCTCGCACGAGAAACGTTTATTCTCCTTGCGCATTGGAGATTCCGTTGCTCTATCACAGTCAAATGTTCCCCGATTACGATCAGCAGACAAATCTGAAAGTTCCGCCGTCCATTGCGTTACACATCTGTATTATGTACAGCAAATTAACTTGTACATAGCATCGCGAGCTAAAACGCTAATCTGGATGGTACATCGAGCCGGGTGGCAGTCATGCGCACTCTTGGTGGTGGAACACTTTCCTCTCGACGCCGGCGAGAGTGAACTCGTCCGAAGATCGAGGTCAGGTCAAGGCCCCCACGAAGTGAAGCCTTCGTACCTGAGAGTTCTCGCTCTCCTGTTTGTCCTGTTTCTTCCCATGCCTCGTCCTATACCACCTATCCCTGTTCCGTCTGTTCGTTCGTGAGCTGATTACGAAACGTTCAAAACCATCGAAACGATAAAAAAACAATAAAATAGAATGATACCGCAATAAAAGAAAGAAGAAAACGTTTTTTACTACATATGATGAAACTCGTTTCTTCGTTTATATATATCCATCGATTCTCGGACTCATTAGAGCGTATATCTTTTTTTTAGATATGATGATGCGAAAGATAAGTGAAACGTATATAAAAGTACGTAATTTTGTGCAGTTATTATATGCGTTATATGTCGCTATGCGGGTTAGTAAAACCGTAGTATTGATCCGTCTTGCTTTCCTCTGTAGATACCGTTGAGAGCGCGAAGTGGGATATGAAAGAAAAAGAAAAAAAAAGATTCGCACCTTACACGCTGGAAGCACGCGTGAATGAACGAAACGAAAGTTGTTACCTTTCTTTCTCGCCTCTTTTCTTTCTCATTTGCACTTGCATGCGATTCTATAGTTTTTTGCCTAGCAATTAGCTCCTCTTTCTCTCTCTCTCTCTCTCTCTCTATGATTCATTTAGAGCAAACACGGTGGACTACTAAAAAAGAAATGAAGCCGCAAAGATGAATGAACGGGAGTTAGTCATTGGAATGATACACCCGCCGAGATGCAAACAGTAGGTAAGCAGATGAGTGGTTAATAGCCACTTTGTAATAACAGCGCGCGCGATACCGCAAATACGGGTATTCTCCGCGCAGAGTTCTAATTTGTTTACTCGTCGCCGAAGAAAGTAGCGATATTAGTACTTTCACGAGAATAAATTTGTGCTTAATGTAAACTCAGTTAGTGCTAATTCCCGCGTATGACCTACATAGGGCACTCTTCTAGTCCGCTCTTCAACCTATTTTATATCGCTGTTCGGTACTAATGTTTGCAATTTCTACGAACACCACGATGAGTACTGACAATGAGACGAATTGACAGAGACAGTCTTACTTCGAATGCATAAACGCAGTATTAAAATAGCGACGTGTGTCGTATCCAGGAAAATAAGGAAAAAGAAATGAAGGATTCTGAATCCCGATTCATCGAGAAGACTTTCGGAACTCGAATATGGAAGAGCCCTGCCGACACGCGTATCAGAAACGGGACCACCTGGCCAGAGATGCGTTCTTGAAAATCGACGAAACTTCGAGTTTGGGCGAGAGACAGAGAAGTCGATTGACAAGAACGAATATATATAATATATATATAGAAAAAGAAAAAGAGAGAGAGAGAGAGAGAGAGAGAGAGAGACATGGACTCGCGGAGTACCGGGGAGAATCGGGGGACCAGGTCTCGACTTTTTCTCCGGTATGGTAGAGAGTGTTAGGCGCACCTTGAAAAGACTCAGCGCGGATGCTGACTGGCCCGATCAGTCTGCTCGGCCTGGTTTACTTCCCAAGTGTGTGTCCACCGACTGGTCCTCGCGTGTACATCTTACGTACACGCAGGACTCTCTCGTGAGCGTGCACGCATACGTTCACACGCTCGAATACGTGTACGATGACCGCCGCGAACAAAACGCGAATCGAACAAGTGCGTAAGGATAGATACGCGTTTGTGTGGATACGTCAGGTTTTATTCATGCGTTTCTCGTATGTAGGTGATGCCGTTCCTTCTCTCGGTCCCTCTACGTACCTACGTCCTATTCTACTGCTCGCTATCCCGACGATCTTTCTCTATTCTTCTCGGAGAAACAACCGGAGACTCGGAGACGTCAGTTGCTCGCATCAAGATGCTAAACCGTCATTCAGATAGACAACTCATCGCGTACTCGGCCTATGCTATAAAAGCCTTTCTCTATCTCATGTATTTGTCTCGGCGCTTTTCACCTCCGATATTCCCTCGCCCACTCCTTCATCTTCCATCGCGTCTGGCGCATTGAGTTCTCTTACTTTCGATCGAGTCCCGAATTGATGAGCCATCAGTCGGTCAGGCTCCAGTTCTTTTACACGCCTCATCCCCATCGTTTCCTCGCATCCATCTCACTCGTGTTCTTTTTAACGTATTTCGCTCTCTCTCGCTCGTTGCTCTTTCTCCTCGCTATTCTACGATTTTGGCGTATCGTCGACATCCGTTAGTTTCACCTGAATTTTAAACATCTCGCAATCGGCGAAAAGACGATACCGGAATTCCAACGAGCAGCGCAAAAATATAAGATTACGATCGAACTAACACAGTAAGATGATTTCGGAATATTCAGTCACGCATATGTAGATTTCATTCAAGGAATGCAAGAATTTATCGACAGGAAGTGAAATGAGAAAATAAAACGGGTACACGGTTGTGTTCGATAATTATTATATAGTCTTAATTTATTTGCGCATTAATAAATGTACATGTTATATGACAGCGAGCGTATTGCAGCTACGCGTGAAACAATAAATACCGAAGATGATCCGTGCATGAGTGGCCTCGTACGTGCGACGACCTAGAGTGAACACAATTGGATAGGAGACAGTGAAAAGAGAGATCAGACAGATATGAGAGTTTCGCGAACAGTTTGGAAAGAATTATTCGCAAAATGGAAATAAATAAAAATTATGTGAAGAAAGAAAAGGAAATTTCGCGAGAGGAAATAGCGACGTGATTAAAGAGATGCTATGATAACGTTTATAAATTTTTTTCCTATGCTGACAATGGTTTGTATGCAGAGTAGGCGATATCATGTCCCGATCTCGCCCATCCACCCGATGCATGTCCTCCCCCGACTTGAACAACTTCGTGTCCGTGATCGTGGCCGCCAGACACAAGTTTCTTTAATCCAATGATAGAAGCGAGTACGAGCGCAAGTTTGCTCACTATCAGCGCTTTGCCAGCCAACAGCGCGAGAGCACCGAGCGCCAGGGGTACTAACGTACCACCAATTAACAGAGGAATAGCGAGAAGACCACCCATTTTATTTTTCTTCTTACGACCTAGACATAGAGAAGAAAATGTAATTACAATCTGACGGAAGAAATCTATATGTGTTTAACGAACAATAAAATAATGGAATTATAACAAACAATTAATTTTAGATTTAAATTAATTTCTTCGTAATAAAGGTTTAAATTGCAATTATATTCAACATACATTTATCGAAAATAGTGCAAGAATATCTAATTAATCAAGTAATTAAACTTTTCATATTTTATTATTAATAAATAATTTTCGTTGAATAACTTTATTAACGGTGTTTTCCTATATACCTTCTTCCGTGAAACTACGTTGAAGTTCCTCTACGTTTGGTAACTTCAGCTTCAGAGTGTGACTCTGAAAAAATTTGGCGACTTTATCGAAAATCATGCCATTGAGAGCATCCTCTTTATCTTCCAATGCTCGGGGTAAACTGGCTTCGATTTCCTGCAGAGATTTTTCTGGTTCGGATTCGTTAGCAGCCGATTCATCTTGAACCAGAGTGACGCCATCAGCCACATTCAATTGAGCGCTCCGAGAAACCCTATCTATAGCCGATAAGAGCTTCAGCTTCAGGCAAGGACTCAGTTCCGTGTCGGAACATTCCTTGTATACTTGATAGACGTAACGTAAGTCGCCAAATATGCCATTGCTATTCGATCTTGCGGTTTGTTGCTCGTTGATTGAGTTAGACGTGGGATTAGTTTCGGCCGATCTCGCAGAGACCGCTGTCAATAATACAGCCAGGCATACGTAACAGCGCGCGAACCGTTTCATTTTTCAAAGTGAAGAAAAATCTATAAAAGAAATCAATTCAACATTTGTTTTTATAATAATAAATTAACACACCAATAATATGATTCATAATTAAATAATATGGAATCAAGACAACTCTAACTCTGTTAGGCAATTAATAAATAAATCAATTAATAAAAAATGAAACATTTACTTAATTTTGTGTGTGCGTGTGTGTATGTGTGTAAGCACAAATAATTTTTCAATATAGTTTTAAATTCTAAATTATAAAAATGATTATTTATATCACAATTAATTATATTGTTAAATTAAAATTAATTAAAGTTTATGAAATTTGGTAAACGTAGAAAAATGTTAATTTCCTTAAAATTAAAAGCATTTATGCCGCATAATATATCTCAAAACATAATTTCTATCCAGAATCATGATATTCTTCGAATAATCCAATCACTTTTGTGTTATCTATCTGAATCAATTAGAATACATTTTTGAAATTTCATATATGCTTCCCGTATATATCACAGGTCTATAAGACTCTTATAGACAACACTTAATGCGATCGCCGAAGGTTCGAATTAAGCCGCGCAAGTCCCAATCAAGCACTGTACCTTCCACGCGGCTCGATACAAAAATCAAACGCCTCGTCCTTCGCTTCTCCCTCGGCTATCCGGCTGCGTCCACAGGGCTACCGACTTCTATTTAATTTAACACGATGCGTGCCACCACGAGATGCGTGTATAGCTGAGAGCACTCTAAGTAGACTGTACGTAACGGAAGCCCTGCCCTAGCTCTATATATCTAGCCAGGTATACCTCCGTACCGAGCGATATTCTCCCCACCCGGTTGGCATCGGTGTACACCACCATGGCGCGACTATTTTCATGCTCGCGGACATTGATTTGAGAACGGTTGCTTTTGCGTTTAAACCAACCACCCGGGAGACGAGAGTAGAGAGCAGAATTCCACCGGTACGCGCGTCATGATCTCTCAAGCTCTCCCTCCGGATTTGCCTCCCACCAACGACACGTCGGACGCATCCGAGTGGTTCCACCACAGTTTTGCCGCCATGCTTCCTCTCCGCGGGTTTCTTCTTCTTTTTCTTCTTCATTGTCCTCCACCCCGCTCGCATCTCGCGTTGGTATCTCGCCGATTTAATTCGACCGGTTTAACCGCATTTCGTCCGTATCGTTATTCCGTTGTCCCTCTTGTGCGTGGGCGGCGCCGCTACATACGCATCGGCTGCCAGTCGATTCGGTTCGATGCTCCCGCTGTTGTTCCTCGGCTCTAATTTCTCGTCACCGCTCGAGTTCGTGGAGGCATAAGAACAAGATTGAAAATGAAAGGCGCACCTCGGAATGATCCGCCGTCGAAAACACGAGATACCAGCTGCTGAAGACGAAATAATATTGTACATCGCGGATGTACAATAGAAAGCACTTTGACGTTCACGGTCATTGATATATTTGATAAGCAGGAAGCGCAATAAAATATAAAGTGTGTTATTGGCACGGGGCTACATGCCCATAGATTATTCTCTCCCGTTTATGATACTATAAAATCGTTCGTTAAACTGAGATGGCAAGATAATTTTTAGGAATCCGTTGCTCCAACTGTTTCTTTCTAGGCTATCTTAATTTATTTACGGTGGAATTTAGCGGCAATACTTATCAGATTACGAATAAGCTTCAGACAGAAAAGACACGCTTCCAAAATACTTGAAAATGTACGTCTGAAAGGTCGTGAAAAACTTTTCTAAATATCGATCGAGACAGTTTAAAGTTACTATCGATACTATACAAAAAATTACTACACAAAATTATCATCATCACATGTGTGCGATTGGATATAACTGCATTTCTCATTACTTCTCAAGTATTGGACGCACAGTTATACTGGCAGCATTGTGGTTCTCTGGTTCAGCTATTAAATCAAGGTGACAATACGTTCCACTTTTCAATGGAAGATCCAACAAACATTTCCCTTTACGGATCAACATAATCATGTCATCGAAAAAGAGAAACGATGAATCGGCAAATTAACGTATACCGTTATGCGTGTTAGGCACAATTTCTTCATCCGATTAATCATCTAATTTGCACGATGCTTCATTCTCTTCCACTTGGTCCCTCGTATCCTTGACTTTTCATCCTATCCAATTCGATATACGCCAATAGACACGGCTTTAACTGGGTCATACCAAGTGAAAACGCGTTGCATGTAGATACGCTTAGACCATCGGCGTTTCAGCGAGGAAAAAAAAACGAAACAGAGATCACCATCGCGTGAGGAAAAAAAGCGAAATAACTTGTATCGTCTATCGTACAATTATATTATTAAAATATGTACAGTATGCTTAGCGTATCAGCCTCTTCGCCTTCGTTAATATAGCCTTAAAACTGCCAGTGCATGACGTTTTCATTGAAGCGCACGTGCTATTCAAGAAAGCATCGCGACCAGGTAACGGATGCAAAGGAGACGTTTCTTCTCCTCTCGCGGCTTACTCCCCGCCGCGTCGCGTCGTCGTCCACAAGTCCACGCGACTACGATGCTGCCGGAACTTACCTGCATAATGTCGCGTTACCGATTTCTCATACGCGTACGTGCCGTGAAAATGATCTCCCGACGGCGCGGCGCGGCATGGCGAAAGCGACGGATCTTGTATTAGGACGCCACGATGAGACGCGAAATAATAATCGTGCCTCCGCCGCGCCGCGCCGTGCCGTTTCCGGTTCGCGGAACGAACCCCATCGAGCCGCGGCTCTGAATTCCATTTTGTACAACCGTTTCGTCGTACGGTGATTTTCTCGACCGGCCCGATACGCGTGGCTGCTCGGCCGATGAAACTGTCGTTATTGTACATCCTTTTTCTTCCTTAAGGCCACTCCGGTAGCAACGGAAAGAGCAACAGAGCAACATTATTCGCGGTATGCAGGTTACTAGTTGTACCTGGCGGCGCGTGCGTCCGGTTTTGGAGGGCAATTACTGGGTTGAGTTAAATATCGTGGATATTTATTGTGATTATGACACATTGTCTCGCTGTAGCTATGAATCGGTGGAAAGTCCAGATAAATCTTACCTAAGATATTTGCAGACGTTTTTTTTTTTTTAATTATCGTAGAACTAATCCTCGTGAAACTAATAATAAGTCAAATTAGTGGCATTTACATCACATGGAAACGAATATCTCTGACATTGATCCAGCTCACGATGCTCTATATTTTATTCCTGTGTATATATTAATTTATTAATGTATAATATTTATTAATTTACTAATATATTATATATTAATTTATTTTTCTTGCAGTAAAATAAGTTACATCTTAAGAGAGAAGAGAGAAGAGAGAAGAGAGAAGAAAGAAGAGAGGAAGAGAGAAGAGAAAAGAGAGAACAGAGAACAGAGAAGAGAGAGCGCGGCAAAGAAATATATATAAATATATATTTCTGCATATACCGTAAATCTACGTTTAAATAAATTGCTCATGATCCTGAAAAGGAATTATACGATTTGTATTCCGGTGCAATAGAGTGTCTGTGCCGCGCATTCTTCGACTACTTTCGCCCGTGCTCGTGAACTTTATCCTATTTTTATTGTATATCTATTTATGTATGGAAAATGTGGTTCAGCGGTGCATCCGGTACATGATTGTGCTATGAGTTCAATAGACCGTATTTCACGGCCTTACGTTACGCTTTACGGCTACGAGTGCAAGTGCAGTGTTATGTATAAATAGAAGCACTCGGTCATGAACCACGGTCACTCTTACGAGAGCCACAGGACGTGCCGGTTTCTTCGGCCGGTGAACGCTGCAGGTGAACTTAACAATGAAGCTCTTTTTCTTCGGGACAAGATGGAGTCGTCTCATTTGTCGGTTTTTTTTTATTACAAAAAAACAGGAGGTGTCATAATGGAAGCACGCAGTCAAACATCAAATAAATATTAATAGTATAAGATACAACGAATAAATATAACTCACATATAAATCTAGATAATATAAAACAATGAGCATCTCCCAGAGGTACTGGTGACTGGCCGTGGGATAAATCGACCATTATTTAGGATAAATTAGAAAAAAAGTAGAAAAATAAGAAAGAAAAGAATTGGAATATAAGAGAGATCATATAAGCATAAAAAAAGAATAGGCAAATTTGAAGAGATTTTAAACTGAAAATAGCTATATAAATAGGCATATTTTCCTGGAGTAAGAGATAGACTAGGTATTATACATAGCAACAGCTTAGGTAAGAAAGGAAAAAGGAAAGAAACAACGAGAAACGCGGCGAGTGAAGTAGGCGTGAGTGTAATGAAAGGGAAGAGAATTGTCAGATTCTCCGTCAGAAAACGGAAAAGAAGCGAGAGGCGGGAAGAAAACTTTCTATGGTACGATTAAGCTTGTGGTTGGGGTTGGTGAGCGCGATAGGCAATCTCATGAGCATCTTGCGGTAGACTTCTGGCCCATCCGTGTCCGCTGCTACCGTAACCACCACCGAAGTCACCACCGCCGCCGCCGCCGCCGCCGCCGCCGTAACCGCCATGGTCTTCATGGCTAACATGGCTGCTGCTGTGATGCGGATGCGAAACTACCTCGTAGGTCACGTGTTTTTGGTGAGAAAGAAGTTTCTTCAGTCCAATGATAGCCGAAATCACGAGAGCGATCTTGCCCACGAGCAGAGCCTTGCCGGCAATCAAGGCAATCGCGCCGAGCGCCAGCGGCAATAAAGCGGCCGCTTTCAGGGCCATTGCCATCATCAAGGGTCCCAAGATTTTCTGCGCTTTCTCTGTAATGTTCCAAATGTTTGCATTTTAATTTTATATCGAAATAAGCGATATATATTCATTTCGATGCTTTTATCAATATAATTTTCAAGTAGCTTCTTAACCTGGTTTTATTGTGCGTACAAATATGATTCGAAACCTCATATTTATCTTGATTATTTTTCTTGTGCCTTGCTTTAATGAATAATAAGCACTTAAAAATATGTCACTGATTTTTAAAAAATTGTACTTTTTATATTTCTATAGACATATAAGAAGTTAATAATTATAATATTATAATCAACGTAAATTAACCTGTCGAGACACTTGATTTGTGTAAAATGAAGATTGGTATATACAATCATATATACAGCATCTATTTATCTCTAACGTGGATTGTAAGTATACGAACTGCGAAGTTTAATACTATCATTACTCACTTTTCACACTTCTGTGGAGAACGGGAATTTGAGTACATCGTCAGATGTAATAACAGATATATTTGAGAGTTTACGTTTTTCGTTTTATGATGCCAATTATCCTATTATGAGATGTACTATCACGGTATCTACTTATATTTGTTTTCGGAACGAATGGAAAATAACAAATAATATAACAAGTAAGATATTTATGTAAAAATTCACATTCTCTTTGTGTGCTTATTTATAATTGATCTTGCATTTAGACTCAATTGAAGATATAAAAATTCTCAGTTACAAGAAAACTTAATTAGAAGACAATAATATAATTTCTTAAATAGTATCAACTAGGGATTAAAAATCCGTAAGTCTAATAAAATATAAAATTAATGCGACAAAAAAATGTTTTAATAAAAATGTATAACGATAATATAATGATTGCAAGATAATACATGTAAATTTGCAAATGATGTGATATAATCCCGAATTAATTTGTGTAGAAAACTGATCGTTAATATTCGCACGGTAGAATTAATCATTGTGTAACAGTAATAGCAATTCATAAATAGATAAACAGATGATTTAGCGCCGAGAGATACGAATGCGCACGCAAGTCAATTGTTCGCAAATTATTTGTAGCTTTTGTAGGCCCGGTAATAATAGTCCTCTGTAAATCACGTCACGCCGGCCGATCACGGAGATCGATGTTAATGTTTTTTAAAGTGGAATAATAGTCGAAGGTCAAGGCGAAGTACCAGGATGGAAAGTATGTCAAAAATCTTGCGCGGCGGGATCTCTCCCGCTCTCTATCTATCTCTCTCTCAACCTTTCAATATCACCGGTGTTCTCCTCCTCCGTTGCGAGGTTCAAGGGGAAGCGGAACCAGTTCCTCAGTGGGTCAACGTCTGCGACCGGTATGGGGTTCCTCGTCGTCATCGTCGCTGTTCACACGGCGGCAATGAACGCAGAGAACTCCCATACTCCAGCTGACGTTGTCCCGATGAACCCTGATTACCTCTTCGATATGCGAAAAATTTATTTTTTTTTCTTTTCTATTGCATCTTTGTATAATTTTAATTTTAAAAATTCTATCAAAATTTCTATTAAAAGCAGAAGAATATGCAAATCAATAACAAAAAATAAAAAATAAAAATATTATTTATATTATATATTAATAATAATATATATAAACCATATATCAATAAAAATCTTTAATTGCATACAAAAATATGATAGAACAAATTTGAAATTCTGGTATATCTGATTATCAGATATATATCCTAGTCCTAAACGATTGCATAAATAAGTTGGTGTAAAATAATTTATTTTTTCCCGTAGATTACTTAATAAAGACTGTAATAATTAAAAATGTTGACATTTATAAATGCAAATGTATTGAGACTAATACTTCGCATGTGTGTGTGTGTGTGTGTGGCTCACATAGCGACTTGATTGCTACGCTAGTTTTGTTTTTAAAGCGATCTTTTATTTGGCAAATGTAAGAAATCACCGTAACAAAATTCCTCCGCGAATAACGAACTCAATAAAACATAATTAGATGCTATCGTAACCGGTTCTGTATTAACCGGTTCGAGCGCATCTAAACCTAGGGTTTTACATAAGTATTAAGATGTAAGTTTCATCACACGTGCTATACTCACTCTTTTTTCCACGGCTCTCGACAGCATTGTCGCTAAAGTCCTCGAAACTGCGTCCGGCAGACTCAATCGCTCCTAAAATATCGCTGCCCTTAAGATCAACTTTGACCGAATGCGTCCTCAGGAATCTTCCAAGACGATCAAACAATAACGTATCCAAATCGTTGGATTCGATAGATCTGCCAAAAATGCAAATATAAATGTAACAGTTCTCTCGAGTTAAACGTTCGACGTTTAAATTCGCATAAGCGCGATCTCGGGATCTCACAGAATGACAACCAACCTTGGCGCACCCTCGCCCTCGGCGTTGGACGTTTTTACGACGGTGATGCCCTCGGATAGAGTGATGTCTTCTTTGTCGGCCAGCATCTTGTCGACAAATGTGAATACTTTGTACTTGATGCAGCTGATGGATTCCTTCTTCAGGCAATCGGTGTATATGCTCGCCACCAGATCGTTCTCACTTCCGCTGGCCTTGTCGCTGGTCGGCAATGCCAGGGTCGCGGTCAACGCCGCCGACACCCACAATAACGTCACGAAATGTTTGGCCATTATCACCCAAGTGCGACTTCACCGCGTTTTACGCGTCTCGTACAAAAGACGCCGAAGATATCCTTAAGTCGCGTGCGTCCCGTGCAATTTGTTTCTCGATTCTTCCGTGCCCCAACGTGCAGCGGCGCGTTGTTCGAATCAAGCACGCCAGGATGCGCCGATGCTGACTCGTGTGTTACATCTAAAAGAGGTTGCTTTGCTTTTATACCGAAGTATCGCACGAGGGGAGTCCTCGTGGGTTCGCAGGCCATCGGGGGTCCGCATTCGCGTCGTACGCTCTCTCGTCTCCCTCCTTTCGCTGCTCCTCTCTCGTTACCCCCCCACCCCTTTCTCTCTCTTACTCCGTCAAGTGTATCGGGTGCCACAGGATCTCCCCACACTGACTTCCTCCCTTTTCATTCACCTCCCTCTCGTCATCCTGATTATTTTGGCAAGGTAAAAATCAGCGAAGCGCGAGAAAGAGGAACAACGATAGAAATGCGATCAAAAAAAAAAAAAAATTGGGGAAAAAAGAGTACCTATATAATACAGAGAGATTCTTATATCGAGCATCTTGATAAATATATTCAGTATTCTTTAGCCAGGATTAACATGTATTCTCGAATTGCATTCTTCTGGCCAATCTTCTCTTCTTCTTCGTGTTTCTCAGCCTACTCTTTCTACTGACATATTCTCACGCTATGGACCTACTTTGAATTACATTAACAGCGGGGAGTCTCTCCGGTACCAATTGGAATCAAATACGATGAAGGAAAGCCGCGTGTACAACGCGACGGAAACCTGCAGGCATTCAGGACGACGGAAAAAAGTATATATGTAGATCCTATATAATTTGCCGCACCATTTCGCCCGACCACCCGCCTACTATTATTTTACGACGTTGAGTGTTGTGTGACTTAAATCACCACCATCGTGTACGCAGAAGTCCATATGTAACGTCGCAATGACGTTGATTCGAGATCGCCTAATCAACAAGTTCTGGTCAACTGTGAGATTCCTCAATGATTGTCCGTCGGTGTGCAATTCACGGAACAAAATTCTGAGGCTCTTCAAATAAATTACTCGATATTTCTCCTCGTTTATTGAAATAACCAGAAGCGCTTCGGTCGCTCCACATATTTCAACTCAAGGAGGCCATATAGTTTCGATAGACGGTGCGCGTCGCATGTACCTCTCAAGGATGAAGACCTAGTGTCGGCGGATGCGATTACAAGGTCCATTAGCGACCACTGATGACTCATATCGTACAACTTTGGCTTGATTAATTCACACTACTAAGTACTAAGTAGCACAATGTAGAACACGAGGAATCTAGATACTAGTTGCTTACGGTAAACTGTAATTATTTTCCTTCCTTTACGCAGCCTTCCTAACTACAATGGTGAGTTAGTCATAGGAATTATCTCGCCATCTAATCGCTTAATTTTGGTCGGAAGTGGCGATTTATAGCGATCTCTTTAAGCATACAGATAGGGACAAAACTACACGAAGAACATCTCATACGAGAGTTCTTAACGTATCGAAGGCGTTTAATTGTTGCAGATGTGATGTTGCTCCACCTTCGAAAATTCATCGGCAGATGATGAACACGAGATATCATCCCTGAAACGAGGTCGCTCACCTATTTATAACTGGGTCGAGAGTTGGGCAATCGTTTTGGTATCTTTCTCTCTCTTGCTCTCTGTCTTTTGCCTCTCCTTCCTCTATCTCTGTCTCTCTTGCTCTTTCTCTTTTTCTTACTTTTTCTCACTGTAACGATGTTCTCGATCCCGACTTCTCTCGGGGATCAAGATCCCCCCGGTACGCGAGAGCGAATGTCGCCTTGAGCGAAATCACACACCTGACGCGGCCTGTAACCCGGCGAGTTCTTTAAAACATCAAGCTTCAAGCAAAATGAACAAAACGTCAAACAGAAAATCACCCATCCTTAGAAAAAAGCAAATGTCCCTCGTTCTCAATACTTAATTGGATGGAGAAATAACTACAAAGTCTCGTAATTTTTATAATGATTCGTCTATCTAATAAATGAGTAAACAATGGGGTCCATACCCGTGCTTAGTATTATATTTAACGCTGTTTATAGTTAAAATAACTACGTTAAATAATGCTAAGTTAAAATATCTATTATTGGCCCTTTTTTCATTTCTAGATTGCACTGAAACGTCAAGGAAATCGCTGAAAGCGGAGTGCTTCATTAATGTTCCTCAGGACTCATGCATGCCGCAGGGGAGAGACAGAAAGAGAGATCCACGCTGTGCGAGCACGAATTAAAGAGAGCGTCGAGAACAAGTGATGAGAGAAACCGGGCTCGAATATCGCGACGCTTCTGCGATACTAATTAGCCAGACGCCGAAAGCAATTAAGCACAAAAGCAGCAATTAGATTTCGTTATAGCAGATATATCCATTCTGTACGACTACGTGACCCTGGCCGTAAGTTGTTGAAAGTCACGGGAAAGGTAACGGTCACCCGGCGATTGTCTCGAAATCGCGACGCTCGACTCGGTTAAGTTCAAGGTGGTACCAGGTACATCTTAGCCAATGTATAAGCCAGTGAATGCATACGTAACACCATCTTATAATTGCATTGCCGGCATGTACCAAGATCGTAGACCGTCTGACCTGCCAAGTAAAAGTGCATTTTATGGATAAAATTTATCTCATGCGCGAGAATATTGTAATTAAGATTATCTAGATACGCAATGATAGAAGAAAGTAGATAAAGCGTAATAAATTTTGACTCGTAAATTTGGAAGATTGAACGATTTGACTTATAAATAAGTAGAATATGTAAATAATATATGAATATATACTTTTATTATATTTCTAACATTAAACAAGTAGAGTATAACCAATAACATAAATTATTCAAAATGTTTTAAATTGCTAAGTGTCTCGCCGACGTTGCTGAAGAGAAATGTTTGACTTGCTATGCAAAATGACAAAAAGATCGGTGTTCTATGCCAATTGACGGCGATATGCGAATCTAATAATGACCTAAGAAATCGACCTATCACTAGGAAATCTAGTAACCCAGTGACGCATGAGAAACTCTCGAAACTAATCGTGACGTGAGAACCATACCTGGATTTAGATGCGAGTAAAAGACGCGATCGACACGGAACTTTACGACTCTCTAATAATGAGACGATCAACGCTTAGCGCTATCAACGCGGAGAAATTCCGCTTTTGTGAGCTCGAAGAACGATTCTATTCATCCGTTTGCATATCCGTAACATGGGTCGCAATTTTCAGGATTTTTTTTATTCGCTCTGTGCACTGTGCATTTTACATCACATAATTGGAAGAAATACTATTTTTTACTTCTAAAATCTTTCATGTAGGTACTGCAGATATTTATAACTTCGTACAAAAAACTGAAGTAAAATTCTAATCAAATGACTGAAATAAGTTATCACGTAATAAAAATGACTAAAGATGTACAAATATGTGGTAACATAGATTTCTGTTATTGTAATTAGGAAGAATCTATGAATCTAAATAAACTAAATCCAAAACAGATATATCTCTTACATATAATGAAGAAGCTTAACTAATAATATAAATTTTTGTATTTTATTTTCACAACTGTGTATATTACTTTCTTAATTTAAAATTTGTTAGGAAAAAAGCATTTGTTCCAATCTTATATATATATATATATATATATATATATATATATATATATATATATATATATATAATGGTATTAATATAGGATACCACGTTGCGCTCGGCTGTATTATGAATGAAAGTAACTCCTCTTCCTCTCGAAGCAATTTCGCGTCTTTTTCTCCGTTGTCCTTCCCGCAGCCATGTCGTGGTCGTTGTTATTACAGAGGAGCGTAACGAAGCATGACAATCGCCTTTTTGCAACAGCCAGTGCATCGCTTCTCTTTGCGCCGTTCTTATATGCTGCTCATACAAATAATTCGTATTTTATCAATCGCACCTTTCTACATTATATTAATTATTGCTGTCCACACCGTCGTAGCGTGTCCGCATCGTATCGTTTTAGAAAAGATGATGTTATACCTGCACATATACCTATTGCCGAAGTAAAATTCTTTTTACTGCGTCCAGTGGAGTTTTAGCGCAGCGCGAGGAAGAAACGCGTCATTTTGTCTCAACCTCCTTTCCAGCTATTTATTTTTCTTCTATGTGGGACTTAAGGACATCCGTCTCGAGAGATTTAGTGTTGTATGCCTATCCTCTCGACCCGATTAGGAGTGATGTACACGTGCCGCGACCTCTCCTCGACCTCCGGCTACCACGGATCGAGGAAACAATCGCCTCTGCCCGGATGCACCTGAGACATGCACTTTCCCCTGCAATCGTACGAGAATGCCGAGAGTCAGCCGGCATTTCCATCTCGTCGGCTCGGTTTCGAGCGACCGCGGCCGCCGACCGGATGACTCGTCAAAGAAACAGAACACTCGCGATGTATTAACGATTTCGAATGTGCTCTTTATGCAACGCGGCCGCCGCGAAGAGTTTCGCTCGTGAGAAAAAAAAGAATGTTTCGGACCTTCCTGGAAGACTGGAAAGTTGCCGCTGCCGCGGTCGCGGTGATTTCTCTTTTTTGAAGCTTCTCAGCTGGCTCATGAATTTGCCGGTGATTTGCGTATTCGGCATTAAAAATAAGAGCAATTATCAACAACAAAAAGAACTTCTTTAAATTAGTCGAGTTAATTAAATCAAAATTGATTATGATTTCAAAATTGAAACACTTTCACTGTTGTATTGCAGAAAAGAATATCTTGTAGAAAAGAAGAACGAGATAATTTGAATTGTGGAAATATACAAATAAAGAAGGGATTTTAATAATTAACACATTCGAATTTTTAAAATACTATTAATGAATCACATATTACAAAGCGTACAAATTCGCATATAGCTTAATATGTTGCATGTACATCGTATTAGACTAGATGTAACTATAAATCAACTGTGATGAGTGAGTTCTATTACAGATTGTGATCGCGCTAAAACTCGCGCTAAAATCACGATGGAAAATCGTAATATATATATATATATATATATATATATATATATATATATATATATATATAATATTGCGTTTTGTAATTGACAAGAGTTACGTCATCACCAATCGTACATATTGTGACTAGTCTTTCAGTTTGATTACAGTTTATCGATCTATTTGCATACGGATATGCGAGCGAATGTTATTAAATATTTAATGTACATCACGGAAGGGCCAAATACCCTATTCACTATTTAATAATAATAATAATAAATAAGAATACATATTTCCATGATCGTGAACAATGGAGGATCAGCGTAGAGCTTGAATCATGTGACTTCCGCTGACATCCTGTTTTTCCCATCGCCCGTTGTTCAATGAAAAAAAAGAAGGAAAAAAGAGACGAGAGAAAAAATTATCAACGATGGTCACTAGTGATGGTATCCGGAGTATGCCTGGCCGTGCGCGTAATGAGGATCTTCCCAACCGGAAGAACCACCACTGGCCGGGCTGGCCCATCCACCGGATACGAGATTGGACCATCCACCACTGACAGGACCTGACCATCCACCGCCGACGGAACCTGACCAGCCATTATTATAAGCGGTGACGTCATGATGGTAAGTTTTGCCTGACCAGAATGTCTTCAAAGCGATGAAGGCAGAGATGAGAAGAGAAATGAAGGACACTTCGATCGCCTTCTTCGCTAAGAATCCGATCGCGAAGTACGCGACAGCTCCTAAAAGACCAAGCTTCACTTTTGCGGCGATCAGGAGGGGCAGGATTGCTTTCAGACCTCCCTTCTTCTTGCCTCGAGCTAGAATGTTAAGAGAGATATATTAGATTAAGACTAATAAAATTAAGTTATTCGTTTAAATAATTGTAAGATGTAAATTGTCAATTTAATTTTGTCCTAGTATATATCGATATTATAAAGATAAGTATTATATCTATCAATCTTAATTTAGAGCTACCTTCAACAATCTCGTCGACAGCCTGACGAATTTCTGCTGGAGCAGATTCGCTGATGGTACGTGCTGACTCGTGGATTTTTTGGAAAGCAGATGCAAGATTGATCTGAAAAAAATTGATAGTTTAAATTTAATGCCGTGCCTCTAAGTGTGAGAGAATGAAATGAAAAGCTTTATTAATCGTCAAAGCTATATTAATTGTCCACACCAGGCCCGGCCAACTTCAAACTGCGGATCCACGACATTTCTCCCTTTCTTCCACTCTTCGTGGATGGAAAGCTCGAAGTTGACCAGGCCTACACTCTATGTAATAGTTTTCAAGTTTCAGTAGTTTTTTTTTATGTACCCTAAGACTGCGACCGGTCAAAAACTGTCCAGCTTCATCACTAATGAAATTCTCGAGAGAGTTCTGTCTTTCCGCGATGTCATTAGCAGCTTCCATCTCTTGATCGTAAGCAAGTTCCTTGCCAGATCTGGCATCGGTATTACTCTTCACGAGACTGACTCCATTCACAAGCTCCAGTTTATCTTTAGTGAAGAATTCCTTAGCGGTCCTGTATAGGGTCTTTTGCACACAGGATATGCTATCTTGCTTCAAGCATTCGTCAATGCTTTGTCCGGCGGTGAGAACAACCGCGGTTGTCAAGATCAAGAATTTCTGCAGTAGCTTCATGACCCCTTGCAGTTTCCACAAGACGTGTTACAAAATCTGATCGCGGCACGACGCGTCCGTAGGAGATACGAGAGATTCGTAGATACCGATAGATCTACGAACTCAGGGTGAAGCCAAATTTCGTGTGGTCCATAGCACAATCCGGATAGCTTATATTCGGCGGGCCCCTCCTTTACGGTCTACATCAGAGACTGCCCCACCGGCTTCTTTTTTTCCTTATTTGGCATGCATGAATGCGTGAACGTCCTACGTGTCGTATATGTATTGGTATATATGTTCGTTTAACTGTATATGTGTTCACCCAATAGACGACAAGTGTACCTATGACCGAAGTTCGACATGCTGCCTACCACGAACCACGATGCGACCCGCGACCTACCTACGACAAAACAAATAGAGACCGGGCGTATAGGTGCGAAAGACAACGCCTCGAACGCTAGTAAAATCGCTTTCTTCCAACATTTTCTTAAGCATACTGGACTAACTTTACATTGTGATATGCATTACACAGGATATGCAATTTTTAGTTGAATGTAGTATTATAGATGTGAGATATTGAAAGTTCCGGCCAAATGAATGTAGCATAAAAAAAACAGATTACACAACACGCAATATTACATTACTGGCAATATATTACTCCAATGCTGTGATTCAACACAAGATATCATGCACTAGATATAAAGTATGCCTATTTTTATACACAAGGCGTAGTAAGTAATTTTTCTTTACTTCAATTTAAAGCTTTAATTTCACTGAGCTTTGTAATATGAATTTAATAATATTTGTGTCATAATAGAAATAATAATAATTTAATATACTATAAAACCACAAATAACTTTATATTTTTAATATCATTTATCTCTTACACTTAAATAATGTACTTTAGTAGATTTTTTAATTTTATGAAACATATACTATATATCGAAATAATTAATTTAATATATAAATATTTAATTCATGTACGTGCTGTGTAAGAAAATGATAAATTATGAGTTTCTAAAGACAGGCTATGCTCGCTCGAGTTCAACGATGTATGTTTCTAGTTTGTCCTAATTATTTTACACATTTACATATTCAAAATCGAAGAACAGATGGGACCCGAATTTCAAGAATGTGTTAAATCTCATGTAAATAAACTCTCGAGAAAGCTCTTTCAATGATCTTTTAAACTCCAGCATTAATACTAATTGATTTTGGTTAATGTCAGTTGCATTCTAATTTATTAATATTGTATTGATATTAGTCATTTTCTTCAGTGAAAGACTTAATGAGAAATAATAGCTCACAATCAGTGTATCTATTCATTTTAAGCTACGAATATAACTTCAATTGAGTAGAAAGTGTATATGAATACGTAAACGTTGACAGATCCAATTGCTAAACTCGCGTGCAAATAATGCATTCATTATGATTTCTACAAACAGCAACAAACCGTGTTTAATAAGCTTAAGTTACAGCCTATTGTGTGTATTATACTTCTAAGTAAAGAAAAAAGAAAGACGATAATAAATGGAACAGCCGGACAAATAATGCAATCTTTATGTCTGATTAAATCCTATAGTCTTACTACTAAAAACTTTATTTGTGGAAACACCACTAATTGTAAGTCGGGTACACGAGGCTCGTATAAGCTCGTGTAAGCGAATGGTAATGTAGCGAGTGATAACCCAAGTAGCTCAACTAACTTCTTAGCGGTGACAATCATCGTTGCAGTTCAAGGGGAAAAGTCTTAAGACTGCCGTACTCTCTCCTCATAGATAGGTCCTTCGTGCGTGCGTCGTTGATTTAAGGCGCGGATACAGGACACGATCAGCATGAATGAAAGAAAACTGGTATAGATCAAGTTCAAACATCCCGGATCCGACCTTCATCGCGGCGCACACGGACACCACTTTCTATTCTGACCCTGCAACTCTCACGGGCCAACGGATAATGCCGCTTGTCATTTTCATTTCATTCCTTCCTGCGGCGAGTGTAAAACGATACAATGCAACAATCAAGAAAACCTTCGCATTCAACAGGCGTATATGTGCGGCGTGGGTTTGAATTCCGAGAAAGTAAAACCGCCAATAGTCTAACACTAAGACCATCAATGCGTCGAAAACGTGTACTTTAGTAACTGGTCAAAATTTCCAATTTGCAGAAATGTAATCAGAAATGCAACAGAAATGCATGTAAAATATATAATGTTCACCTACGCTTTGGAAAGATAGAAATACATGAAAAGTAGGATACACTTTTTTACTTAGAAAATAAATACCATATTAGATCATTTCTATACAGAAAGTTCTCTCTCACTTTCTCTCTTTCTCTGTACATTTTTTCTATCTTTAAATCTGTTAAAGATATGTAACTTAGAACTTTAAAATGAGAAACACGTTCTACATATTTTTATAGTACACAACGTAGTATTATGGAAAATATAAACATCAACGGATTCTAAATTTGTAAAACTTTCCAGCAACACTTACTTTTGTCTGAGTATCAGGTTGCTTCTCTCTGATGAAGTAAACTAAAATATTCACGAAACGTCAGAATCAAATAGACAATTCACGCGGCTTTAAGCCGGAAACCAAACTCAATGTAACACTTTTTTCATCGTTTACGTATTACACGTTAAAAAATCATTACTTTTCTTTACTACTTACATATTCAATAAAATGAAATTATAAAGTAGAAAAGAGGAAATGAAAAAATTGCATGCATTACACTTTGTACATTCTGTACTATTATTAAAGATCACGCGCGCGTGCGTGCACCTCTTTGTTAATTCATGCACATAATCACATTAGAAGTAACGTACGAAGGAGCACTCTCGTCTTGAACTCGGTCAACGAATCCTATCGTCATAAGAAGGGATTCAATGAAAAGCAAGTTTAAGAACAACACAGTTCCCATCCCCAATCTTACGCCAATGCTCATTCATCCTTTCTCGGTCATTGGGTAGCACTCAGAATCCTTTCATCGATCCTTCACTCCCAGCGGAAGAGCAAGCCTTAAAAAGTAAAACCAAAGTTTCTCCTGTATATACAGCGACAGCAATGATCGCTAAACCGCAGGCACGCCCGTCGTGGTAAAATTACTATGCTTTATGCGAATACGGCGTTGTAAATCCGCCATATGATTCCGCTCAGTGAAATGTAGATTAGGAATGGGTATTTTAATTAAACAAATTACGTCAATTCTCGTTCTTATCACGTGGATTATTTTTAAGGTAATTACTATTTTTAAAAAACTACTTGCTCGACTAGCTTCTTATTAGCGTTAATTGAGTAAACAAAAGTTTCAAAGTTTCAACAAATTATGTTAAAGGCATGCTGCATGTATAAAAGAATGAATAATTTGTTCTATTTAAATCAATAATTACATTATTTTATTACAAAGACCGGGAAAATTTATATTCTAGTTTTGTCGGTATCTTTAATTTTCTCTCTGTCTCAATTTTATTTTTACAGCGATAAATTAACTTATTTTATGTTAAAATAATTATTGTTGATTAAAATAATTCTAAAGTTATAAGTTTTAGTAAAAATTAAAATATCATAAACACGGATTATTAATTTTCAAAATTTTTCTCGATAAAGTCTCATGAGAAAATTTTATCGTACATCTTTTACTTACTTTTTCCATAAAAAAAATTATCCTCTTTTCGGTTACACTACCAGTTAATACATGCAAATGTATAGAGGTCATTCACCGACTTTCAGAGGTCATGGAATTTTTCTAGACCAATATGCCAATGAGTCGAGATATTCCCACGGTATCTAGAATTCCGAGTCCAAAGACAGAGTCATTCAAAAAGCGTATCGATTTAGGACAGCAACGTCCATAAAAGCGTATCCAGCAACTGTGTTGCGTTTCCTGTCCTAAATCAGAAAGAGCCGGTGGTCTTCGATATTCTAGCCTCCGAACTTGTCGGTAACTGGTTTAATGTCTGTCAATCGACTGTGCTAGGAATTTCTGATGCAATGTTCGATTAATTCTACAATGCCTCAATGCCCATTGGCCATCGACATGCGTATGACCTGAAAAATCGATCCGGCGGTAGCCAACCAAATCGAATTTGAATTTTAAATTTCCTTACGAGGTTTGTAATGAGCGTGGAATGTAACGGGGAATGTAACGCCACTCTTCCGCGCCCAACTGGTTCTTCTCGTCTATGGACCATAACGCGGTTGCTGTGCCAGAAAACGCGGTATTAACCCTTTCAATCGATTATAAGCAATAGATCATAAATCAGTTATGTATATTTTATATTATAGATAGTAGAAGATTTTATATTAATACTGAACATTAATGGACATAGGAAACCGTCTAGGTCATATCTCTAGTTAAATATAAATTAATAAGACGGGACAAGACAGGAGTATCGAACAGAGTAAAAGATAATCCAGGTGACGATGGATACATTACCCGTTCGTTCCTTTGCACGGAGTTGTAAAACTTATCAAGAAGGATCAAAGAGAAGAAAATGAATCGTGCATTTCCATCAATCATCGCGCGTTGACAATAATTGCAATTCATTGCTGCTTTCATTCTTATTAAATATAATGAATCCGATTCGGTTATTCGTGTGTTATCTTCGTTCTTTCTAGTCATTAGGAAAGTAGCGCGATGTATTACGGATAATAAAATTAAGCATATAAGCGTGCAATTAAATTGCCAATGTTGGATTTAGTGAAGCATTCGATTTGCGTAATATATACCGCAACGAATTATGAATTGATCGATCCAGCATTCCATATTATATGAATATAAAGTTGCAGCAATCGCGGACTGCACACGCTGAGAGGCGACCAGCTCCTTTCGGGACTGCATCGCCGAATGAGCTGCTTTCAGCGTGAGCCTCCACGTTTTATGATATTCGAAACGTAAAAAAGGAAACGATCGGTATGTATGCCAGTGGGTCTTAGCCGGAGCTCTTCCTTCCCCTACTACGTGGAGAAAGAAGAAGCCAAGGACTGTAGTAGGAGGGATCCAACACAGAGAAGAAGCGGCGTAGAGACTGCAGACTGTAGAGAGATGCGTGGAGAGAAAGAGGATTCGTTCCTCTCACACCGCTACGAGCCTTTCTTCCAACGCACCTCTCCTCTACCTCTTTCTCCTTCGCTGTTTTTCCTCCCATCGAGCTCTAAAATCCGCTTCGGGCTTGGATCCACGTGCACGCACACGGGAATGCCACGGATAAAAACGAGCACCGGCATTTGTCTCTACGGACGTATTCTCACAATTCATCTTTGGATCTGAAAGACTCAAATTGATTTCCTCGAGATTCAAACCAAATTCCTCGTACAAATTGCCACAGAGTCCCGCTACATTCTAAACTCAAACGATTCTAAATTTCTTGAAATATGATCTTGAATAAGCAAATATAAAAAACGCATAATGTGATGTCAGCAGCGCGAGCGTTATTAATCAAATTCGTTGCATACTGCCGTACAGGCGCGCGCTTAACTTTCGATGCGCTATCGCCATTAGTCCACTTAGGTGGACATTCGCGCCAACTATTATTAGCTTTGCACCTTGCGCGCGTTACGACGAACGTTAGCTAAGTAAACGAGCATCCAGTAAACGCAGGTGAATATGCGGCACGGTAGGTCACTGGCACACTTTCCTCATTGGCTCGATTCGTTACCTCGTTCCTGCGATTTTCCAATGTTCCGTGTGCAAGTAAACGAGAAATATTGGCGGGCTCGATCCAGCGAACCATGTCGCTTCATTTCCAAGCCTGTTATACGAAATGTCTTATTAATTTCTACTTATAGTAAGTAATAAACGATGTTACGCTGGCTTGTCCGAAAATTACGTACTAAACGCTGCTTCTGTTTAGACTAATTTTGTGATTTATAAAAATAATCTAGCAGTTTCGTTATAATGTAATTAATATTGTAAAAACTTGAAGTCGCGTACCAATTGAGATGGTAATAAATGCAAACACGATATTTCGCATCTTCCAAATACGAATGCTTTATTAACATGTGTTGCACAATAATAAATATGTGGGTAAAAAAAAAATAAATAAATAAATAAAAAGACAAACAACGTACTTTGGTTTCTTCGGTGCGTGTCTGTGATTTTCACTGAGAGTCCTGTCAAAGTGGCAGACCAATAAAGATCAATTGCCACGTTTCTCGTGAGCAAGCATTTGTTAAATATCACTTTCTACCGTAGCTGTCGATCAGTACCTCAGTCATTGTCGTTTCGTCGATGTCACTGTCACTGATCTTGCGTCGCGTCACGTCATCAGTCATTTTCCAGCGTCCATTAACTCTCTTACCGCGACTGACGTTTGCAGTTTTACGAACTATAAAGAAACACGAAAGCCACGTTGTGAAAAAGGTGCACGTTACGTTAAATGAATGTGACGATAAGAGGACAATGATGAGGTGATTGAAATGCAAATTACATAAGCGCAATGTCAATGTGCAATGCCATTGTCAACGTTCATCTAGCCGTATCTATCTGAGAAAAGCTTTAGTAGCGATAAGAGAGTTAAAAAGGCAAAGAACCAATTAAATCTCGCGGTTGGTGCAATTAACGATCAAAAGCATCAAGACGACCCCAAGTTAGCGTAAAGATGGGCGTATCCTCTGTAAGGTAACTGTGTGGAATCGACGTCTTCGATTGATCTCTTCTTGCGATGATGATGGCCAACTTCTTGCGCGTAAACGACGTGGTGGCCGTGATCATCGCCGCCACTCGCTAGTTTCTTCACAGCTACGATCAGTGACAACATCAATGCCAATGCCGAAACCATTAACGCCTTCATGGCCAGAAGACCCAATGCGCCGAAGCCCATAGCAGCCATCATCTTGCCTAAATAAGTTTAAAAACGTGAGTTTTTTTTTAGATTAAAGTGAAATTTTAATTATGATAAAAATCGAATGTAACGTAAAAGTATATAAAAATCGTAATAATTACAAGATACGCGTATAATGACAAATAAACACAATGATACGCTTATAATTATGCATTTGCCATTAGATATAACTGAATAAATTAAATATATAATTTGGAAAATATAGTATAAATTCTTAAGCAATGTACATTTATCAAAATGAGCAAATATAATACTTAAAATCGAAAATGATATTGATGAATTATTTAACGTTTTGAATATTGTAATAAAATTTACGGAATATTTGCGGATAAAGCAAGACATTATATTTAACGTACAAATAATGTGTAACGATTACTTTCACATAATTGTCTATTTCAATTAATCATCTCTTTACGTGATAATAATTATTCACGAGTACTTACCCATCATAAGTATTAGTATCATGTACCCGCCGCCACCCTTCTTGCCGCCGCCACCGCCGCCGCCGCCGCCGCCTTTGCCACCGCCGAAACCGCCGCCGCCGCCGCCGCCGCGGCCACTGACGCCGAAATCATCGCCCCTTCCTAAAAAATGTAAATTTCACAAATTTTCGTAAATTTCTCCCGACACCATTTACATCGTCGGGAATAACCATAACGAATTACCAACCTTCAGCTTCGGAGGGCAAACTCTCCTTCAAGGCAGTTTCGATATTCGGTGGGAGTAAAGACGGTAACTTAACTCTCAGTTCTCTACCTTCCAAGAATTGTAGGAAGGGTTCGAGGCCTCCGAAGCCCTTCAAGACTCTAGCCTTTCGAGAAGACCCGCTTCCAGGCACCTCTACCAAAGATACACCGTCGAACAATTCGATGTTCCGTTCCTTGCTGGTGGTCTCCAGGAGCTGCTGTACAATCTTCCGTACGATTCGCACTCCGTGACAAGAGACCGACGCGTTCTTCGAGTCCTCCGACGTGCATGACGTCGAGAATCCGGTCCATGTGTCCTTGCTTTCGTCCGTGGCGGCGTCGATCGTGTCAACGATTAAAAACGCGCAGATCGCCAATGCCAGAGCGATGTGCAGACGCCGGCGTTCGATTCCCGGTATGCTGTTTATCCAAAGCATCGTTTCGTCGTGGAAACTTGGGTGTTTCACGAAACAAAACAATTGGGCTCCGTCGAAACCACGGCGGGCCTTAACTCTGCGTTTACGTCGTTAAACCACCGCGCGACAAAACTACAAAGGAACCGTGAAGCTGCGGAACCTACGGCGGAGGTCCGAGTGCTGCAGCCTAAGTGCTTGCAATTCCCATTTATATAGATCTACGTGAGGCTCGGTGATTGTACTAAGAAAAAAGCAAGGAGAGCATCGGGCACGATGGCTGCCGTTCTCTGCTCTTGCTGTGCATTAGCCGGTAATTTTTCGTTCACTTAGATGCCAGTCTCCTCGACGATTCGTTTAATTCTTGTTTCCGACGCGTTTCAGAGCGTTACGGCGCGGTCGGCTTGCGAGAGCGAGGTTCCATCATCGGCGCGGATGACGCCTTCACGCACCTTCCTCCGCCTATTTCCTTTACCTGCTCTGCTAGACGTAATTCGCGTCTAGCGAGATCTCACTATTCTAGATCATGTACTATCCGGCTCCCGGATCATTCGATACCGCGCCGCGCCGCGACTCTCTTCTCGCGGGCTCCGGTTCTCTTTCCTTTCTCTCTTTCCCGGGCTTTAGTAGAGCGGAAGAGAACGTACCGATTTCGAATCGTGATCGCCGGTATCGATCGTAACACAATCGTACGCATCTCCGCTAAATAATAGATGCGAGCATACCGTGTTTGAACCTAGCCCATGCGAGATACCAACATGGAATTTTGCCCCGCCAATCGCCATGGCGCGTGCCTGCGCGGCGGAGCGGATTATTGGCAATCTTATTCCGATATAGGTGCCTAGATTGTGTCAACGTACGCAGGACGACGAGGAGAGGACGACTCCTTACGTAGGTCGTAAGCGGGGAATGTGAGAAATGCGAATGTGTATGTGGAAAGGGGCAGGGTGTGAAAGAAAACGAGAAAGAGGCAAAGACGCCGGTGGCTCGCGAGGACGAGGATGGCGAACGCGTGGAAGGAAAGGAAAGAGATGACTATCCAAATCTAGTTCATCTCCACGTGCCTTTCTCTTCTGTTCCACTTCCCCTCGCATGCCCGACACCGCGGTATATACGTAGCAGAGGCTGGTAGGTATAACTACAGCCGGTTCGAAATCATTCTTCCGTTCCACGACACGACTCGATCGCATACGGACACGATCGTGATCGACTACATAAACCTTATCGAAGCTCACGAGACTTTAAAGACGGCACTATCTATTAGAATTAGATTATATTAACGTCCTCAAAAGCAGTTGCACTATATCGCGTGTACTCGCGAAATTCATACTTACGTTCATACAGAATGATAATTTTAATTAGTGCACGCTAAGCCGTGCTCTGTTTACTTTGAAGCGCGGATATTTACGACTGTATCTGTTACGTATTTGCATTGTATTTTAGTTCATTCATAAGATGGAGGTTTATTGCGAATTTATCTCACGCAGTATAGTGTTCGCATAAGTATTTAACGAACCGTAACATAATCGTGTTATCGTAACGTTGTCGCGTTACGAGATTTTCGCATTTAAACGTCGTCTTCTCTCTCGCCATATTCTTTCTGTAGTCTGTACCTCTATCTTATCCCATTTATTATACCTACTTAATTTTGTTAAAACCTGAGGAAGTATCAACTAAAATACAAGAATTTGGTAAGTCCTAAAAAATTTGAAAACTATTTTGACTAATTTAATAAATTTCTAATTAACATAATGATAAATTAACTATACAAAAAATTATTAGTTTTATTCGATTTTATGCTGCTGATTCAGTTAGATATGATAATCGCAAAAATCTGAAATAATATTAACAATTTGTAAAGTTTTACTGTTATGATAAATTAATATTCGATATAATTTTTAAAACCAAGGAATTAGGAAGACTTTCTGACATTTTAAAAGAAAACATATTAAATAAACAGGTACCGTAATAATTACGCGATAATAGATCTTTCACATTGAAATTCAAAGCAATTTTACCACTTTGCTCCGTTAATATATCTCCGATCTAGATAATTGCTTCTCGAATGAGAATTCTCGAAGAATCCAGGTTACCGGCAAAGATCGACCTACATGTAAGAAATCAATAATTAATTCCATTTCCATCCACTTGTCATAATAATTTTTCGATATCGATAGCGCTGATTACTCGCCTGGCGATAAATAGTAAATGATTCGGGCATCACCTGCAAATAGCAGATGGTAACAGTTTGTAATAACAGTAATTGAGTCAGGTTTAAAAAAAAAAAGTATTTATCAACGGACATCGGTATGTCAACGATATCCGTATACGATCGAGGTTTCGGACACACCAGACCTCAAATTCTTTCTCCGCCACGCGTGCGAACGCTTTTCGAAAAAGAAAGAGAAAGAAAAAAAGAATATAGAAATTGGGTCAAGTCCGCGATGCCCCTGTACGTCGGAAATCGAAAGTTGATTTCCTGAATGGTACGAGACGAACGGTACTCTCTTTCTGCCACATCGCGTCTGTCTTATCTCGCGAATATCTTCCTTCGGATCCTTTAAAACCGATCAGGATGGAGAAAGCGGGCATTCTCAAATGGAGGTCAACTTATTTGAATGAGAAATGCCTGACGTATCACGTGGTCCAGGTAGTTTTCCCTTCGATCCAATCCCTCTTCAAAACATAAATTCAAATTTTTTTATCCTACTTAGATAAATATTACAGATGTATATATTCTATAGATATGCATATATACATATGTGTAAATTGAAAAATAAATTATAAGAAAAGTGTACAGAAATTAATGATTATCGATATGACGGATATATTGTAAGTTGCAAAAGAAAAGATTTACGGTTTTTAAAGAATATACGACATACAACCATTTGCAATATACAACAGTATATTATAAGGATTTACAGTATCAGTTACGTCTGTATCAAACGCAGACGCACATTACGCCATACACACAATGAACTAGTAAAAATAAAGCGCCACAAACTTGACGCTAAAACCGCTCTAAAAATCGCAAACCAGAACGTTGCATTTAACATTTAATATAAAAAAATATCTTCGATGATTTAACTGCTAAGAAAAATTCGTCTTTTACATAAGAATCTCACTAGTAATGTTAATGTAATAATGTTAAATCTCTTGTTAAACTATACAAAATGGAATTCAAATATTAGCTATAAATTCTTTGAGAAAGGTACAAAATTAATTTTTTACTAATTTTACCCTTTCATAACGTTAATTTAGTAACGTTACATGTTTTAATTATTATTAAACTTCAAATTTTCTATCGCACACACTCGCAACTTTGTTTTGTTAAGCAGCTAAGCTAAACTATCGAAATGAATCGCCTGGATGTGAAATCGCGGTAACTTTTATTCTCATATCCACACGATGCGCGATGTTTTGTTCTATCCGGTCTACAAGTTATCTTAAATAGACCACAACTAACGATCGTGACTAAAATACTTGTAGTGCCCAGTATAGTTCGCAGGGATTTATGTTTAGCGTAGTCGAGCGTATCCGTCTCGATTAACTTGAAAGTTGTTTTTTCAAAGACATCAGTCATCACCATTAAAAAAGGAGGACAACCTTAAATATTAAATCTTCTCCACGATTTTATTCCAAAATAAGTAGTGTATTAAGAGATTGCAACAAATCACTAGCACTCGCTATTATCTTTACTACGTTTTACAATTGAGCAACTGTGAGCAATTATAAGCAATTATAAATAATTATAATCAAGTTTTATTGTGAGAAATAAGAAATAAAGATTGAATGTTCAGTAGTCTCTCAATTTGTACAATATGTATGCGAATCAAAGGTACTCTGAAAAATTTGATCATAGATAATAATAATTACTTCAGTATTGATGTCTTGCTTTGAATAAAAATCTTGATTTAATTTTTATTTTTATTCGTTGAGCATATTATGATATTTTTTAGCTGTAATAATTTAGTTATATATAAAAAACTATATTATTGTTATAACTAAAGTATAAAAATAAAATTCGTTTATAATATTTCCATAATTATAAATGTGACAAATAAACAAAGTTCTATAAAAATAATAAATAATTTATTTTTGTTGGTATAAAAAATAATATAAAAAGTATTACTATACATTTCACAGTCTTGTTAATCAGACAATCATAAATTAAACACATATTAATTTAAGATATTAATATTAATATAAATAAAATATACATGCACTTATGTAACTCATTGTCAGTCATTATTTTTCGTCATTCTGGCGTTGTACGTTCAAGTTATTCTTCTCTGTTAAAGAAGTGTAAACGTGTATATCTATATAAACTTGTCCGTCCGTTGTGTCAAGTGAATTACTACAGGACTCTCTGTTGAAAATGACAAATTCCAATTTAAAATACAAAGTAATCGGCAAATTAATTACACAGTGTACGTGTAATTGTTTTACTATTTACTAATTATTTACAAAAGTAGAGAGAATTTTATAACTTCTCTCTTCACGATTCATCACGCTAAAATTACACAGAAATATTCGAAAAACCGATGAAAAGAGCTTGGAGGGCTTTTTTGAGCTTTTAATATCATATCATTTTAATGATAATTCTCTTAATGTTGATCTCATTTCAACATCTTTTGCCCTAATTTCGAATAACATTTAACGTTAAAAGTGATTACCTTTGATAAATATAAAATTCTTAATTTTAAAAATAATCTTATAAATATAAATAAATTATAAATATCAAATAAACAATATCAATAAAAGATTCTCTCATATTCATTTAACCGCACATTTAACGTCAAGTATAATTATAGTATAGCCTCCAAAATTAATCGATCTAAATCTAGAATAAAATTCAATATGAAATGAGACAGTTATATCTAGCGCCAAATCTACGGCAGAAATGCGAGAATACAAACTGAAAGTAGAGTAATCACGTTTAACGTTTAATGCATGTTGTAAACGTAATCCTAAGCTCTTGAGATATCACAGATCTAAATACTGTAATGTGAGAAGCGAGAAGAATATAACGCTCGTGCATAATTTAATGTCCTAATGACGAGAGTCTCACAGTATCTGTGATTATATTCACAAGTAGAGTCGTGAAAGTAGGTAAGATTCTTGTGATGCGTATCCTTCATGCGTACGCATCCGGAGAATCTCCTGCCCACCTGCCTACGTATCCGTAAATCGTGACGTGACATCCTGATGTCGCCGTTGCGTTGTCATAAACACGTGCGTCGCTGTGTGTCATTGACGTATTATATAATATTCATGCGTCGTGCAGTCGTTCGGAGGTATATATAATAGTATCAAAGAAAAAAAAAGAGGATTAAAGAGAATTATAGCGTTGAGGATAAAAGAAACGAGAGAGGAAAAAGGACGAAGTAAAGTGGATAATTATGGATAGAAATAAATATTTTGTAAATCTAGGAATGATTCTCAAGAATAGGTTTGGTACGGATCCAAGAACGTCGCACTTCTCGTCTCAAACGTCGATCTCGGCGATTTTTGGATCCTGCTTCGAATGATAGGAATCAATCACTTTACGTGCGCCGCATAAGCCAACTCGTGGGCGTCTGGCTGTCCAGGAATCGACGTTTGTTCGTGGAAGCTTCTCGCCCAACCGCTAGAGTAACTATCACCACCATGGCCATGGTCGAACGAATGGCTCGAGCTGTGGTGAGGATGTGCTACTACCTCGTAGGTCACGTGTTTTCCCTGCGAGAAGAGTTTCTTCAGGCCTATGATAGTAGCCAATAGAAGCGCGATCTTCGACAAAAGGAGAGCTTTGCCGACCAGGAGGGCGAGAGCCTTGAACGCGAGACCACCAATGAGACCGATCTTTAAGACGGCTGCGGCGATCAACGGACCCATACTGTTACCCTTTTTTCCACGGCCTACAAAAGGTGGAACGAATTACGCTATTATCACTTTCGGCGAGTTAGTCAAAGAGAAGATGAAGAAACGATTTTACAGATACATAATTAGACTTTCCATAGAGAAAGCAATAAAGTTCGGTTATGAACGGATGAATGAGTAGATTAACGAACTAAAGGTGAAAGCTATTTGTTTAGTGTAGTCGGTGACACAACTTTACTCACTGTGAAAACAACGAAAATTGAAACCAGAGGAAAACTGACACCGGACACGTTATTTAACTATATAAGATTGTTCGATAATATTATAATTTTGATAAATATCACACTAGTTATTAAAATTATTTTGTCTAATGCTGGCATAATTTTATAATAATAAAAATGTTAACATATCTATAACTTTTGAGTAATTAAAGTAAATGGAGTTTTGCAAATTAAAAATGACGAATAGATAATAATATTTTACATGCTTAACAGAATTTTAATTCAAAGCTTAATTATCAAGTTTATTTATATCAAATCTTTAAAATTTATAAAAGCATAACGTCTGATTATATAAATTTTAATAAACTAAATTAATTAATTAGAGTGCGTTTGCTGTAGCTTATATCAAACATAAATTAACGTTTAATTAAATACTTAATTCTATTTAAAATATATTTTTAAAAATTCTTTAACAGAATAGTGTATAAAAGTTATAATTACCGTCTTGAACAGGTCTGTCGGCGCGCTCAATAGACAGACCCAAGTTTAGCGCACCGGTCTCGTCTTCCGACGCGGATGCGACAATGTCGTCTTCGGGTAGAAGTCTCCATTTGATACTTCTCGATTTGATGAAGGTGTAAACTTTATTCGCGACGAGATCAAGGACCTGAATCTCATCGTCCTTGCTTCTGCCGGCCTCGAACGTGATCACATCTTCCGACGTCTGGCTCGTCTTCCTGATCTCGATGTCGTCCGTCAGCTCGATCGAAGCCTTCTTCAGCAGCTTATTCATGTACGTCACCAACTTCAACATCACGCAACTGCTGATGTCGTTCTGGGAGCATTTCGAGTTGAGTTTACGAAGAAGTTCCTCCTCGTACTTAGCTCGATCTGTTAGCGTCACGGTCTGCTGCTCAACGACGCTTATTTTTTCCTTCTTCTCCAAAGGGTTAGCCAAACATACCCCAAGGCCAAACAATATCAATATGAAAGTCGTCTTCATGGTGCTTTTCTGCTGAAAAATTTCATGACGCAGATCAGTATAACGAAAGATCAATAACCCACGAAAAACAATCACAGAAAGCTATTATTTAAGCAAAAATACAAAAAATAAGTAAAAATTATATATCTTGTATCTTTGCTTAACTAAAAGATTTAAAATAAAATAAAATTTAAAATTTAAAAATCCAAAATAAATAAAAAATTAAAAAAATAAAGATAGATAAAAATCTTAACAATATCCACCAAATCCAGAGTGAAACTGAAAAGCAATTTAATGTATATAAATATAACAATAAATATAAGAAAAATAAGATTTGATTCACAGTTAAATTATAAGAACAAATCACAACAAGTCTGAAATAAATGCTCAACGCCCGTCAAGAACATGCCATATGTAAGGTAAGGTACAATTGTCGATGCGCGTGCCTTCGAGCGACATGCTGATGATCCGCGAATAATGAAAATGATAAATTGACCTACCTGTTGGCCCGAAGCCTTAAAAGCTACAGAAACGCGAGAAAGGGGTGACCGAGATGTGCGCGCGGAGGCAAAGTGGCAGTTCTTTTCTCAATTCGCCGATCAGCTGGTCGATGTCGCGAAGAGTTTATCTCGACGCGCTTCTCTTCCCAATCCCGGTACGTGAATCGAGGAGTAGCACAAGACTTCTGAACTCGCGTCTCGCCCCGACGCGTTTATATACGTAGATATCCGCCTTAGTAGATACTAAGGTGTGCACGATGTCGTCGCACATCGACCACCACCTCCCGCGGGTAGTATATAGGGGCCCCCTGCGCGAGACGATGATGACGCGAATGGCGAGTGGCGGGTAGCGGGTGGCGATGGCTATGGACGAATGGTAGTGGTACCCACTTTTGCCTTTAATAAGGCTTTGCGAACGGCCGCAATGGATCTGCCACAGTGTGCTCAGGCTCAGATAGTCCTTGGTGGTGGGATGAGTCGCTCATTCTGTTTTGCAAGCGCGAAGAGAGAAAATCAAACTGATATCGAAGTTAAAGCTTGTCGTCCTTTATTCACAAACTGGTATTTCCGCGATGCGCATACCTATACATACGATGCCCGGCGACGCGCAAAGGAGAACGACGCCAACGTATCTCTTCTGAAGGGGAGGAGAACGGCGTCGTCATCCTCGAGCGTGCGCGCAAAACTGGTTCCCAGCGATGCACGATGCACCGGCACCGGCACCGGCGTCGTAAACTCGCGAAAGAGTAGCGGCTCATCACTCGCGTGGCCTTGTGTGTAGGTGAAGAGCAGTACGTACGGCTCATGTATGTAAACAGCCGCAAACACGCGAGCCCCTATAGTTCTGATGGACCATTACCCGACCTGCCCGCCCGCGAGAACCGTGTCACGGATGTAGAGCACGCACGCCATCCATCCCCAGCTCGCAAATGCGTAAGCGTCTACCTTATACGCGAGCGTGCGACTCGTGCGGCACGTTAATCGCGGGCTCTAGCCGCGTCGTTTCACGACGAACCTTCTCTACGCGCTCATGGACTTTTAGGGTAGAGAGATGAGACTCGACCACAAGCGATGTTTAAGAAGGAAAGCCGAGATACTGGGAAAGCTGGGATAAACGAGTATAATTCAAGAGAATTACTGGAGCAGAGGAGTTCGGAGAAGAAGCGTTCATGCGTTTTAAATTATCTCATTTAATTTTATTATTTTTTCGAAAATCGTTTAGAATCAATATATTAGATATATATTAGATTAACATACTTCAGCGGTGGCATGCAGATATACCGGATATACGTTTGTTCCAGAATGACAAGGATGCAGGGTGTTGAAGAGAAACTCTAACTCGTATCGGTACATTCGCAATGCTGATACATGTACCTGCCTTATAGACAGCATTATATCTAATCAGTAATCACACGTTACACACGCGCGCGCGCGCGCGCGCACACATACATCACGTATGATCTGATGAACAATCGAGCGACTCGGATTCGATTAATTTTATTGCTTCCGTTGTTCCCGATGTTACATCCTTATTGAGGAGTAAGTCCTATCGGATGTGTTCACTCGTCATTCATTAATTCGCTCGTAAATCTGCCTACGTCACTTCGATTACAAAACGAAATCAAAGTGCAAACGTGTAGAAAGCAGCGATGCATTACAAAAATTCCGAGGAAAGTAAAGACAAGCAAAGAGACGAGTGAGCGAAGGTATCGTCAATTGCATATTTATCGCATTGCATGTCACATGTGACGGATATACGGAGTTGAGTGCTATTTAAACACCATTCAGAAACATTTTCCAATGAGTAAAGATCATTAATGTTTCATCGGACTTGTAATACCCGTTACAAAGCTAATCTATAATAGACGAGGTACGTGTATAAAGTTAAGAAATTATTCTAGAAGGTAATAATTTACAAACTAAGCATTGCGATGCACGTTTCACTGCCAAGAAATATGCAAGCTTATTATAAGTCAAATTTCAATATTTTGACAATTAATCAAGTCGTACACATTATATGATTTAATTAAACCAGGAGTTCTCTCTCTCTCTCTCTCTCATAAAAAAACTATTATATAGGAAACTATTTCTCTTCAAACTTGTCTGGCAAAATACATCTTTCACGAAACAAGTATGAAGTTATATAATGCATGAAGAAATATTAATACTTATTTATGTCTACTTCGTAATGAGAAGTGCACCTAGTTTTTATTAATTACAAAAAACCCCGCAGACTTCCGTCTAAAGTATTTTGTTGCAATAAATAATCACCGTAATTATGGCAAACAGAATAAGCAATGTTTTACTATCAGATCTGGTGCCAATCTTAAAACAATTATCTCAAATATTTATGTGTAATATTAAATATTAGAATAATTTTCACAATCTCTCAACATTTACATTATGTATATATACTTATGCAAATATAAAATAAAGACATAATATAGCCATTCAGTTAGATGTCTACGTGAAATAGTATTTGAGATTATAATTGAAGATATCTCTTAAATAAATCGAATACTGTTAACTGGATGGATAATGAGGCGTGGGGAAGATCGAAGAAAATGGGTATATCCGCCTCTCTCGTTCTCGAATTCAGCCCGTTTTCTCGTAAAAGCGACTTTCGCAGTACAGAGGTTAACGTCGCGATCGACCTAGCCGCGAAAGCTCGTCCGTATATACACGTTAGCCGATCTTTCCCCACGCAAACTGTACCATCGTGTGACCAAGGTACTCGCGAGAACGAACGTTCTGGTGCTCCATGAACCGTTACGTCGAATTCCGAACGGGTATTTTGTGAGGATCCTGAATGTGTGTATACGCGTCGTTCGAAATAAAGAAGTAATTACCCTATATAGCATGCAAATATAACTACATCTCATATCACACAACATCATTTTGTCATTATTTCGATTTATGCTGCGTTAAAAAGTTACTGTTTAAAATTGCTTTTTTTTTTTACTTATCTTCTTTAAATTTATTGTATCTGATTATGTATTTTTATAAATTTTATAAAATAATAGACGTTAATGCAGCAAATGGTACCGCAAGAAGATATACGTGACTCAATAAAATAAAGGCTTGCGTAAATGACTTCTTTTTAATTTGCATATACACGTAGGTAAGCACATCAGCTGTGTAGATCCCACACTTATAATATGAGATAACTCGAAACCATTGTACGATGATGAAAGAAGATAGCACGATTCAAACTAAAGAAGTGCAACATTAACGATCAGATTTAAAATAAAATAATACATTGGCAATTATTATTCAGTACGTGTAACTGTACTGTCGTACAACATTGCTTACACAGTTAAAACGAGTTATGTGCTTTATAGGAAATGAAATCGGTCATGGAAATGTAGAAAGTATAGATACAGAAAATTTTCAAGTATATTCCTCGCAAGGAAACTTAATCTCTGGCAATTTAATAGAAAACATCCGAAAGCCGAAAAGTCAGATGGCCTATTTTATTTGCGGGCATCGCTTTCGCTGTATTGCGCTTACTTACATTACGCGTGAGCATCCTAAGTGTTCTTAGTAATTCGACATAGATATGCTTGCATATCTAGGAAAATTTATGTTATTATAAATGCACTAGTTCGCACGTACTACTGGATTTTCTTTGCAGCACGACGGTCAAATAATCGTATTGTAATGTCGAGCTTGTTCTTTATTTATAATCTTTCACTCACATAATCGTCAAACACAGGAAGATTAATTACCTTCCTTGTCAGATACAAATTATTGATTTGAAGTATCATGCATTGCATTCAAAAATTTCTCATATAGCATATAAAGATATCCTTTATATATATATAGTATTCTTTTTATTTTTTACTTATTTATTTTTATCAACATAAATAAGTTATAAAAGATATAAATACGTAAGATTTGTGACTATTCCAATGTAATTTAATCGCTATTAATTGCGCCAATATTGCAGTGTATATAATTTCATTTTTCTTTGTCCGTAATTATAAAAAGAGTGATTTAACATTCTAATACAAATAATTCCAAAGGGTTAGAACTGACGTGCATTTCTATCAAATTGCTTTCCATATATCGCGGGGTGATCAGCCGCTTCCGGTCTTCTCGACAAACGGGGCCACTTGGTCAGCAGGTCCGTTCTATCCGATTCTCTGGATCGCGAGTGAGAATCGTATCAGACCGGTTTGCGTACAAGATAGTTCCTCGTTGTGCACCTGAGAAAGAACCGGTGTAATATCGCGCACAGCATTTTCACGGAATTAGAGAGACGTTTCGACAATAATGAACTATATATCTACGAGTGATTTAGATGCAATCAGACATGTAACTAATATCTTTAGGTAACGGTACATCTTTTGATTAAATTTAAAAAACCATAAATTTATATTTTATATATAAATTTTGTATGTAAATTTATATCATTATTATTATACGCATCAAGTGCGTATCAATCAAGTTCCTAAATTAAAAATCTTTGTTGCTGTTAAAATAGTGGTTTAATACAACCTAACAATTTTTAATTTTTCATTAAAGCTTTACAACTTTTAACCTTATTCAATTGTAATATAAAACTTATATATTTTTACCTACTTATACTCTTTATATAAAATTTTACATTTACATACAATAAGTGTGAAAAATTAATAAGCAGCTTAGATGCTTGTGTTATTAATGTAAATCTAAACGGTTTAAATCTAATTCAAACAGTCATCATGAAAACAAATATGAAATGTGTTGCATAAGTAAACAAGCCTATTGATGATATATGTGGAATCGACTCACGCAAGAGTCATAAACGTTGTTGATTATAGTGTGAATCTTTCTCTAGAGAGAAGAGACAGACAGACAGACAGACAGACAGAGGAAGAGAGAGAGAGAGAGAGAGAGAGAGAGAGAGAGAGAGAGAAAGAGAGAAGTTTTGCTTCTCAATAAAAATACATTTCTTAGATGTTTCAAAATCTTCGATATCAAGGAACTGAACATTAAAAATTACATAAAATATCAAATATATAATTGCAATATTTTAACGAATTTATAATTAATTTTTTAAATACAAATTAATACAAATATTGAAATAATATTTTTAAAATTGTTTATTAACTTGAATTTTGTACAAATTAAACTCCAAAGGAACAGAATATAAATAAATATCATAATTTGTTCACTTAGTTTTTATTTTATCAATTTATACACCAATATATATATTATTATACATATATTATTTAATGCTATATAATGCACAGACTGCTATAAAATCTTATATGACTTATGTTACTCTTTTAATGACAGTTTCTTGGATTAGTTTTCACCTAGAGGAAATTTTGTAGAAAGCTTGTAATACTAAAGAACGTCGTTTTCATTTTAATAGCGAATCAGAAAACAATTAAGCGCGTTCTCTCTTGCTTAATTTTATATCATAATTATTAACCCAGTTGCGATAATTCTTATAATCTCTGTGAACAAATTAATCACATCACGTAAACATGTTATACATCGATTCTTGACATTGAGAGCATACCTATATCATAAAAGTAGCGCAAGAATAATAGGTAGAAACTAAGACAATAAGAAAGCCAATTGTACTCTATTATGCATGCACATACCATATATAGAAAGATTCAATAATTTCCAACAATAAATATAAACAGAATATCTTTAAATATATGTAGATATATTTTAGATATTGACAGAAACTTAATTATACACATCTATATATATAATTAACATAATGTAACAGAAAACAGGTTGCTATATAATAAATATAAAAATCAATATTGCAGAATTTAAATAGTAAGTTTTAATTTTATTTTTATTCAAAAAAAGAATATATGAACGCACATTCACGCCTTAATTATATGCACAATATATTCATATATTTTTAGATTTGATTCAAAAACTTAATTATATACTTAATTAATATAAATTAATAAAAAACAGCTTGTCATACAATTTAAGAAATATTCAAATCGATATAGCAAAATTAAAATAATAAATTTATATTTCAATATTTTTATTCAAAAAGAGAATATATAAACTTACACATTCATGCTTTAATTATATATACAACTATATATATTTGAGGCACATATTTGAATATATATACAACTTAGTGAATAAAAAAAGTATGCTTTAAATTTTTTATTTATTATTTAACTTAGTAGTAAAATAATTTAAACATTATAATTTAAGACATCAATAATCAAAATAAACATTTCATATATAAATAATAATCTTTGTAAACTAAAAATTTACTTATTAGATCATAATCTGTTTTTTAGAAATATAATGTAATAAATAAATCGATAGATTAGGATTTATAATGCTGATATCCGCGATATGCTAAATCGTGACTATAGGAATCTACATTTCCATAATGATCACCATGATAATCAAAATTCGAATGTGATTCGTAATGAGGTTGAGCAACTCCGTTTTTAGTGTATACTGGATAATAATGTGGGTACGGTTTGTAAAGCTTAAAGAAACCTATTAGACCAGGAATGATGATGGCCAAAAATCCAAGGAACTTCTTGAATGAAGCTAGTCCCAAAATTAAAGGCAATAATAATAATAGCTTCACTTTGAAGAGCTTTACGATGAGCAAGAACGGTATAAGAAATTTTTTGAGTCGATTACGAGCTAAAACAAATTCAAAGTTTGTTTTAATACATTATAAATTTTCATTTAATAAACTTAAATAATTTAAGTAACCTAATTTTGCACTTTTAACCTTTTAAATAATTTTAGCTATTAAACAAAATTAAATAAAAACAATAGTTAATTTTTAAATTAAATTTATTTATTATTAATTAATTGGTCTATATAATAGGTCTATATAATATAATATTTATCTAGTAAAATGTTTAAAAAATAAAAATGTGTATACTTATCAAAAATAATATTTATATTCTTAATATGTATAAGTAATACTTAATAAAAATATTAAAAATCCTAATTTTGCGTATAAAATTGTTTTATATTTTATTAACATAAACAATCTGACAGAAAGAATCTTTATAAATAAATTAAATAAAAATATTATCTTTATTAACATTAAATCATGAAATTAATTGACTATAATGCGCAATGACATTCTATTAATACAAATTATACATAAACGTGTCACAAATTAATACTTAAAGATTGCTACAATAAAATTTAAAAAAATATATATATATTTTAAGATAGATTTTCATAAATAATTTAAATTGACCAGACATAAGAATGGATTTGCGAGCGTCCTCATAAACATATATCACGCTCTTGAATTTTTAAAAATATTTTCTATTATTAAAAGAATTTTCTTTTGTGTAATAATTTTAAATAAGTACTTACAAAATAGCGAATCCTTCTTGTTCTCAAGTGTATCGATTTCATCAGCAATTTCATTCAAAAATCTCGGTTTATAAACTTCGTCAAGATCAGTTTCTACTTTAGGAATAGTTAGTTCGAAGGACATTGTTTTAACAAACTTTTCCATCTTCCTTTTCATGAAATTGACCATTTGATCCCATTCTGTTTCACCGGACCTATTTAACATATTTTATTTTTAATTTAGAAGGCACAGTACTTATTATATTTTATTAATAATTCAAACAACATATTTTTCGCATTAATTATCAGAACATTTAGGAAAATTATTTGTGCATTTCATAATTGCATAAACACCTTATGTGTAAAATATACTTTCGTATCTGTAAAAATAATGACATACCTAGGTTCATTAGAATATTCGTATGGCTGCCGATATACTTCCGTTATTACTTGATCAGACATTCGCTTAATTTGGACATTATCATTTAAAGAATATTCGGCATGATCGAAAAAGTCTGAAAAATAATTTAATGCTCGTGATTTGAAACATTCAGCTAAATCACCAGTTAAGCAACGTTCATTGACTTTTGCCAAATACGGATCAACATTTCGTCCAGTTCCAAGACCAATGTAACTGAATAAATCTTCTACATGTTGAACAGGATTAAATCCTCTCTGTTGCGATGAAACTTCTTTGAGATTCTCTGAAATTATAAATTAACATATAATTCTAGTTTATAATTTTTATTATTTTAAACAAAATATTACAGTTTAAAATTAAAGAATAAATTATAATAATTTGAGATATCATAAAAATATGTATAGTACTTTCTTTATTTAAATTATGTAACGTCAAGAAATTAGACGTTTATGAAAATTTTAAATATTATGCAATGAATTAAACATATAACTGTTAAAAGTTATTATTAAAAATTTATTTATACAAATAATTTCAAAAAATAAAATATCTTACCTTGTTTATCTGCTTGGTGTTCGGTAGCCGTATCCTGAAATGTAATTTTCCCGGTAGACTGACAACATGCCAACAAAGATAATGCCAAAAGGACTCCTAGAATTACCAACAACCGCTGCAGTTGCATTCTGCTCTTCTATTTACACTACCTGGCAATCACGGATCTCTATATTAGTATTTTAAAACAAAACATGTGTATATTAGAAATTGGAAGACACAAATCATCATATCGATACAATTGATTAACATTTATCTGCCGTCCCTAAAACGACATGTGAACTACCGCAAACTACAAATTTCACCGTTATATTCAAATATTTTTGTTACATTTCTAACAACACTGTTTTATTTTGCATTAACAAAATCAACGTTGAAATATTTTGAATACACGCATCTATTTAACATAAACAGTTATATTACTATTAACACGGAATCAACCATATAATTTATGTTTTTTTTGTTTTTTATCAAAATAGGAGAAAATATATTTAAATATGATCAAATATCTCACCAAACTATCCAATTATCCCGATTCGATATTCCTTACGCGACATCCTTGTCAAAAGACGTACTCGTGGTGATTCTCAAACAGCACTCACAGGTTTTCGCGATCGACTGTTGGCAGTCGACGCGCTGGTTCACCAAGTGCCGTTAGATGAGCGTACCAATCAGAAGCGAAGAATAAAAGTAAGCGGATTTCTGATTCCAATTCTGATCACGCGCACATTCCATTTGAGTGATAATAGTAATATATATCTCAGAGTTATTTTTCTGACCACAAATCTTTCAGTTGAGTTGTGAAATTGCAAAATAAATTGTTGCTCCGTAACATATATATGTATATATATGATTAAAAATTGTAGCGATATTAGCGCGAGTTTCTTTTAGATAAAACAAAATAAGCAGCCCAAAATCTTATAACTAAACAATAAGTAAATAAAAAACTAATAAAACAAATTAAAAGAATTTAAAAGATTAAAATAAATTTTTAACTAGTTGACAAAAAAAACTGCTAAAAGGGGATAAAAAATTAAGAATAATTTGAAATTTGTTAAATTGTCTTAACTTACCTTACTAATTAGAAACTAGAGCGTAAAAGAAGAGTTAATTTATATAAATTAAAACACCGAATGTTTCAAAATCACTTCAAAATACTGATAGACTAAGAATTTGTCAATACGTACTAGGCACAGTTTAAGCCGAAAGTTATATGACGCCTTGACACGAATTATCTTTGTATTTATATGGCGTACCATCAAGTTCCGAGAGGGGATAGGATCCGTAAGTCATTCTTAGAACGGCGAACAGAAGGATTTACAAAAATTGAAAGTGAAAGTGGTATCCGGAATAAGAACCGGAACTAGGTAGACTTAAAAGACGAAGACGGAGACGGAAGGTACATCGTTGTAGGAGGGATCGAGGAAGTCAATGTACTTTCATCTCCATTTTACACAACCCAACCTACGTCATCGCCATATTAGAGGGTACGATTCTGCCTTTCGTTACTGATGCTCTTTTTTTCTCGTGCCGTAATAGCGGTTCTTGAATCATAAATCACTTTCCTTTATATGCGAGATAACATTTACTATATTAACAATAAGAAACTTATTTTTCGCTCGTTTGAAGCAAAGGCTATAATGAGAAGTAAGACCATTATACGAGCATTAATAGATGTTACGGAAAATTCATATCTAATTTTTATATGTATTATTGTAACATATATATATTCCAACTATTCACTCCGATCACAGCCGGACTTAAAACACAGTTATCATTAGAACGTTAAAAAAACCCTTCCATCCCCCCACAATTAAATCGACACGATTTAATTATTAAAAAACTGTAATTTACTATATTCTTTGCAACGCGCACTCTGTTACGTATGTAATTTCATTCGTTACAAGATTTGATTGATTTATCACACTGTTCTATGCATATGTTTTTAATAAAAAAAAAACTCCTTTTTTATTCTTATCGCTTTATGTCTTAAACAGGATTTTGATTACATAAATGATTATGTCGTATGCTGACGCATTGCACTGCCTTACTTTGGAGAAACCCGCGTGACTAACGTCATGAATCTTTTATTGGCGTACATCAATTTATAAATATAATGGAATAATCGCAAATTTTAAATAAAATTAGAGTTAATCTAAATACACATGTGCTTTGCGCAACATGTCTCTAATTCGGATTGCATAAATTAGCATCTTCATCCTCATGTCACATAAATAAATATGCAAAATCACTATTAATCATCACAAGATTAAATCTTGTGTACATGAGAGAGATTCAATAAATAAATATAAATTAAATATAATAATTTTAACATTATACATCATATTTCACACAACTCATCAAATTAATTATTTATTTATGTCTTTATAAATTATTTACCGATCATTCATTTGTGCAAATACCTATTTAAGGATATTATTGCATTAAAATTCTTCTTTAAAATTTGCAACAGATTTGAGCAAATTAAATCTGATGAAAATATTCTTTAGTATAATTCTTGAGCGTAAGCTCCACAAGATTACTCTTATAAAAAATAAATTTCTCTAATAATATTTTTATATTAAAATCATAAGCAGCTCTCATTTCTATTTTTAAATCGCTTTGTTACGTGAGAAGTAGATTAAATCACATGTACCCGTCTCGTAATCTAAAGCGAAATATTATGTAAATCAAGAGGTTCTTGATTATTTAAAACAGTTTCCACTTTCCAAGATGCTTAAAAAATAATACTAATATTGGCTTGCCCACAATTATGCCGGCATCAAATATCGCTCTGTTCTAAACGTTCCTTGTTCTCACAATGCATTTTCACTGGATGTAATAGTTGATTACCTATATGCAAGAAAGTGCGTTTGTTATTTTTAACATGTTTTAAAACAAAAATATTAATAACATAGTACGCAATGAAAAAATATATACTAAAAATTTCAATAATTTTAAAAATATGTATAAATTATTATGAACTTAATTCTGTGTTTTCGTAAAAATAAATCAATAAAAGTTCTGATAACGAATTCGGTTGGACGCATTAGTGCGCACTGATGCGTAATAAAGCCGTTGTTAAACACTGATCTAATCTAGAAGTGAAATGTAAATATCTCGACTAATAAAATGCCGAATACATATTTTACGAAACAACACATTGAGGGTTTCGCGATTTAACCCGTTTACATATTTATATTACACACATATACACATACACACAGACGCATCTTTACGCTGACTTGTATGCGACGGCTTTAATGTGCAACAGTGCGCACTGATGCGTTCAACCGAATTCGCTATGAGATTTCACAGGTTTACATGTTGCTGTAATATCGACATCGAGCCAACACTTGCTACAAACGATAATTTAGGAAACTGTGTATGGTACAAGAGCTTGTTACAGAAGTTGCAGATTCGAATAATGGCGGATTAAGACTTTCTCAGAAGCTTCAAATGCAAATCAATTTCGGATTCTCTCATCTAAAATGCTATCCCAAAATTTAAAATTGAGACTGTTTTGAAAACTTTTAAATATTATTTTTATTTTAAAAGTTCTGTCTAAAAGTTAATTAAATTTTTGAGAGAAAGAAAAATCGTAGTTTTGCATCTTGAAGCCTCTCGAGCGCCTCGCGTGCGACCGTAGTAATCCACCACTAAAAACGTCTACAAACTTTAATTATGCGCAATATCTATGAACAAATGTTCAATCATTAGAGCAAACGTTAAATCTTTTTAGCGATTGCACTAGTGCTCCCAAACAGCGAACTATAAGGCCACTGCTCCTAAAGTTCACACATTCGACATGAGATGCCATGTGTCTTCTTTTTTTATTGCGTTTGCAATTATAACTTAACAGCAGTAACAAAAGTAAGTTATGACGTTCTCAAACCTTTCTGGCCTGAACGAGCTTATTAATATCTTGGTACGTCGCGAGCATCGCCTGATTTTGCTTCAGGCTTTGATCTTCGCGAGCGTTCGCACAATTCGAATATATCTCTTCGCACTTGACGCCATCCTGGCCGTCCTTCGCAGCTTTCATATATCTGAAGAAACGTAGAACGTCGGGATTGTCGCTGCTGGGTTTCCTCAGCTCGTTCAGCTCCCTAGACAGCTGGGCAGAGACCAAGTTCGAGTATGGCGCGTAACGCGCAGGACTCCGATACATCGCGCACACCGCGTACTCCCTGCAGCCTTCCGTGTTGTGTCCAAGGCGAGAGAAAACGGCATCCAGACGTGACAGCAGGGGCGAGTAGAATGGGTCGTAGTTCGTCAAAAGCAAAGAGCTCGTCGGGATCTCGTGGAAGACCTGTCGCCAATAATCAATATGCGTGTTTACAGCTACGTACACTTATTAATGGTCACGGTATCCGTTACGCGTGCGACTAGGCCCCGAACGAGTTAAAACGAAGCAAACAAGGAAGTGGGTCGCGCGAATCTCAATGATCAATGTCAATATCCGAATAGTATCAAAAGTGGAAAGCATGTCCATCTCCGTTCGTCGATGGTTTGAAAAAGTGTCAAAGTAGGAAAAAAAGACGAATATTCTTATGGCATACTTACCCAGTTCATTATTGGATCAAACATTAACAAACACTTGTTTTGAACTGCGCGCGACTGTTAATGCGACAGCAATATGTACAAATCAACGTGCATTTCCCATCAGTTGAAATCATTCGGTAAGAATTATTACTATTACGCAATCAAAGATCCATTAAATATTAATAAGGAAAGGTAATTTATAGCTTCATTTAAACTTCCTCGTTAAATATATGGATTGCACATTATCCGAGTTCAAGAAAAAAAGAAAGTGGTGCAGCCGCTTGAAAGCCATGCGTTTATTCTGTGACGAGATAATATACGAGATTTGCAAGTAATTGCGCATTCGAAAAGCTCACCTTAAAATCCTGTTTCTTAGAAAGTCCGTGTGCAGCCACGTGTCGCGTGTAGTAACGATCCGAAAGCGCATTCGCATGAGATATTCTCGAATCAACGAATCCATAGCGCGACGCAATATCCGGAGTTTTCTGCGTCTGCATCATACTCTCGTCGTACATGGCGGATGCTGGTAACGTCCCTACCGGTTGTCGCGTCAGATAGTCATCGTTGTAAAGATCAGTATTATCCTTGAACTCGAAATTTTCTTCCGGTGCCGCCATGGGCGCGGCATGCGAAGATTGCGCAAAGGAGGAAACACCTGTAATTTGCGCGTAATATGTATTTACACTTTTAGTTCAGGATGCTTTCCTAATTAAGAATGCAAGAGACGGAGAAGCCATTTTTTCAACAAAGATCTGATTTCCACATTGTACGCTATTCTCCAATTTTTAACATTAACTTGTCCAATTTTTCAAATTTTAAGAGATTTTACGTAAACAAAATCTATTAAAAATTAATTGAAAGTAATTAATTTATATTAAAGTTATATCTCTGAAGCTACTAAAATTGCTAAAACTTATTAATTTTTAATATTAAATACTGTCATAAATATTGATGTTATTTAAGAGTTAGACACTTACCGTTTACTACAAGTATTTATGGCATACTTTTTTTATAAAGAAATAAATATGATCATGATTACTAATCAATACAAATTGTTTCAAAATATTTCTATTTTCTAGTAAGATTCACTAAACGCAAAGCACACATACCTTTTCCAACGATATTACCAATGCTGCCGATGATACTCGGTAGGAAGAGAGCGAGTAACACGCTCTTAATTATTTGTACGCCGAAGAACAAGGGTAGCAACAGTTTCTTCAGACCAAATGCTAGAAAACCAAGTCCGAATCCTGTTAAAAAGGTACTCTTTCCCTGAAAGACGGCTGAAAGCAAAAGTACCAGCTCGTTAAAGCCCTGCGGTTAGCCCTGAAAGCCATGCTGCAAGCAGCATCTTTTTCATATTCTAGCTCTCCAACTCCACGTGCCACGCGCCCGCGTTTTGCTGAAACACTCCACGTATAAATAAAAAATATTCACCGTAATTATAATTAATTTGACTGTTTGCATAATGTTACACGCCTCGTCTTTCCTCATACCCGTTTTATTGCTGGTTTAGTTCACATTTTTGCCAATTAGCATAGACCCAACCTCGTTACTTGATTTAACTCCAAAAAGCCAATTCATGAAGTTAAGCTTTCTCTCACACCTCTAATTTTATTTATGCCAGTTCGTGCTTACGAGTGTACTAGATTTGTCGCTTTTCAAGTAAAAAAATTGAATAGTTTATTCTTAAAAAGAGATAAATAATTTTCAAAAAAATATTTGAAAAGACTACTTTTCATAAAAAATATTATAAAATTATTTTGAAAATCAAGTTGAAAGGTGAAAATAGAAAAGATTGCATCATTTTATTCTATAAGAACTATTTTCCTTGCTAGTGAACTGCTCGATTACTCTCACTCCGCACAATTAGCGATTATGCAATTGCTTTACGATAAGCATCATACTATATCGATGCTATGTCGCTCAATGTATGATTGTATCGTAGTTTTCAGAAAATCTCCACCTTTCGTGTCAACAAAAGTAACGGCACTAGTACACACGCGAGAAAAATCTGTCTAGCAAGCGGTTTAGAAACTCACAACCGAAGAACGTCCTGGCTTTCCTGGCGAGACTCAGATCCTTATTCAACCGTATCTTCATCATATGTGTCCTGGCGTAACGATGAACCTTGTCCAAAAGATCCAAATTCGAATCATCATTTTTTTCTCGATCGTTGCATGCGACGTTTGGTTCAGGTTTTCTTATTATTTGCACGGATTCTGTTACATTGTACGTGTCAGCCCTTGAGAGTTGATCTAAAAATTTCAAGAAGTCCTTCCGTATACAAGAGACTGTCAACTTCCCTCTACATTCTGTCAAATTTGACAGAGACTGACTGATCGTTGAATTCATTTCAATTGGATTAGCTGTGACATTGGCCATCCTCGTCGGTTCGATCTGATAATCCCCTTTATCGTCCACGTGAAGCTCAATATCGAACTTTGTTGGTTTTCCATGCATATTGTGCGGATGATCACGTAGGAATTCGTCGGTTTTGTTTTCAGATTTATGAGAAAGTGGCACCTCGTTCTTCTCGATGTCATAATCGTGGCGCGCGGTCTCGTTCAAGGACGCAACCTCCGCGTGGATCTTGACCCCCACGACAGAATGAAGGCGAGCGATAGACAGAAGCACAATTGAGAATATCGCGGCTGCTCTCCCTTTTGCCATTGTCCGACCCATCAAAAGGCACCGAGCTCTTGTTTATTGGCTAGCTATGGTTATTACGAAAGAGGAACTGCATCTCGACCAGCGGCTTCGTTCCCTGAAATGAGACACACAAATTAAAACACATAAGAATTTAGGGGTTTTTAAATCGAATATGTAAAATAAAATAATTTTACAATATACCTAAGTGCAAAAATGTAACGCTAAATCTGTAATTGATCGATAAAGAAAAGCAGAGAATTACAAGACGTAAATTCTAAAAACTAAACTCTCATAGACATATATAAAATAATTTTATATTGCTTCTTCTTGAAAACAATTGTGATTTTATCATTTTGAAAGAATTACCATTCTATCAATTTATATTTTCAAGTTCTTTAAACTATCGATTCATAAAGAAAATACGTAACAGTACTATATGAAAAAATATTATTACTCATTATTACTCAAATTATTAAGTAAGCTAGTAATAATATAGTATTCCATGTGGTAAAGCTCGATTATGCTAGATCAGTCTTGCATGTCCTTCCTTTTTCAAGCAGTCAGCTGATTCTTTCATCCATGTGGATTGTTGACGCAAAAATCTTACTAAATATTTGTGATAAATTAACTAAATAAATTCTATTTCTAATAATCTTGTCGACATCTGTATAACTGTTTGTTATTTTTATTTTTTAAAAACTTATATTTTAATTAGATTTTTCTTTTAAGGCAATCAATAATTAATTATCGAAAATTTATTTTTTATTAACCTTAAATATTGTACATATACCGTTATGTTAAAATTAATTAAATTCTGTATTATCTTAATTACTTGCTAATACATATTTTTTAATAAAATTAAATAAAGAGAAAGATTAAATCAATTTAAAAAATCTTTATCTTATAACGTTTCACTTTGTCAACAAGTTATATGTGTATATATACATAATGCAATAAAATATAAAAATGAAAAAAAACTCAAAGAGTATGTTGTATGTGCATACATTAATCTAAGTCATCATTTAGTCTTTGAAGATCCAACTATGCGCACGTGTGCAGTTAGAATTAATAACCGGTATATAAAGTGTTACGGTTATATAAGTGTCCTTTCACCAATCTATTCTAATACAATCTCATTAACAATGAGATGTTCCATCTCTACATTTGTCCACGTGTGCATGCTGAAGATAATTTCATTCACTGATCAAACACGTCACAAAGATCTATAGAAGACTATTAGTCGGTACTTCTTGTCGCAAATAGATCTATACTCACTTTCACGGTATATCTCTGACATCAGCAACTTGCTCACATCTAGACCAAACGATTGGCGTCAATCTCAGCAACTAGATGACTTCTTTTAATATTGAAAAACGGTCGGGAAACAGTACGCGCCTGAAAGATCAAGCGGCCAGAAAGTCGGAATCGTGTACGACGTCCGATACCATACTGGCAGCCGGTCTCCGTAGGATCGGCTCGACTGACCCGATCTGGGTTACCCGGCCATCCGTCTGTCCGTCCCTCTATCCATTCCTTTCCGCCTTCCTCGCTCACCACGTTCGTTCATTCGTCCGTTCGTTCCCGCCATTTGATTTAGGATCTACCCTTCTCCTAAGGAAGAATCATCAAATATGTTAGTCGAGGGGGAAATTGCTCCATTCAAATCAATCGAATTCATCATAGGTCTATAATTACTGAAAACACACACTTCACACGGACGATTTCACTTGGCGGTATTTCGGCGAGTGTCCAGATCAGTGAGTTCAATGAGCCTGACCGGACGCCGCCCAATGACACAGAAGATGATTTTCTAAGAGATCGTTCATGAATAGATCTTAATTTAATCGAAGAGAAGGGGGAGAGAAAAAAAAGAGAACAAGAGAGTGGAGGTAAATTATATATAAGGGAATGATCAAGATAAATCTTAAGTTAATCTCTGAGAACTCCCAATTGGTTTAGTATATTTTTCTTTGAGAATACCTCTCTCTCCTCTCCCCTCCTCTCCCCCCTCTCCTCTCCCCCTCTTCTGGCTCTAGAATTAGTCCTTCCTATTATTTAAAAAAAATATGGGATAAATGCACAATACAAAAAAAAATTAAAACTTTTTCCTGGATAATTAGAAATTGTTAATGAATCTGTCCACATCCTAAATGAAACTTCTCAGAAGGAGGATACAATGCACCCTGAAGGTTTCTACAACCAAGTCTTGTAGCAAGTACGGTCTTTTATGACAGCAAGGAAATTAAATATAGATTGATTAAGCAAGATTACTCTTTCATATTCATTTAATCGTCAAGTGTAAGAAGCAGCGATTTTTACTAAATCTTTTTTGCATGATCTACTTTTCATATGGAAACTATCTTCGGTTATGACGTCAGCAAAGATCACTCGTTCAAGTCTAATCGAATTAGTCACGAGTTCAAGCACAATTGCACACCTTTACGAGCGATTTCTCTTATGTTTTCTCGGAAGTCTACCGATCCCGAATAATATCTGTGACCTCCGAAAAACTGGTTTACCTGTTTTCAGGTTTCGACATGTCGGCCAGCCTTTCTTTCGTCTTAATAGAACTGACAGATGACTCGATTACTACAAAATGATTACCATTCACATTTGACATCACGGTATACATGCCCCATGTTTCAAAGTGCTATTTACTAATGGGTTAGAAAGAACCCGTTATAACATAACGCGAAAAGAATCTTTACGAGAACGTAAAATATTATCGATATTATATCAAACAAAAACGAATTTTTCAGGACTTTATAGCCGACAAACTTTGCATCGTAAATCACGAAGAGACCGTAGAAAACGGTACATGAAATAAAACAGTATTTCAATTTTTTTATAGGAATTGGCACATGTGAGACAATGCCAGTGACAGACCGTTCTTTAAAATTTAAATACAGCTTTTATGTGAATATTTTAAGTTGCAAAGAAATAATTGATCGTAAAATGGGCAAATTTCTTTCGTCTTGGAAAATTCATAATATAATTTCATAGAAATATATGCTTTTTTACTGGGATTTTGCAGTATACTTATAATTCAAGATTGAAAATTTTTTGACCCAATTTTCTTACGCAAAAATGTGTTCTTCTTTAAAAAGAGGGTCATACCAGTATGTCACTTCTTTTGGTTTAAGTTTCACATTCAAGTCAGTGACACACCTATGGAATCGTTTGACCGTTTCTTAAAAACATAAGTCGCATAACATTCTCCATATTTTTATTTTTATTATACTATTCATAGAGAAAAAAAGAGAAATTCTTTCCGTGTATTGCAAGTATTGGTATTCATGTCTGGTTTATCATGTATTGAAATTAACCGAGAAAAAGCGAACAAGGTAATTTATCTTCAAACGCATGGAAATAATGACAAAAACTTACATTTTTACAAATATTTTTATATTAACATGTGAAATACGTAACAAATGTAATGTAATGTTACAATCTTCTATCAATTGGTCTGTTAACAAAACGTCAAAGCAAAATTCTTTAGAATATTGTAATGTGCATTTCAACTGAGGAGAGGAAAGGACACATTAACTATATTTAATTATGCTACAATTTTATTTTTCTTATATAACTATAGTCATACGCACACGCACGCACACATATATATTAAACACGCAACTCGTTTTCAATAAACGTCGAGAAATTTCGAAGAATAAAAAATTAAAATACCAATAATCGACATCTGAAACTGACTTCTCCCATTTATTCTTACTTTATTAAAAACTGTTCAAATACGTAGTATGATAGTCACAAGCGGTATTAAAATCTGACAACATAGTATTTCTTATTTTTTATGTGACATCCACAAAATTAAAGTTTTATCTAGATATCTTTTATCAGAGGGTCAATCGTTCATCATATTGTATAAAGATTGGCTTCCGCAACAACAATTTTCATTTCATCATTGAGAAAAAAAAGACTGCTTTATTAAATTTTATTAAGTTAGACCTTCAATTGTTCGTGCGGCTTTGCTTTCCGCGAACTTTATTTGTGGCACCTGGCTTCCTGAGAAGCACCTCCGGTATTTAACATACACCGCTCAGAATTGTCTACGTCATACGCGCGCATGAATCAAGCACATATGAATCGTACAATGTGCAGGAAATACGTTCGACGTAGATACGGATACGCAAGTCGAACGCCGTGACATGGACGATGGTCCGTTACATTAATGCGACTTTTTCGTTCGCGTATAACGTAAGAACGTAACGGTCGAGTTGCCGCGGACGAGTGCACGCTGTGTATCGATTGCCTATCCTGTAGCAATGCGCGATGTGTCGCTTCCGATTCACATTTCCTATCGTGCCGTAGAGCCCAAGTATCGTTGTCACTTTATCGCTCGCCATCAGACTCTCGCACGTCTTTTTATTATCATATCTATAATATATTTCTTATGACAAACAAATATCTTGCAATAGAAAATACTAAAAATTGTAACAGTACGAAAAATTAATTCTTTATGAAATAAAAAGGTTAGTCAAGGTAGCTAAGTCAAAGTAGCAGTTTCAAAGACGCGCGTTAGAAAGTCCGATGAAGAATACACGCCGGGAACTAAGATTAATCCTATCGATGAACACGTGGCGGGTCGAGAAAAAGCGTATCGAAGAAGGGAAAGGGTGAGAGCAAAATTCACCAGTTATAACCGTCATCTGGGGCCTAAAATATGTGTCGACGACAAGTACGATGACTGGCCTCTCGCCGCGCCGTGCACTGTCCGCGAGCCGATAACGGTCTTCGATCGGCTCGTGCATGGGTCATATGTGTGTATACACACGGACATATCGGTCAAGGTAGACGCACGGACGCATAACAGCGACACATGAGTTGGCTTGTGAACGCATTTGAGCCACAAACCGGGCGCTTGTCCAAATCTGTCAGTAGGTCAGTAGAGGGGCCATCGTACTCGGTCGAGTGACCTTGACCACGAATGATCCTCCTCTGCCCTGGTATAGTAATCTTTCCGATTTTCACTTAAAAATTTGAGAAAAGATAGCCTGTAAGAAACACAGCACAAGTACGCCAAATGTTCGTATTATAGTATCTAAAATCAATAGACTTTGCACTATATCGTATCAATATAGTGTACTTAATCATATATTTTATTGTCACATTTAGAAAACAAGCGAAAATTATTGGACTTGAATTACCTGAACGAATTTTATACTTGACATGCTGTAATTCAATTGCTTTGGAATAAATATTTATAATTTGATAACACCCCATTAAAAATAGTGTAACTACACTTTTTTGACATTTTGAGTTATATTCAGATGTAAGTCATGTATAAGTAATCCTCTAGAAAAATTGCAATTTTTTACAGCAGTTAAAATGTCTTTTACTAATAATGTCGAGTTATAAGGGATAGCTTGTCGGCTATCTTTTCTCATTTATGTAATAAATCTGCAGAGCTAACTGGCAACGAACATATCTCCGATATCATATCCTCATGCAAAATTAGCAATAAATAATATAAAACGAGATATAGAAGATAGAAAATTCTATAAATTAATATTCTAAAAAATTAAAAGAGACAGGTATTTTAAGCTCTTTCACGCATTCCAGTTTGTTTAATGCGAGTTTTAAGAAAAAGCCGGATGTATCATTAACACCGTGCCCTTTCTCAAAGCCCGCAAGCTGCAAAGGTTAAAATATATCGACACATTCCTCAAATAACGGTAAGCTATGTGAAAGTTATTTCGTGAGTGTTCTTTGCTAGAACGGGCCGAGATAAGCGTAGTGTTTGGCGACGTTCATTCAGCGCGTATCAATACACCATAATTGCCACGAGCAATTTTACAGGAAATTACGCGATTACTGAGATTACACGGATCACAATTAGATTAATCGTAATTGTACTACTTGTCAATTATTTCGCTCGCGTGCCTCAATATCGTTGACTCGCATCTATAGCTTCGTCTTCGGAAAATAACAAATTCTCGTCGATGATCGCGATACTAATCTGCCAAGTTTTCACCCGTAAGGATTGCGAAGTATCTGATAACTCGGATATCCCAACTGGTAATCGTTTCTGTGCCAATTACCGTCATCTTGTCCTGCAAAGAAAATTTCAAAATGCATATTACAAGTTTACGATATGTTCTTAGCAAATAGGTATAAAAATCCTTATTTAGATGTACAAATTTTGTATGGGAAAAGATTCAAGAATATTGACATCAAATATTCGTGACACGCAACATGACATAAGAGATTTTAAAGGAAATATTGAATGTAAATATGTCAAACACAAAACACTATCAGAATGTACATTGACAGCTGTTTCAAATCTAATACTTGTCGCTGTTGGCTAACATTAAATATATTTACGCCGGCATAAATACGACATGTGTATTAGTTTGCAAAGATGTATCATCTGTTACAGTTGAACGACTCTATCTTAACTTAGCCTACATAATATATAATTATGCAAACTGCCATGTGCTAGTTACTTATGTTTAAAGAGATTTTAGAAGAAAATTTATTTCATATATTAGCATATATGATTCAACGACATAAAATTAAACGCATGACAAATTTTTATTGCAAAACAAAGTAACACATTTTTTAGACATAAATATCTATAATAAATAATAAAATTATAATTTTAAAATTTTGTTATTCTTCGCATTCATTCTCTCCGTAAGATTTTATGAAAAATAATAAATATATACCTATCTACATATTATAATTTGGTATATAACTTGCTTGTAATAGCACGGTATTTTCAATCGTCAAAGAGAAACAAATATTTCTTAAATAATCTTACCAGTTGGATAATCTGCTGCTGTGTCTGCTGCAGTGGACCACAAATGGAAAGGATGCGAATGATGTGCATGATGAGAATGTTGCACTTTGCAAATCTTTAAATGTGCCAATATTGATGGTAAAATTAATGATCCAAGTACGAGAAGCTTTTTGATAAAATGGACTCCTAAGAAAATTGGTAATAGCAGTAGCTTTATTTTTATTACATTTAGTAATATAAGAATCGGGACGATTATAGACTTCTTCTTTTTAAAAATTCGCCAATCGCCTGTAAAGCGAATAATTTATTAATTTTCTCTTTCTCAAAAATCGCCAAATATTATTACAAATTATACGACTGTTGACATCCGTTGCCGTTACAAGAAATACAAGGTAGTAAACTCTGTCATTTCGCGTTCATCGCTTTTTTCAAATATATGGAACAATATCGTAGATTGCATAGCTCTTGCAGTGATAATACTTGTTACGTGTAACGTTCACCGTTACCCGAAATAAAGGGCAATAGAAGCTATAATTTCGCTCAGACACATCAGAATTTGAGTGCAGCACAATTCGAAGAATTCGAGTTCCGTTATTATATAGAACAGTAAGTATACCTTTTCTTTGTTATTGCTAAGAGATCAATATATCATTACAAGAACTTCAAGAATTTTTCAAGAAAAAAATATTCTCTGATATCCATCAGTTTATTATATTTAACGCAAATTAACGCAAGAACATTTAACCAAAATAATAAGGAATAAAATTGTAAAAAAACAATGTAAGAGAAAACATTGTCAAATATTTTATTATTCGGCAGATCTATTACAAGATTTTACCTTCCTGTTCTTTGCTATCCTTCAGCCGCTCAAGTTCATCCTCATCCACAAACATCAGATTTGAGGAGAAGTCTCTGGTAACTGCCGAGTTGTGTACCGTATATACAATGGCACGTTTTGTCAATAAATCTTCTACACTATCTCTAACGAAGTTCAGAGCTTCCGTTATGCCGCTTTTAAATGCTCGAGAACGTGGCAAATAGGGCAAAAAGGATTGCTTGTAAATCGATGGTATCCTTATTATTTGAAATGGCCCATAACTAAATTCCTAAATTATAATAATTTGCTTTAATAAAGTAATTAAACAATATATATAATTATCTCTTAAAAATTAGAAAATTTTAATTATAGAATTACATATTTACAGATATTATTGGTGTAATATATTTTATCAATTTTATGTATAGTATTTTATTCATATCTAATTAATTCTTTAGCTTTTATCATAATTCTATTAATAAATATAATACATTTAAATGCAAATAAAAACAAACTTATATAAGTAATATATATTAAAATTTGAATATTTCAATAATTTATTATAAAAATAAAAACGCATAAATTAGTAAATTTATTTAATCTCATTCATTGCAGTTAGCATTATACAATGTGAATTATTAATTCCTAATTGTTTTTAATATAATCAAATGTTACATAAGATCATAAACAGCAAACACGTACCTTTTCTCTCACTATTGTGTTTAACCACTTTACGACTTTATATTTTCCACAAGTTGTAGTATCTTTCTTTAAATTACATTCTGTTTGACATTTTTGAACAAAAAGATCCGTTGTATTATCAAAAGTTAACGTATAAGTCCGTCGAGAACAAATAATCAACAAGATAAACATCCAGCACGACATATGAGTCTCTCTTGGACACCCAATTTTGCAAAACCACTCGATAACTCCGAAGTATCCGCACTTCATGATTTAGGTTAATGATTTTAACTTTGCACTATTGATTTGGATTTTTGTTAGTTTTGATCAACCGGTTTATATTTCATTGTAAACAGTAGTGACGATCACCTGTCTCGCTTCGAATTCTTGTATAGTCATTGTTAACCGTGAAAATTGCATCGACTATACGAATCATCGAAATGCACCGCATCGAGAGAGAATTTCGAGAGAGTAATTCAATAATTAATCAAAGGAAATCATAAGTGATGTTATAAGATACGAATGATTACGCACTCTTTTCACAGAATGATGCAAGATGATGCACGTTGCAGAAAGGCGAGATTAGGTGCACACGCTCACTGACAGTGGTTAGAAGGTGTTCGGACCATTTATACGGCGTGCATTTAGGTCGGTGGGGGTAACGGTCCATGGCTTAGATAATGCTGTGCAGAGATTGCTGCTGCATTCTATACGATACGACGTCTCGAGAGACACTCGAGAACTCGCTGACGGTTACTAGCTGGTCATGGAAATTCTAATGACAATGGGACAAACTCATCGCACCATAAAATTCGTGATACATTAAACGGGATATTTTTAAACTGAGGAAAGAGTGCCAGAAAGATCATCTGATAGCTTCGCGAATATACTTTGTGGTAGATTCATTAATATTCTTCGCTAATCATTTTCATGCTTTTTTATATTTGCGGAAAATTAAAAAAGTATTTATATAATAAATATAATTTGTACATTAAAAAAATCAAACTGCCTTAAAAACCTCAATTTAATCATTTTGTCCAATCGATCCATTAGAACCAAAAGAAGAAGATTATCCTGAAAAGAATAAGTCCTTATTTTTTACTAAACAAGAATATAATTTTAACGGTATATCGCAGCTGCACGACTTGTAAGTTGTCAGCCTAATAGCCTACCAGACAATCAGAAAGATATTTCACGAAGGCTTCAGGCTTAGCTACAGAAACAGTGGTGGACCGCACTATATTAAACATTATATTAAACACTACATTTTCGTTCTATATTATGTGATTACCAAGCGGAAAGTTTCTATATCGAATTTGCAGAAAGGGAGCAAACGACGGCACATGCGGCAATGACCGTGATAACAATATCCTTCCGTTAGTCATTTTAAGATCCAGCGAAGGGTCTTCTCCGCGACATTCTGTTCCATGCGTAATTGCGACATTCCTCGCGGCCGGTGGAAACACTACATTTTCTGGTGCACCCACCCGCAACGGCCGCTCAGTTTTTTATCGTAGATAATCACAGGTAACGTTATAATTCATAAATTATCTCTTCATAAAGCGGAAATTAAGTAAAATTGGGCGTACAAATTTGTTTTTTGAGAAAATGTTATCCTGCTAGGAGAATCTGAAATCAAATCCCATACAATCCGTGTGACCTTAATATCTCGTAGATTCCTTTCTTAACAAAAAAAATATCGAAATCCCAATAATTCTTCCTGTTCTAAACTTAATTGAAAATTTAGAATTTCGCATAAATTCAGATTCAGAAATGCAATTTGAGATAATAAAACATTAATTTTAGTTTAATTTTAATTTAAAACTTCAATTTAAACATCATCAGCTGCGAAGATGTCGAGTATTAAAAAATGTGAAGAAAAATGATGTTCTCCACGTACCATAAAATCACGATTCTAAATTATTCCAAGAACAAGGAAAAGTATAAAGAAATATGTAATGTTATAAATTGAGTGTTATATAATAGCCAGCAAAACACGGCACAGGATAACAAACAAGAAGCGGATAGAAGGCAATTGATTGACCTATTAACGCCATTGCAGCATTCAGATGGAATCAGGATATAATGTATGTACACACGTGTGAGCGGCGCAGCCTCTTTTCCGTAACCGGTTTACACGACAGTCGTCAGCTTTACTTTGGCCTCGCATCGAACTGTTTAAAAATCCAGTGCGATTTTTAGAAACTGTTTTCCTGCCTTGATCAATATCTGATCTTCTCTGCTTGATTTGTTTTACAACATTTATAACATCGTTCAAGCAATATTACTATAAACGTGCAGTTGAACAAGTAGGAGTAAGTAAATAGGAATAAAAAGAAATAACTAAACATATCTATCGGTGACTTTTAAAAATCTAAATATTTGTATTATGCTTTAATTTTGTGATTTTTATAGACGGCACTCTTAACTTAAAATTATAGAAGATATGAATTAATTTAAATTGTATTTATATATCTATTTTTTATATTGCTATGGCGACATACTTGCTGTCTACCATTTTCTACTAATCCAGTCAGGTCAGGTAATTCACCAAAAACCGTTTAGATTATAAGTTCTGTAATTTAGATGGTGTGTTATATCGCATAGAAGAATTTACCTTAGAAAGTTGCAAACTGGAAAACGTACGCATCGAGCGTAAAAGCTGTAATTATTAATTTTATTTTTTTATTCATAATAATACATTTGCTAGACATATCTATGCGATTTCTGATAATTCGACGTAATGCGGAAGCTAACTCTTAAAACCGGAAACGCTCATCAAATTTATTTTTTTGGTCACAAAAGAAGCGCGATTCGTTATAACCCACTAAACCCGGGCGAAAAGTTTTTCTTTTCACACAAAGCTGGAAGACATCAACTTACTCCACTGGCCTGGTGATCTATCGCATCTGTATAAGGAACGTCACCGAAAGATCTATTTTCGCGCGCGACATACGCGGACGGGGTTGCAAGTTGCAAGACAATTAGGCGAAAAACGGATAACAAACGTGCCATTCTTCGGGTAGGTATGTCAAGCACGTATATGCGTGCGTGCTTTCACTCACGGTTACGGGGCAATGAAAAAAGGACGCATAACGAAGGCGCCTGTCGTTCATCGATGTCTCTACTGCGGATTATGAGGCAAGAAGAAGTCGCGCGATGGTCAAGCCGAGTGGGCGAAACGCGCGCTTGTTGGCTCGTAATATAACCTGTTTACCCCTTTGCCCGGCTGACCCAGTACGGGACGTCGACAGGATATGAAGTGGTAATATCGCTGCAACCGATTACCGATCTCGATATTCCTGCTTGTTACACATTCCCAGCCGGAAAAGAGATTCTTGGGGAGAGGCGCAAGAAACTGTCTGCGAGATCAGTAGCCTCTTTAAGCATTACAGATATCATCAATCACAGATTTTAAGCGCTACATATATCATCAATCACTGCAGATCGAATTCTGTTAATTGAAGTCTGGTGATTGAAAATTTATCAAAGCGTACACTATGTAGAATGTGGATTCCTAGTCGTTTATTTGAGAAAAGAGATGTGAAAGAATTTATGAATAATAAGAGATCTAAAAAAATTTTCAAACAAAAAAAGACACATTTTTAATATCTAAATATAATTCTCCAGCAAATAATTATTTCATTAAGATTAATCCTGTTATATATCTTATTGATAAAATGCAAATAGGAATTTGCAATCCGAATTATGTTGTCAATACGATTTTATAAGATATAGATAATAAGTTATATCTTTCTAAAAATGAATAATGTATTCAATTTCCTCAAATATATCTCTGTTTGTAAACGGAGTTTCTGCGGTTATAAAGTGAGTTATTTACTTTAGCGTTATCAGTAAATCACTTCGACAGCCTCGCAACTACAATAATCAAGATCTGATATCAAAAAATGAATAAAAGGTGAACACGAGCATATGAGACTTCACAGATATTAACCTTGATGCAGGTGCACGTTTACAATAATGTTACAAGCAATTTATTTTACTCTACGTTAACAGCCGCAACCAATCGTTAATATCCACCCTGGAGGCACGAGATTTATCTTAGTGGCTTAGTTACGGTTACTTTGTGACATTTACGGTCTATTTCATGAAGATTGCACTGTTGCATAACAGTGCCAGACAAATGTTGCGTGTCACGTAAATGATATTGTTCAATACTCATTTATATTCGAATTATATTTATATTCGAATAAAACGCGTTGTTTCAAATGTCTAGGAAACATTTTAATCGATGTGGAAAAATTGCGAAGATACTGATAAAACGTTAATTTATATCAAAACATAATATTTGTAAATATAAAACCGCTTTTACATATTTTCGCGAAAAAATTATTTTTATAAAACAAATTATTTCGTGACAAAGAACCCCTCCATATTTTATATCAGACAGAGTAGTTGTACGTTGCAAATATAACTGATATCTATTCATACTGTGTCACACATCGTTTCGAATGAATATTATTAATTCACATTCAACTCAGCAATTCACATAAAGACGTATTTGGTGTAACCTACAGTGGCTAGTTCGTGACTGGAGAAATGTCTCAAATTAACCCCGAAGAGCATCGATTAAGGTCTTTGACTGTCATCAACATTGCGAGATCATAAACCGCAAATTGTCGCACAGCAATCACGCACATCATAAACAAAAGATGCGCATCATTTTGTCTGAGTTCCCACGATTGAATCAAAAAATGAATAGCACCACATTAATAGTTGGAAGTAAATAGGTTCATTTTCTAATATGTTATTATATATATTTCGAAAAATGAATCTCCCCAAATAAACACACTTTTTGAACACTGTTTTCTGTGTTTATCCTATAAATTATAAAATTAATTATTAATAAAATAAACTTACAATATAAATAAAATACGTTGAGAAATAATATTATATATATAAATTCTTTATATCGTTTTTGAAATTATTTACAAATAACGAAAAAAATTACGCTCGATGAAGCAAACAGCAAAGACAATTAAAAAAGGCCAAATTTCGAGCAATAATGGGTGTATAAAATTTATATATTTAAATCACAAATTACAAACAAAATGGTTAAAAATGTGGAACGCTTCACGATTTTGCGTGTCATCCTTGCGCAGGGGCCATGCTAATCTTCTCTGTATCGTTCCAATTTTAGTATATGTACTGCCGAAGCAAGGATGACACGCAAAATCGTGAAGCGTTCCACATTTTTAACCATTTTGTTTGTAATTTGTAATTTAAATATATAAATTTTATACACCCATTATTGCTCGAAATTTGGCCTTTTTTAATTGTCTTTGAAATTATTTACTCTGGAAGATATATCCTCTTTAAATAAACAGACTAATTATAAGAGTTGACGTCTATATCTTCCATCAAACTCTTATAAATATGGAAAGAAAGTCATCTATACTTACATTTATACTTTCGATTTACGCTTATACGATCAATCCCCATTCCACAACTATCATCACTGATGAAATCAATTCAAAGATTAAATTAAAAGATTAGATCGCTCGACAAGTCAAATTCTTTAAGGGGGTAGTACCCTCTGGCGGCCGAAAATGAGGTTCAATTTCAGGATTTATTTGTGACAAAGTGGTAGGCCAATCAGGTTCATGGTGTATACGATATTGAAGTACATGTTTAGGTGCATTTACAGTATTTTTTATATGGACAAATATTAAGAAATGTAGGAGTTATGAGTCATCTCTTCGCGCGCGCGCTCGACTACGGTGTACGTAGTAGCTCCTGTACGGCGTGCCTGAAAGGAAAAACGCAAAAAGGGTATTAAATTTAAATGTATTCCCCACAAGTTGACGTTCGAAAATTGTAAAAATGTTAAAAATTGTGAAAGTTATAGCACTTAACAAAAAGAAGTTGGCAAAAAGTTCATTGGCACAAAATTGTTAAGTGCTATAACTTTTACAATTTTTAACATTTTTACAATTTTCGAACGTCAACTTGTGGGGAATACATTTAAATTTAATACCCTTTTTGCGTTTTTCCTTTCAGGCACGCCGTACAGGAGCTACTACGTACACCGTAGTCAAGCGCGCGCGCGAAGAGATGACTCATAACTCCTACATTTCTTAATATTTGTCCATATAAAAAATACTGTAAATGCACCTAAACATGTACTTCAATATCGTATACACCATGAACCTGATTGGCCTACCACTTTGTCACAAATAAATCCTGAAATTGAACCTCATTTTCGGCCGCCAGAGGGTACTACCCCCTTAATTTGCTTCAGAACAACGTCTCATGTGCAATATAACTTTAAAAGATATAGAATAAAGTGTCACATAATATTAAACTCGCCAAGTTTAATATCGTGTTTATTACGATTTTTTATATATGACACAAATAGCGTAAATATTAATTTCATAATATCTGGTCAAACTAGATCTGTTTATCAATATTCGTAATAAAATAATTGGAATTGTCCGCGTTTTAGCATCTGGTATCGCATGAAATTATTAAAATAGAAACTATGCCACTGTCATAGAAAATATCTTCAGACGCAATACGTCAATATAAAAAGAGACATAATTGCAGTCGCTTAGAAATTCTTCCTCGTAAAGAGCGCGAAATTCATGTTCGCTGCGTGTATCGATGTTCATAGTATTTAAGATGAGGCAACTAAAACCGTAAATATAACATAGTGGAATGATTGTTGTAGTGGAAAGAGAAATAATCATCGTAATAACTTTTTTTTCAAGTCTAAGCTATTGAATTTCTAACAGGGAACATAGATATAGAGCACCACATAGTACCACACCTAGTTTAATTACCAATAAAATTGCACATTCAAAGCTGTATACGATAAAGCGATAAAGCTATATTTGATTGGAAAGAGAAGGATATTACGTATTATTGTACTCTGTTTGATATTATCATTCTAAGATCATACATCATCAAATGGAGCAAACCGCTGTCAACGATCACATAGAAAATAACAATTATCCTCGACAACAGATAAAGTAATAATATGAGAAGTCAGACAGATATTGATGTCAATAATCTAAACGTGATTATTAGTACAAAAATAAAAGAAAATAAAAATAGAAATCGAAAGAGACAAAATAAAAATTAATCTTTCATACTAGTTTATATAAATAATTCACATTTTTTTCAGGTATACTATATTATAATTATTATAATGTTTTATGTTATAAATAATAATTATTTTCATATGTAGTATGCTCTTATGCCATGCCTTAATACAATTTACCGAAAGTTAAGACCAATTGAAAAGTACTATATGCTACAAAATTTTAACAGTATTGTGACTTTGATTATACAGATATCTGTATACAATGTGTTGAAAATATTCTCATCAGTAGTATTTCAACGCAATGTTGAATCTTCAATAGACTGTACACGTAGGAAAATCTGTTACGTTTCGCATGAGATGAGATACTTATCTGAAGATTGAGAATAGCGTGACGTGCATGCGTCTACAAATAAATACATCTTGACAATATATGTACTTCAATGACTATGTACTTCTGCAATCTTCCACAATCTTCCATTCTATATATTTCTTTCACCCATTCTTTCATATTTCCGTTCCCTCTTCGCACCTTTCATTTTCAGTCCCGGTTCCATACTCAAACATGTAAGTAGGCTAGTAGTACATTTCTGTTATTATCATCCTGGTATTAAACGTGACACAAAGAGAAAATAAGCATTAGTGGAATAGTTGTATCTGAAGACAATTTACTCGGTGCTAACTAAACGTTTTGCAAATTATCACCCGGTCAGTTATTGCATTAATACATCAATATTATTTCTTTCGGCAAGTATTTTCCTGGGTTTCTTGTTAATGGCGCAAGAATAAATTCTGCTGTAACAAATCACTATAGAATATAATAAATTAAGCATGTAGGGTAATTTTATGACAAATTGATTATTTATTCTCTCAGATACGTTGGCACACAACCATCTAATCGGGGATGTATATTTTATTAATATTTATGCTCCTCATAAAATATTGGTGCACAGTGGTTTTGCATTCTATTCCACAGTGAAGAGGCATGTGGCATACATACATCGGATTAATTAGAGCCCTGCAGACATTAAATTATATTTTCTTATGAGGAAATATAGTAGATTCGTCTTCTAGTCTGGAATGCGGGTTAGGCACGATTAGATGACATGCTTTGATACGTGTATTTCACACATGGACACTTCAATTAAAATTGATCATAAAAATTACATAAAAATTATTCTGGTTTGCATTAACAATATCGATAATTTAAATATAAATTGTAAAACTTATATATGTATTTTTTATTTCAAATATAAAACGCATTGATTTTGTGAGAAGTTTTTTTGGCATTTCGGCCATTGAAATTGCGATTTGATTGCGGTCACCGCATTTAATTAGCGCTGATAGGATTATATGGTTTAGCGGCACAGTCTATTTCGCAGAAATCGATTCACTAAAAAATAAAACATCGCACGCAATCATCTGACCTATTTTTTTGTACAGAAATGAGTTATTTTTTAATTACGAGATGACGCTATTATGAGATGACGCTAATAAAGTATCAACGTTAAAAACTGCATTGTTACTGCATTGTACCAAAAATTTCAACAAAAAATCCCAGTTTAATCAATACATATAGCATGCTTGACTAAAATTTATATTGGCTCACAATTATTGTGCCACAGTTGCGCGCAGATAGTTCCGGGATATTCTAAATTAAAACAAACAGAAATCGATAAACATATCAAATAATTAAACTAAAGACAGAAGGATAATAAACTTAAATTGCGCCATTAAAATTATATCAAGTCATATAATACTTAATAAGTGGTTTTAGAAAGCTCGGTGAATGATCGCGTATTCGCTGAAACGTATAGCGTCAAAATTATGCCAAACAAATAATAATATAAAGTCATATATAATTTAGCGTTTGACCTCGGCGATTGACACAGTACTCTTGCTAATAACTGAAGAAACGTAGCTCTATCGTATCAACACCAAATTTGTATAATAGTGGGATATAATTCTATATAATTTAAAAGATTACAACACATTGTACATTTGATCTTTCTATGCTTTATTCATTTTATTGTTAATCAGATTCGACATAGATTCTTCCTTCTTGTTCTTCAATGCAAAATATTGGTTTCTAAATTGGTGTCAGATATTTACATATATAGTATAGTGTTTAATTCTCGAATAACTACACTAAAAAAAAATGTTCTGAATTTTAGTAAATATTAGTTCGCATACAACTGTGACTCTATTTACTAAAATGAAGAAAATTTTCCTTTTTATTAGTATATGTGTATATTCACTGAGAAAAAAATATACTAATAAAAAGAAAATTTTTCTTTATTTTAATAAATAAAGTCACAGTTGTATGTATAAATTAATATTAACTAAAATCCAGAACATTTTTTCTCAGTGTATAATAGAAATATTTATTACTGGTCCATAATATTCATTTATTATGAAAAGAGAAAGCAAATAAAACAGAATATCATATTAACATTATATATAGATTTTTACATACAAACATATCTTTTTAAAAACTCTGATAATTTTAAAAAGTGAATAGAAAGAAAAGCAAATTTGTTTTGAGCTCTCATTTATAATGTGTTATTTGTCAAGTTATTGATATAAGTTTCATTTAGATTAGATGTCATCAATCTTATATAATTATTATATAATTAGATAATCACTATCTTTTATAATCATTAAAAGATTATGCGCCAGATGTAAGATGCTCTGATGTAAAATGCTTATAAAAGATACTCATAAAAAAAGAAAAATTATTCTTATTAAACGAATTATTATATACCATTATTATTATTATTATTATGCTACGCACTTATAAAACGTTATGAAGTTGATTTTATTAATCATTTATATGTTATATGGCCGATTAAATTAGAAGAAAGGAACGTTAATATAGTCTTATAACGTACAAAATATTCATATATTTGATAGAAACGTGATCCTATTATTGTAAAAAAATGCCCAGCAGTAAAAAGTTTCTTTATTATCACAACTATGCGAATTAGTAAGGTCACTTATAGCGATATTATCACCTTAAAAGTGAGTCTTCTGTCCCATAAAAACTCATTTGGCAATCAGATGCGCAATTTAAAAATTTAAGCACATCGAATAGAAAATTTAATCACACTATAACAATGCTCATTCATCTGTGCGATACCCACTTGAGAAAATAAAAATGTTATAATCTTGTAATAATATTTATAAAAAATATCGATAGATGTATGCGCATGTGGTATGTAATAAAATTATAAGTTCATATAAATAAATTCTATCCAAAATGTAGAGAAATTATATTTTCATTATAAAAAAGTTAACATTTTATTATATATAAATGCTTGCCAACTTATAAGCGTTATATTTGTAAATCAGAAATATTAGACATACATTATTTTGCTTGCATTCTCTTTTCATAATCAATGAATATTATGGACCACTAATAAATATTTCTATTATAGCTATTCGAGAATTGGCAATTACGGTTAAATAATAAGATACTAAGTCGTGAACTTGACCTGTGTAAATATCGCTTACTAATTAACCAATATTAATATCTTCAGTTATTATTGATAAATTTTCATCATTTTACACGAAGAATCTTTCTGTGTGCCACCATCTCGTGGTAAATCCGCCAAACGCAGATACTGCTGGGACGGTTTGTGCGCACGCACCAAGCCTTATCGATGAGAGTCGGCAAAGGCAAAGCCACCAACGATATAGTCGATGGATCGAAAAAGGGAAGGGGAGAGGAGGACAAAACGGCGCTGTGCGTGTGGAAGCGGAGCGTGGTAGAGAGAGAGAGAGGAGAATCAGTGGCTGGACTCTGGAGCGAGTCAGTCGGCTGGGAGCTGGGTGATCAGCCTGTCTTGTGAACGGTCGTGAGCTACATCACGTATGCCGTTTCTCTAAAGGCTGACAGACTCCCAGCAGGTGTGTAGGTGCAACGAAAAGGCGACGACGATTCGCTGTCACGTCGTTGTGACGGTGAAGTGGGGAAGAGCACGTGAACGTGGTGAAGAAGAGAAGGTACAGGACTGAAGGTCGTTAGAAGGGACATCCCAAGAAATGTCGGGAAGAAAGGAAATCGGAGCACAAGATAGCGCGCCGAAAGAGATAGACATTGATAAACCATACTGGGATCAGAGCACTTACCGAGGAAGGGCATTGCACTTCCTGACAGTAACGAATCCGCTCAATGTCTTCGCCACGAGTCAACAGCTTGAGCACGCGCGTGATGTCGTCACGAAATACAGGTAGTCGTCGCTATAATTAGTATTTCTTTTCCTTTCTCTCAGTTGGAATACGTAATCAACACGGTGACGTTATATATCCATCATACATACATAAAGAGGTATGTGTTGTATGTGTTAGCATTATATGTATATAAATGTTACCACATTCTGTTATACATTTGTTTACGTCTTGAGTTGGAGTAATTTCCGATTACTACTGATTTACTTATCACGCGTTAACTTTATCGAAGAAAAGATTGCAACAAACAATTGTCTAACACACGCCGTAATATCTTTATTATATATTTTTTACGTTTTCTAAATCCTTATCTCTTCTAAATTATCTTTTCTACTTGTATGTTAATGTGACCTGTGTATTTTTATTTATTTATTTGTATAAGTATGAAATAATAATCCGTATACAATTATACAACTTTGATGTCGTCGCAGACAGGGCGAGGCCTTGGAAAAACAAGGAATCACTGAATACGAATTATGGAGATGCAAATATCTATACGACAGTGCCTACCACCCTGATACTGGCGAGAAAATGCTGCTAATAGGGCGTATGAGCGCGCAAGTTCCCATGAACATGATGATAACCGGCTGTATGATGACATTTTACAAGTACGTAATTGAAATTGTTGACACACAAAAACTTAACGATAACGTAACGATAAGAACACTCACAAATACTATGACTTTCAATGCTTTATAAGATATCTTAAATATTATTAGTCTTACAGTAATATTTCGATAATTGGCTTTTACATTTTTCGAAACGGGGTCAAAATTTTGAACAAAAGTAAATAAAAAAAGATTACTTAAATTATTTCTCAATTATCACGATTATCTCCTCGATTATCTCTCAATCTCGAGTAAACGTTTAGAATAATTGAAACGTTGCAAGAAACCAGTTTAGAAAATTGATGACATTTAAGAAGTCGTTGAAAAGATTGCTGATTATTCTCTCCGTAATAGTTGTTAGAAGTCCGCGATTATATCGCGATGCATTATTTATAAATCTCTTAGATCAACGCCGGCTGTAATTTTCTGGCAATGGGTCAATCAGTCGTTCAACGCCATAGTGAATTACACGAACCGTAGCGGTTCGAGTCCGATTCCAACGGAAACGTTGGCGCAGAGTTACATCGGCGCTACAGGAGGCGCGGTGATAACGGCGCTGACCCTGAACCGTCTCGCTCAACGTGGACCACCACTGGCAGGCCGATTAGTGCCATTGGCGGCAGTTGCCGCAGCTAATTGTGTGAACATCCCTCTCATGAGGGTCACCGAACTTCAAAATGGTATTGAATTACAAACCGAGGACGGCACGAAAGTCGGGCACAGTAAACGGGCGGCTAAACAGGCGATCGCGACTGTAACGTTATCGCGAATACTTATGGCCTCTCCGAGCATGGGTAGGTTTCATTACACTTATTTCATTAATCAAGTCTCTTAATGAATTTGACACTGAGAGTCGATTACGCTAACTTTAATGAAATAAAGTTTTTTTTTACTGCAGTCATATCACTATATGCGGCATACTATTCATAAGAAAAAGTTGCATAAATAACTATATTATTATTATATTAACTATTTAAATAATTCTAAATTTGTTCTAAATAAATTTCATCTCTTTTAAAACAATCAATTAAGCTCGGTGTAAAGATCATTTATGAAGATATATTTAAAAATGGTTTTATTTTATTTTATTTCATTGTTGCAGTATTGGCGCCGATAGTAATGAATTACCTAGATCGAAGGCAGCTATTGCGTAATGCGAAATGGGCTGCTGGACCAATTCAAGTTTTAATTTGCGGAGTGTGTCTCACTTTCGCAACGCCGCTTTGCTGCGCACTTTTCGCCCAACGCGTTCCTATCTCGATAAATCAACTGGAACCCGACATACGAGAGCAAATACGATCACACGATGCCGGTCTGGAAACTGTGTACTACAATAAGGGCCTTTAAACGATATAGAGCAGACCATCGTGCGGCATATTTTTACCCGCATATTTTTACCGATCCGAGAACATGGCCTATTCTTGAAACTCAGGTATACACGAGACATTTCCAAACACAATACTCGAAAGCACATATTATTATCGCGGACTTCCAACGATTGCGTAAGCGATTCGTTCTTGTTGGTACTTAGCGCAGACAGACGAGACACGGTCCTATTCAAGTATCGCTATCACTGAGTGCGCGTAGCTTTGTGTAATAAAAAATCGGCAGGGGATTATAAATTATAAAAATATAAAAATAACTTACCGGCCGATGCGCAACAGCGGAGTTATAAGTTGTGACCCTGCGTTGATCTGTAACAGAGAAATATTTTTACATTAAAGCAGGGTTAGATATCCAAGATATAATCGACGCTTGAAACGCTTGAAATAAATAATTATATCGCGCCCGTTAAACTGTTGAAACATTATTTTATTTAATAGATATATCATCCAAATTCTAATGCAAGAAGCAATCGCGGCCGCCGGCGCCGCGGCCGTAAGCAGTTACATACTTCCACATTAACTAATTCGCATAATTAATCCGCGAAAATCCGCAAATCGTGCGCAAGTAATATTACGACCGTGCCAATAAGAGAGACGCGACGTTCGCGACGTAATAATATGCGGAGATCGGAGATCGAACTCCGAAATTGCGAAATTGCGCCGGAGTTAAACCTCGAACGAATAATGAGTATCACGTAATATAATCAAGTCGCGCCGCGTTTGAGAAACTGAATCCACCACAGGACTGACAGGATAGCAAAATAATAAACAAATAATTACTCACCCCACGGTTGCTCCGCTGTCGCCCGATGCCTCCCAGGCCCCCTCCTCCTCTCTTTGGTCCTCCTTCGTTGTCGCATCTCTGTCGGCGCGCACTCACTCACTCACTCACTCACGACGTTCACGATTTTCACGAAAATCGACGACGATATCGACGCTCATGATCGCGCGATACTTTTGACACTTTCGACACTACCGGTATTAATCTCGCGACGCGGCACGTACTTGTTACACGGCGACGGAACAATTACAAACAAAACTGTACGATAATACGATTCACTTGACGCTCGTGACGCTTATTCACGTCTCGCAGTCCCCGCAGGTAGACACGGCGCGGCGGAGAGAATTTCATTAATCCATTAAGAGAATTTCATTAATCGCGCGGCCAACTTCAACTCGCCAGCAGCAACTGTCGCGAGGACGTTACACTTGTCGCTTGTAAAGCGATTTTAGTTAACCGCAATTAAATCATCGATTTATGAACACGATGTCTATCCTCCACGATATCCAAATATCACACGAGGTTAAACGACGCGACGTTAACAGAGACTATGTGATTAAACACGTCGCGGAGTTACTCGATTTAGATTTTAAAGAGCCACTCGTATCCTTTATCTGTGTTCCAAAAACGACGGCAACTTCATTCTGAAGCCGTGCGACACGACGCGAGACGCGAGTCAAGTCCACGGTTGAGAAAAGCGAAACCGATTATTCGAAAGAATGTAATTGAATCTCGGTATCCGTATAAATTCCGCGTAGCACATTAAATGTACACTCGATATATCACAGTTTTTCACAATCTAAACAATCCGACCCGGCGATTCATGTATTTACTCCGCGATACGATACGGGAGCGGGAGCGCGGGAGCAACGACGTCACAACGAGTTACGAGCCACGGCCGCGCCGGCTGCGAGCGCCTCGAACGCCGCGGTAACATGAGTAGTGGGGATAGAGTGGGGGTAGAGTGATTACACACGATGCGCGTTCCTGCGTGTGCGTAGTCAAGTCAGCCTATCCCGCTCTATCCCTACTGCTCCATGTTACCGCGGGCCCGCAGCCCGCGGCCCGTTTCGACGTTGCTCTCGGATCGCATCGCGGAATAATATACGAATGGTCTCTCAGGGCGGATTGTTCAGATTACAAAAAACTGTGATATATCGAATGCTAATTTAGGCCGTTTCTACGATCAATCGTATGTCAAAGTCGATCAATGTCGGAACGTAACCGATGGTCCAATGAGAAAAATTCGTTTTCTAAAAAGAAATCCTCTCATTGGACGATTGAACCATCGGCTGCGCGACATACGATTAATTGTAGAACCAGCCTTAATACAATATGCTTCGCGGAATTTATACGGATACCGACTACCGAGGTATATCGCATTCGATAATAGTGACTTTCGATTATATTTCTTCGGGTGATCGCGGTCTCGCTTCTCTCAACCGTCAACTTGACTCGCCTCTCGCGTCGCGTCTCTCGCGCGGCTTTAGAATGAACTCAGAATAAAGTTTTCGGAACACAGATACGAGTGGACCCTAATGGCCTCGATGGACCATCGCGCAGCGCGATTACGTAGCGCGCGACAAAATCGCGCTGGTCTGCCGACTGCCGAGGTCATAAATCGAGTAACTCATCGACGTGTTTAATCACAGACTTTGTTAACGTCGCGTCGTTTGATACACCTCGTGTGATATTTGGATATCGTGGAGGGTAGGCATCGTGTTTATAAATCATTGATTTAATTGCGGTTAACCAAAATCGCGTCACAAGCAGCAAGCGTAGCGTCCTCGCGACAGTTCGGGCAGTTTCGGACAGTTACGCCTGACGAGTTGAAGTTGGCCGCGCGACTTACGAAATTCTCTCCGCCATATTAGCGTCTACCTGCGGGTTGCGGGACGTGAAGCGTCACGGGCGTCAAGCGGATCGCATTGTCATATAGCTCCGTTCGTAATTCTTCCGTCGTCGTGTAATTAAGTACGCGCCGCGTCGCGAGATTAATACCGGGAGTGCCGTGCAAAGTGTCGAAAGTGTCGCGCGATCATGAACGACGATATCGTGGATTTTCGTGAAAATCGTGAACGTCGTGAGTGAGTGAGTGAGTGCACGCCAACGGAGATGCGACAACGAAGGAGGACCGAGGAGAGGAGGAGGGGGCCTGGGAGGCATCGGGCGACAGCGGAGCAACCGTGGGGTGAGTAATTATTTGTTTATTATTTTGCTATCTTGTCAGTCCTGTAACGGATTCAATTTCTCAAACGCGACTCGATTCACCTATTACGTGATACTCATTTATAAGCTGGCGCTAGACTATGCGCGATTCACGGTTCGCCATTCGCGCCGATTCGCCAGCGGGGCGGTTTTCTTCACGAAATCAAAGAGATGAAATTCATCTCATTCGAGTCTAGCGCCAGCTTTTAACTCCGTTCAAGGTTTAACTCCGGCGCAATTTCGCAATTTCGGAGTTCGATCTCCGATTTCCGCATATTACATCGCGAACGTCGCGTCTCTCTCTTATTCGCACGGTCGTAATATTACTTATACGATTCGCGGATTTTCGCGGATTAATTACTCGCGGAACGAATTAATACGGAAGTACGCAGCCGGTTGCCAGTGCGATATAATTATTTATTTCAAGCGTTGATTATCTTGGATATCTAACCCCGCTTTAATGTAAAAATATTTCTATGTTACAGATCAACGCAGGGTTACAAGTTATAACTCCGCTGTTGCGCATCGGCCGGTAAGTTATTTTCTTATTTCAATGTCGAAATGGATTTATCAAATTACATTACAAAACGTAAATATAGGATAAGAAAAATGAGATATAAAAGAATCACGAACAGTCTAACAATTATTAAACATGATGTTAAAATTTTTATTTACAATGTTTAATGTAGCGGTAAAATGTTCTAAATTTCTTAATCATGAAATATTTTTATTGAATATTATTTTCCATTTATTACAAAAAAATTAAAACATTAAAGATAATATAAAGGTATATTAAATGAATTAATATATTATAATATATTAGTATGTATCCATAAATAATCGACGTTCATGGTTGTGAGATGGAGATTTACAAAAACTATCGTATCAGGGTGTCTATTCAAATCCTGAAAAAAAAGTTTACTAAAAATTCCCTGATTTTCCTCGTATTTTCGTTCAAATCTTCATATAAAAAGTTTTAAATTCCAGTGAAATATCCTAATCTTTTCAGACAAAAACAAATTACTGAGAATTTTTTAAATTTCTTAGGCTTTTCTAGATAGTAGACAGTAGACACCCTGCTTACGAAACGAGTCTCTTATTATTAATTATATACGTCCAAACAAATACATACATATCTCTTCTTTTGCGGCCTGCGTACGTATGACGAACATTTTAAAAAACTTAAGAGATCTCTAAATGTTCTTTCTTGTCAAATGAGAAAGGGTAACGAAGACAATAAAACACTTCAAAGTTGAATGTTTCAAACGAGCGTTTATTATAAACCTTAACTGCATATATCTACAACCGCAATTTATCCGTGGGATAGCTTAAGCATTGTGACAACTATTCAAAACAAGAACATTGGGAGGTGCCGATTTTTCATCGCCAACGCGTTGTACGCGAGGAGGCGGTTTGATTTTACGGCCGAATCTACCAGTTTTGCGTTGCCAGAGACCGCTCCTCGGTCGATTTCCCAATTCCCGATTTTTTCCCGCGCTACCAATTGGCGTGGAATCGTGCTCGATATTCGATAGTCGACCAACCGTAGCCATGCACGCCTCGTGCAAGCTAAAAAGTTTCTTACTGGGCATTTGTACTACCACGCGATCGCCGTCTCGCTTCATAATTGTTCCGACGGTACCGGCACCGTGGATGAGGAACCCACCCAGTCCGGGATATTTCTCTACGCAATGAACAGGGGTTCCCGTGGGTAAAGCACCGAGAGGATAGGCGTCTCCCTCCGAGGGTCTCACAGGATTACGCGGTATTCCCTGATGGGTACGTATTATATCGCCCGGCTTCATGTTCTCCGTAGCTAAAATGTACTTGAGTTCCCGACCGGTACCGACTAACGCGACAAAAGACGTTCTACAACCGTCTTTAAAGACCTCTAGGACTTTCTCTTCCTTTGGCGGCTCATTAAGGTCCTTCGGTCCATCCCTGATCCACTTGATCCAATGAAACTTGTGCTTTATGCCACCCCCGATACCCTTGGCTACTAGTCTACCTGTTTTAGTAACACAAAAGCGATTTATTTTCCTAGCGGTTACAGTTAACTTTGAATAAGATGCTTCAGCACAAAATATTCATAAGTCACATATTTTTGAAGGAAATATTTATCTCGATTAAAGGTATCGATATTAGATGAAGATTGAATTAACTTTAATTCACAAAAATTGTCTTTTCTAACGTTGCGATTATCTGTCATACGAATGACTATTTTATTTATAAATCTTATAAAACAAATTATATCTATACGATACGTAATACTATACGATATAAAAATTATATTGTATAAATATGTGTACACATATCGATATGCCCGTAATAGAAAAAAAACCTTCCTCAACGAAATAACGTGTGCTTGTGCCTAATCTAAGTCGATACGTTAGTTATCTGCATTATCTTCCAGTAGTTTTCTATTTTATATCAGCACTCAGCACTATCAGCAGAGGTTACTTGCTTTTAACGAGTAACAATCGATCTATATATACACGGCAAGTTGCCGTCGGCAACGCACATATCACGCACATGTACAGCGTTCGGTTGAATAAGTTTCATTCTCATTAATTTGTAAAAAAAACTACTAGTAAAAGTAAGATACTACGTATATACAATCTAAAAAGGAAGATAACGTTGGAATAACGATTTTATCTCACGTACCTGTGACAGGATCTCTGCCTGCTAGATTCGTAACTTCTAAAGGCTCCACCGTATACTCGTCCTTGTAATGGACAATTCTTCGGAAGGCTATGCCGGTGCCCGGTTCCGGTAGCTTCACGAGTTTCCATTTGTACCTTCTTGGCGCCTGGGACAACACCGAGACCGTTAAACCGACGAAATTAGATATTTGTTGACCGAAAACGCGACGTGTCAATGCCACGGCAGACATCTTGGATCAGATTGAACCACATGTTATGTATACATTCGGTATTTCAGCTAGTGGTGCCATCTTTTCGAATTCAGCTCTCGTCGTAGCTCCAACAGATCTCGCATCTTGCCTCACCGTCGGAAAGTAAAGTAGATATTAGCTGATGTTGTTTAATATCAAGCGTATTAGCTGTAAGCTTCAAGAATGATCAAGAGAGTTCACCGCTGGTTTAAAGTTTATTTTCGTAATGCACGATGCAATATAATCGTTTAAGATTTTTATGATACAATTTTTGGACAAAGATTATTATAGTATTTTATATTTTCGTATACATATATTATACTGATATACTCGTATTTCATATTCATGCTAAACCGAATGTGGCAACACTGCATTTTTGAGAGAAAGAACAGATGTTAATTATATAAATTAAGCAACCGATTTGAAAAAAATTCTATTTTTTTTTACTTATCATGACTTGCGAAAAATTAATATATCTTCAAAAATATTTATAAAACTAAAGAGACAACTCTCTATCCATATATTTTACAAAAATTTACTACACAGACTTTTATTAAATAAATTTAGTAATTCTTACACACAATACGCGATTTAATCTTATCAAAATTTTTGTCGCACCGTCGAAATCGACGCAAAACCGCATGATCAAAAAAGCGTGTCTATAACTGCGACGATAATAACGCTGAAGTTTAGTCGCGCGAACGCGCATAGATATAACGTGCCAATTAGTCGACATCTCTTAAGATTTTGGTCACGCAGAGCGATAACGAATAAACGCTGAAATAACGTGCCGCATTATTATATCGGCAAAGGCCGCGCATCGTCCATGGAGAACGCGCACGGGGTCCCACATAAAGGAACGAGCGAACGGCGTAGAGGGGAACGCTTAATTGGCCCGGGGTAATTATTTTATTAAGTGAGAAGATGGCGGATGGAATGCTAAGAGAGAGCACGCTGGTGCGGTCTGCCGACTAGGGGACGCCGACGGAAACGGTTCGGGGCTCAGGGGACGGACGGGAAGAAGGGGTGAAAGTGAGGAGGTGGCAGAGTCGGGTAGCGCGACAGCGGTGCGGCGCGGCGCGGCACGGCGCGACGCGGCGGGTGACTGTGTGGAGAACGTTTAAATACCTACGTACCCACCGACGATTGTACTCCGTCAGAGCGACAGTTTTCCGTGTAGGTGAAACGCGGCCGCAACTCTCGGTCGTGTACGTATACATATATACATGCCTTACGTGCACGCGCAATTCTCACCGTCACGCACGTTCATGCGCCTGCCTCCCCCGGGCCCTCGTTCCCTTGTCTCCCTTTGTCTTGCTACAGAGAGAGAGAGAGAGAGAGAGAGAGAGAGAGAGAGAGAAAGACGACAGCAAGGGAAGAGGCCGCGAGATAAAGGAGGATAGGGTACGCTTTTGCGCGCGCGTTCAGCGTCTCCGCGTTGGTCGTGAAGGAGGAACATCTATTACCCGGTACATAGACCGGAAGGGGGGTCGGAGGAGGTGGAGGTTGGAATCGTCCAGGGAGGGGTGCGGGCAAGAGTAGTCGAGCGGCAAATTGTCCGCCATCTTACCCACCTTATACCTTATCTCACACCCTCGCCCGTAACCACCCTTATCCACTCCTTCCTCCGCTATGCTTTCCTCCAACCAGACCCTCTCACCCTACACATTCCGTTCTCTCCCGCCCTCCCGCTTAGCCTACCTCTTCATCGTCCTCTTCCTCCTTCTCTCCTTCTCTCCTTCTCTCCTCTCTCCCTCTTACCTCTCCGTCTCCCCCCCCCCCGCCCGCCCTTTCTCTCGACAGCCCCCGCTGCGCCGCCGCCTCCAAAGCTTTAGATTACCTACCCCTTATAAGCGCTCGTGTTGCCCATTTATTACCACGACTCCCGCGACTACCACGACCGAAAGACCAACCGCCCCCACTTCCTTCCCCCGAGCTCCCTTTCATCCTTCACCGTTTTCCACCGTTCATCTCTCCTTCCTACCTCCTACCACCTTCCTAGCACCCCGCATCTCGCGTATTTCCTTCGTTTCTTCGTTCTGTTCTCAAGCACCGCCGCGATCCTTATTAACGCTTTAACGCTACCATTACATAACTACGCGTGCCCGCTCCCCGACTCGGGTGGCTCGAATAACACGATTAGTCGAGTTTACAGAGAATTACTCATACTAGGAACTATGTCTCCCTGCAGCGCGTCGCTATACGCTCTATTCGTCTAGATTTAACAGCGATCGAGCGGCTCCCGAAACAAGCGGCAGTTAACTAACCAACACTCTCGTATTGTGTTTATGTGTTACCGCTATCACGACCAACGCGACAACTCCATTATACTTTGTTTTCAGAGTCTTCTTCTTAATCTTTCTTTATCTTAATCGCTATCTTTTCGTTTTTCATTATTCTCGCACTTTCCCCTCGATGTTGTTCCTCGATACTTATCTTCCAACAGTTTTTTCATCTCTTTTCTTTCGTTTTCCAACATTGCCCCACAGTCTCTATTATTCTACGAATTATACATGTCAGAGGTACATCTGTTTGAAACGTAGCGCTGCTTCCTATCTACTTCTCAACCACGAATAATATTAATCATATTTGCAGAGAATTACGAATACGAGAGCCGCAATTGTTCAGGGTGTACTATTATTCCCTATTCGCTTAAAATTTAAAAGAACGTACGATTTTCTAAAGAAAATTATGCTTGTATTTATGTTGTTCACGCATTAATCAGCAAGTTCGAAATTCTTTCTGAATAATTTTTGTGAGTGAAATAGATTGCCAAAATTTCCTCGCACATTCCTTTCTCTATTCTCTTTTTTATTTTGTTGTTTTATGGTTTATTTTCACTTAATTTTCAACCACATCTAACATTTCCTTTGTTTCATACTATTCCCGAGCACCTTATTATCTTCAACGCGTACTATTATATACCTACGCTCGCGGTTTACGGCGAGAGACTCAAATAACACGATTAAACGAGTTTACGACGAATTACGTGTATTAGAGCTATACGTCTCTTCAAAGTGACTACCGCTTTTATTCATTTAGATACACAAACTATCGAGCTCTTCTTCACAATGAGAAACTACAAAGCGATATTGAAAGGTCACGCTTTGGAAACGTATGCAACAATCCTTGTCAAACATACTAATTTCTCCTGAAAATTATGGCTCTAAGCTCTTCCATTATCTCGTACATTTAACACTAAATGTGTCAGATTCCATGTGCTTTATGTGCTTAATATGAAAATCGCATACGCGCAATGTAAATAGATGAAATGGGACAACGCAATGAGAATTAGACAGCTACATTTACCGCTAAATGTGCGTTTAAAATTCAAATGTGTTGTATACTTCTGACGTAACTCGCGCTAAAGCTAAAGCTCGTATATTTATTTTGCAACAGTGCGATAATTAACTTGTACATGCCTGCATCACGAAAAGTCACGGTATTGTTCGCAAGGTGAGCAGCACACTCACTTTTCGCGACGCGTGCTATTTAAAATTAACATACTACTTTATTCTAAAGAGTTAAAAGTTGCAATTGCTACGTTATAAGACAATATTTTTTATATATAATATAATGAGAAATAAGGTTTGACGTGTTGTGCTAAAGCATAATATAGCATACAATTATCGTGCTTTAAAATTTTTATTCTTAAACAAGGTGTAACTGCAACGTTGTTAAATACGGTCGGTCTCGCGATAATGGCACGCAAGTTATCCTATATTGATCACAAGCAGCGGTATTTAATGCGTACCGCACGGTAATTTTCACGCGGGATTTTCGCCGGCTGAAAAATAACCCTGATATTAGACACGCGAAAAAAGTTTGAGGAGGCGAGAAAAAGCCCGAAGGAAAAAAGCCGAGAATGGCGGTCGATGAAACGTTTCCGCTGGGACGAGTTGGAATAAACCGCGCGCGGAAAGCTGCTGCGGGGGAGGAGCAATGAGCGAAAGAGGAAACGAGAACAAGGGTGGGAGAGCGGAAAAAAATTGGGCCCGCGCGCAACCACGAGGAAGATAAAGAGAGAAAAGTAGGAAGGGAGGTAAAAAGACAGATAGAGAAAGAGTGAGCCGAAAAGTACGACGCAGGGATGGCATTTCGCATTGTAAAGTTTTCCGGGCGACCGCAGGAAAAGGGGAGGACAACAGGAATAAGGACGGCAGAGAGAATGACGCGGATACACGAAAGACGAAAGACGAAAGGAACGAGAGAGGAAAGTGGTCTCGGTTGACGGGCGGTTGCGCTTCGGCCCTGTTCTCGTTCGTTTCCTCTCAATTCGTCGGCCAGCGGCAGCAGAGAGAGATCTACACACGGAGGACGGGGGGAGGGGCGGGAGAATGGAGTCGCAGGATGACGCGAATCGAGAGAGTCGGCGGTGGGAGAGGGAAAGAGATCCGCGTGACGAGAAGGGGAGTACAGGAGAGAGCTGCGAAGCATTACGCAGGATGGCACGACTACGGGGATGCTGCGCGAGAGGAATAAAGAGCAAAAGAGAAAAGGGGGGAATGGAGAAAGAGAGAAAGAGAGAACGGAGGCAGCCACGCCGCGCCGGTAGGATGACGGGACTGTTACGAAGAGGTGAGGAGTCAGGAGGATACGACCGAAGGAGGGTGCAAATAATAACAATAATCATATTTCCCGGCAACATGGCCGCTGAAAGAGGGTGGCCGCCTGGTATACGCGCAGGAGGGAAACGAGAGGGAGAGCGAGAGCGAGAGAGAGAGAGAGAGAGTAGGAGAGAGGAAGGCAGCCAGGCGCAGGCAGGGAGGGTTATCATAATATTACAAACCACCGCCGCAGGGACGTATCTATACAACCCCTCACCCTCGTTCGCATTCGAGCCCTCCTCGCGCTCATTTCTACCACCGCTCGTTCTCCCATCATTCCATCCTCCTTCCCCCGCCCCCTGCCCGCTACTTGCATCCTTCTCGCGGAGATTCGCGTACACGGTACCTAAGTTCCCCGCGCGCAATTCGCACGAACGGTCGCATCCGGCAATTGTCGCGTTATATACCCCCAACCCTTCGCTCTCCATCGCCTCTCCTCCTCGCCGCCTTCTCCTCGTCCTCCTATGATCCGCGATCCTGCGCGACCGCCAGTGGCTCTTCCTCGTCCTTCTCCCTCGCGCTCTGTCTCGGTCTCCGCTGTGTTCTCCGTGTACACGATCCCGTAGAAAATGTACGCCCGCGTCCGCGACACGATCTGGCTTTAGTTTCCACGCCCAATGGCAGTCGCCGTTCGACGCGGATTCTCGCTTGACGAGGTTCATTCGCAGCCCCATTACACACCTTTCCCCGCGCTACCGTCTCTTCCTCGTCCTCGTCCTCGTCCTCGATACTGGCGAACGGGCCGTACGCTTGAGAAAAATAATTACCTATAAATTCTATGCTGGCGAGGTTGATGCTTTCGAACGTCCGCGCGTTTCGCTCCAATCGACTCTCTCCTCCTCCTCCTCCTTCTCTCTCTCTCTCTCTCTCTCTTTCTCTCTCTCTCCTGTTTGTTCTTTTTTTCTACTTATTTTTTTTCGTATTTGCTCCCGGCGAACAGCGCATTGTTCACCATTGGCGTAATATCCGGACGCGAAACGGCGGACTTCCCTATCGACGATTGTCTTCAGGCACAGCAGTGTTAACGGCCGATTCTCTTTTGTTTTCTCTTTTCCTTTTTTTTTGTACGGTAGCCGCGAATATGTCGAAGCACCTCGAATACTCGTCGCCGCTGCCGCGCTTTGCCGTTGCCGGGCGTATTTGTCCGGCGCTCGCTTTTAATTGTACAGCGCGCGCTCGAAACGCACGGGAAAAAATCCCGCTGGAAATGCTGCGCACTGGCAAACGAGCGAGAATATCAAAACTACGGATAACTCGATGGAATTTTAATGCCGCTCCGCTCACGCTTATACGGTAAAAAAACCGTGTATTTATAATCCCGATTTTATTAAGACATTATGGAATCATATTTCTGTATTTGATCATTTTTTAGGTGAATTATATTATTTGAGTTCTCTCGTTAATAGGAAATTACTATTTGCGGCGCTCCAATGGGATTGCCAACGAGGTGTAGATCGTTAGTCGACGCGATTGTGAGAACACCCGTGTCACAAATTTCACTACCTATTCCAACGTTTGTACGTTCTTAAACGCTACGTACACTAATGCCGTTTAATTTATGCCTCATTAATTAAGTAGCTTGGTGAAATCTGAAGCTAATCTGAGGATTTATATTCCTAATTCTTAGATTTTTCTCTAATTGTAAGTCCACGTTCCTAATCATAATATATGCATTGTGCTCTATGATTAAATCGGTTAAAATAATTTTAAACATTATTATTATTATAATCAAAATGTTTATACTTTCAATTGTATTGGAAAATTCAAATAATTTCTGTCAGTGACAAAGACACATGTCCGAAATTTTCTTTATTTCTGCATTTTTCATCGAAGACGATCACATTTAGCACCAATAATTTCAATTTAGAAACGTTGATACAAATTGTGTTACAATGTTATGTGATTAAGAGACTATTAATGTCATATCAACGGGATATCCTCCCTTTTCATATCTTTGCTACTTTTTCCGTTCGGAATAGGAAACCGATGCGGATTTTAAATAAATAGCGATGGGGACAAAGAAATACGAAACTGTCGAAACGCACCGGAGACAGCATGTCTGCGGAAGAGAGCCGCTCGACTTAATTTCATCCAGATGTTCGTGGGCATCTTCGAACGGTTCGTTGACTTTCCTGCGGCAGCGTCCCGGCATCACCCCTTTTAATGGCTTCCCGAGATGTCCTTGCCGACAAACTTGGCGCTATATCGGGTACACGCGCGAACACAATTCCGGCATGTAAATAGGGTACTTGGCGGGATTATTTTGTGCATCGCGCGAGAGCAGGCAAACACGGAAAACTAGCTGCCATGCAAGTAATTTTGCTCATTCGCGGGGGTTACATCGGGTCGATCCGCGCGCGTACTCATTCAGGGATAATTATGTCATTTACCGGGCACACAGCGTGCCGCTACTGCCGCTTCGCGCGACTCCGACCAGTTGCGGAAGTTACGAGCCTCGCGTGTAGTAATATCATTGCAATTATGAAACTCGGCGTTTCAAATTTGCGGTAGTAATGCTCTATTTATGATGTAACACGCGCGTTATGTGACGCGCAGGGATCGACAAATTAACGGAAACGCCATGGATGCTGGAAAATTCAAGCGGAAATCAAGTCAAACGTTACATCGTGCCATTTACCGTACCTAGATTCTAACTATTTGTTAAACTGCTTACGACATTTTGATTAAACAATTACATTTTTTAACATAATTGTTGTCGCGAACAAAAGCTTTAATTATAAAATTGCTGATTGGACGTAAAATTGCTGTAGACGTCATAGTTTCAATAATTATTAATCGTTAAAAATTGTAATTTGTAGCCGTTTATGAGAAAAATTATGGTGTATAAAAAACTATTAAGTATACGATGTCTGTAAAGCTTTTAAACGAATAAGTGATATTTAATACATTAACTTCTTTTCTAAAATTGTCACTTTGGGCACAATTGTCAATTTGAACGTTTACAGCTCTTTTCAAGATTAAATCTCAAGTTTAATGTACATAGCACAGCGTAATTCCCTTCTGATATCAGAACACTGTTCTCGTGTACTCATTACAGCGCATTCAATCTGAAGCCACTTAACTTTCGCATCGCTAAGGAGATTAACGGCATTACGTTAAGGCGTCCCTCCCCCTTTTTTCTCTTTCTCTCCCCTCTTTCTATTCATCTATCTCTGTCTCTCCCTCGTAGAAGCGGGGATTAGTAGGTGCATACGGAAAATTGCTAAAAGCTACTCGGCAATATCCTGGCACCGAGGACGACAAAGAAGAGAGGAAAAGAGAGCGAGTCGTATATAGATCCTGAAGTGGCACCGCGAGCACGTCGGTCTGATGGGTAGCCGGGGGTAGAGGTCGAGACCGAGGATCGGCCCCCGGGTAAGAGCGGCGGAGTCGTGGGTGGCGGCGACGCGAGCGGGGGGGAAAGGAAGCACTTAAAGAATTATCCGAACTCGCAGGAGGGATGGGATTCCTCGCCAGCACGTGCAATCGTTCCCAGGCCAACACCTAATACCTACTAATACCGTGCCGTGTATCTATCTACCCTTTTACCGCTCTGACGCGAGTCCTACGAGGCCAGGACTACGGAAAGAGTAAGTAGGGTCGTGTTTATAAGTGGATACCTACGTAGTGGCTGGCTGCGGACGCGACCCCGACGACCGAAAGGTTGATCGGATCCTCGAATCTGGACCGCCAGAAAAAAAAGAAGGAAGGTGCACTTACAACTCGCCGACTCGGCCTAGGATATATCCGTCTAATTGTCTTCTCATTCGTCACTGTGTCTCAAAGAAAATCGATAATCATCAAAAGCTATTTTTGGAATATTTAAATTTTAAACGAAACATTTTATGTGAAACGTTCTATATTTAAAAAAAATTGAAACAGAAAGTATTCTCAAGGATCTTCATGACACCACACGGTCTTTAACTCGATCTTACCTACCGTTGTTCTATGCAATAGATAGTGGCCGTGAATTGATAAACCAGAGCAATATATTATGGTCTAATAATGCGAATAAACGTTCAGCTCTACCAATAGATTCTAGAATTTCAATCCGCGCGTGAATGAGAATTTCTCAAAAAGATAAAGCGAAATAAGCATAATCACTCATCCATAAAGAGATCTATTTGATTCTGGTAATTCATAGCAGAAGAAATTCGCGCAATATTTAATTGATATTCATATTTAAAGAATATATAAAATAAAATCTACGATATGTGATCTACGATAACGCATTATAAAAAAATACTACAGTGATATAGTAAGCTTACATAGAGATGTATCATAATATGAGATAATGATTCAGAAATATCATACGTGAATTGTTTTTAGAAACTGCTTTATTTAGCTACACTTGCATAGAAGGTTTATCTAATTTATTGCTATGCTGATATATAAGTTTTTAGCAAAAAATATATATAGTAGATAGATCGTGGTTAGGACGAAAAGTTTCTACGAATTCAGGATTACTCATCTCCCTCGCATTCAATTCGGGGTTCTCGTCTCCCAGAGCAGACTGCGAGCCTGCTTTTTCGACGAAATTCCCGATTACTCCGACTAATTATCTATTCTTCGAAATAAGATCTAAAATAGGATCTACTTCTACTCGTCTGTATTAAAAGAAATTTGTGTTAAATAAAAAAGTTTCAAGCATAACTTTTGACAAGAACGGGAGTCCAAAATATACATCTTCGATTGTGATGTGATAGTTAAGCTACTATAAAAGTAGAACGTTAACACGTATATTAGTTTTACTGTATAATTACTCTGATCGGATCAAGATTCAATTTTTTTCTTTATATTATTAAATCGATGCTATATATACATTTATAAAATATGAGATTTGCGTGAAGTTATCCTTCAGCAAACTTTTATCTTCATTAAAAATAGAAGGTTTTCATTAAAACGACTCACGTCTTCCAACCAAGCTCACTTACCAAAAAATATGTATCTTTTGACAAGGGTCAAAACGTTGAACGCATCATCGAGAAACATCTACGGATCACTTCACTCTATGATCGAAAAAGGAACTCTCTTCCCTCCAGAGGAGACTGCGAGTCTGGCCCGATCGTTCTTCTCGCCGAACGCCTAATTGCCTTTTTCGGGGTACTCCATACGATGGCCCTCTGCGTCCCGCCTAGATTTCATGGAGGTTTTTCAGAATATTAATCGTTGGACGCACGAGACCGAGAGGGACAGAGGGGGAGGTCTTACGAGTGCCACACGTGTTGCCCCAACGCATTCCCCGACAAATTGACTTCAGACCTCGACGCGCTCCGCGGTCGTGCATTCGACGTTCCTCCTCCCACTCTTGTCCTCTGAAAACGATCCTCTCCTCTCTTGTTCTCCCTCTTCTCTCTCTCTCTCTCCCCCTCCTCTCTCTCTCACTCACTCATCCTCCCTCTACCACAGACTCGACAAACCGCCAGGCGATGCTCAACGTACGACGACTCCTTTATTATTAGCCGCGGCGAAGCTAGTTAACCGAGTTAGTTAAGTGAGAATTATTATTTAGCTGCCACCCTCGGCCCCTGACGTCCCCAACCGACAACGTCGTGTGTCTTCGTGTCTCGCTTTCTCTCTCTTTCTCTTACCGTTTCTGATTCGCTTGTCCTCGTCTCTCTTGTTCCCCCAAGCTGAATGGAAAACGACCGAATCTCGGAGCTCTCGTCGACTCCAACATGTCTCACGTCGTCCAACGACGCGCCACTCGCTCGCGTCGTTCCCGTCGTCGTCATCGCCGTCGTCCTCGCCTCATCCTCTTGCGCGCTGTCTTATTTGTCCAGGAGGACTGAGGTGTCGAGCACTTTACGATTTCCGACTACTTTTCCATGCCGTTTCGTTTCTTTCGTGCGCCGCGAAGCGTTCAAGCTACAACTTACCTCTCCACTAGCGCGAAAAGCAAAACAAACGAGAAGTAGTTATCCGATGATTTCGTTGATGACATTTCGTATGGGTATTGGCTCTCATGTTTATTCTTGCATAAAATGTTTTATACAAACAAATTTGCGAGGAACTTCTTAAGTGTATCATCTGCTAAATCCAGGGATAGCTTGTAGCAAAAATTTATGCATTAACAAATATTTCAGTGAAGTGATCTTTCGTAAATTATCCCTTTATATTTTTATAACATTGAACATTTCAGTAACTTCAGATTTAGCTTAAGATTCTTTGAAAAAGCTCATGTAAGAGCATTGAAAACGCTTCTGATTTAACAGTGTTATTTGAAGCTATCACAGTAAATAACCGAGAAGAAATTTTCAGAAAAAGAAACAAGATAGCGTATTTCCGCGAAAGTGTGTCTGTCTAAAATTCAAGTCCGGTAAATATCACGTACACATTCGGTGAATCGAATTCGCCATCCCCCGCTATCCAATACGAAGATCCGCCGAATCCTGAGCGGTCACGGTTCATCGAGGATCGTCCGCCGCTTTAGGAATCTACTCCAGATATCTGAGTCGACTCCAAGGAGAGAGAATCCAGTAGAACTGTATGCTTTTTGGAGTTACGGATAAGGGAAACGAAGGGACACGATGGCGAAGAGAAGGAAGAGGGAATCGAGGCGGAAGCAGCCGATGCTCTTATCTGTCTACGGTACGTCGTAACGATTACTCGAGGTTGGTCTTGGTGTATATATAGATATCGCAGAACGACGGAGGGTTCGCCATCCTCGCGTCTCGAATCCTGGGGTCAGGACACGTTGCTAGGTCGGTGGAATTTTGTTTCCGCTAGAGTTGCTCCCCGACGAGCCGCCGAATGGAACCATTTCTTAATTAGCTCTTAGGCGAAAGGTAATTCGTGCTTGGGTATAAGCCCAAGTGCAAACTTCTCGCTACGCTATTTTAAACGTTTACGCAAACTTTGAATCCTAGCCGCATCTCAATGAGATCGCCACGGGTGCAAACTCCGTTTTCTATCTCTTTCTATTTCTTTCTCTTTCTTTTTACTTCTGTTTGAAAGCGCATCTCAAAATAATTTGAAAAAAAATCTGAATAATTTGAAACTATTAATGACAAACAGCTATTGCAGAATTGTGATTATACCGACATTAACAAGAACATGCAACTTAAGTAATTAACTGAACCAAATTCAAAAGGCAAGATTAAAATAAAATAATGACAATCTTGAATTTTTGATATACAGTTAAATTGTTATTCTGCATTACATCGCATTTATAAAATATTGCAAAAAATTATGTAATTTTTTTAAACCAATTATACTAGCGCAAGCACTGACAAGAATGAAAAATAACGATAACGCAAATCACTATCGAAATATTAAAATACTTTATGAATCCTAGCGATTCATAAGCAAGCGATTTCAGATTACAGTGCTGTGTCGAATTAAGCTTTACGGCTAGGAGAGGATAACCTCTCGCATTTGCCCTACTCGCAGCCGATTAATTAAACGCGACACGGTTCATGGCAGAGCCAATTTACGCAATTGCCACTTTTTGAAACGCGGCGTGGTTCATCGCCGAGCGACGTGTGTCTGTAATTTGATCCGTCGACAATACGGGCGAGCTATTTCACCCTATCAACCCGGCCGAACTATCGCAAAATACTCGATTGCAATTTAAATGACGCGTATGCTTATAATTAACTGATCCGCGCCGGTATACGGTTGGGTGGACGGGCGAACGCCGGAGCGTGATACGTCCCCGGAATATGAATTAGCAAGCGGACGATAGCTAATTCACGCTTTCCAGTTCGAGTACAGGCATGTCGGCTTCTTCGACGTTGAGAAACATCAGGGGGAGGGAGGGGGGGTGAGAAGCACGATGACGATTCGTGCTCGTGGTCGGGCGCCGAGCAAGGAACCGACGCGCAGAGAAATGTGGCAGAGGCGACGGAGGCGGTGGCGGTAGCAGCAAGAGGTGGGAATAGGGATTCCATTATTTAACCGAGGTAGTTTAGGCGAGTATTAGGGGGTTGAGTTTATGACACCCCTCGGCTGTCCGGATTGCCTATTAATACGATATGAGCCCCGCGCTCTACGGGCGCGCATCCGCGCGCGCGCGCCATCGCATTCGCATTTCCTGGCCAAGCTTGTGTCGCTCGATTTTTTGCTGTTACGTTTTTTAGGGTTGTTTCTTTTTTTTTTAGAATGCGCAATGTCTGTGAATCGCAAGTGTTCGTAGTTTCACGCGCGTCAAACCGACGATGTTCGGCTATGAAATCTTTGGTGATACTATGATTTCGGTTGAATTTCGCACCTTTCCTTTACCTCTTCGTTACTCCACATGCCGCAGAACAAAGCCGGCTCTCGATTAACTTGGCCTTTTGTAGCGAGTTTTAAACTTGTATCGAATCGCTGGGTTTCGCGCACTATTATCTGACGTAATCTTACGGCTTGGCGCGAGAGATTATAGTGATTTTATAGTACTCCATTAAATTACCGTGTCTTTTTACATAGAACCAAACATTTGACATACCTACTCTTTTTTAGCACTGTAATTGGTATTTTTAAATGGCAAACATCTCATTTAAGTAGTAGAGGTCGAGAATAATGATCCGGTAAAGAATTGATGCATATTTTGACAAATAAAAGAAACTTAAATTATAATCTTAATTTGACTTTAAAAACTAACAATAAAGTAATACGCACTAATAAAATAGTAAAGACTTTTGAAGATAAATTTCATCCGTGAACTACGAAATTATGAGCTTATGAAATAAAGGGGTACATCGCCAAGATAAATACATGGTAGGATACATTGCCAAGTTTAAAGAGTTAACTATAGCATTCCGTTAATAAGAGGCTATATCGACGCCTGGCTTTATACGCTTTGGCTTTATACACCGGATCCCTCGTGTTATTTCAAGCAGAACGGTGGTCGGGACTGACTGCGACCACTTGCTTGATATGGGCTCCAGCCTGAGCGCGTACAACTTCCCTTCGGCGGGTCGCTCGTCGATGGTTTTCTAATTTGGCGAGCAAACACTCGCTTTACGGCGAGCAAGCATCGATGGCGAATAGTTTGGCTGAGCGCAATCCGCAGCGGGTCCCGCGACGGGGGTCCGAGCGAGAGCGTTTTAAGTAAGTAGCGGCAAACGATCATCCTCTTATTCCGTCCTTCCCTTCGTCCCCTTTCTCGCTGATTTACACGCGTTACGTCGACGCGACGAGACACGTACCCCGGGGCACGTGCGTATATGATGCGCGTAAACGATCGCCGCACGGTCCCCCATGCCCCGTGCGTCGCGCCGGGTCCGGGTATAGCTCTTGCTCCTCTCTCTCTGCCCTTTCGGGAGTTGCGCGCCCTACGCCGCCCGGGTTGCAACGGCAACCACGAATGACGGTAGCCTCCGATGGCGCGGCGCGGCGCGGCTTTCGTCGACGTGTCTCGTGTCGGTGTGCAATGCGCGTGTATCGGGCCCCCGCTGCACGCCGGCTAACAGAAGGCAGATCTCTCCCGGGAGACTCGACGCTTGTTTGCGCTGCTTATCATCAGTTCCCATTAATATTAAACCGCATTCAACGAACGAAGCCCGCGCCCGGCCACCCCACGGCGGCCGCCCCGATGTGTACATAGGTATAGAGGCGCGCCGTATACCGGGTGTCCTGCGTTAGCCACAGATTTCCTTGCGTCTATAAGTTTTCTACATTAATATGAAATCGAGCTTTTCCTAGCGAAAAGACTTTATTTGGCGCCAACGTTTTCAATGGTCTTGTAACGTTCAGTTTTGAATACCGACTTTGTAATCTACCTCCAAGTCAAAATCCTGTTAAAATTTGTTTAAAATTTTAGGTAATTTAGGTGAAAGATGAGATTCCATTTTGTCTTATTCTTGAATAATGATTAATAAAACATTAATGGCATTTTTGTTAACTTATTTTAAATTGGATCCAAGGAAAGGTAGATCAAGTAAAATGCAAATAGTCCAGGGTACCCCGTATATGTACGATATGCGCTTCTATCGAACGCACATACATGCGTACTCGCGCACATACACACTTTTCGTTCACGTGTACACACGCAGTGGTTACTCGAGCGTGAGACCGCTATGTGTGTCGATATACAAGAGCTCGTGCGTATACGTGTACGCGCAAATCGGCATTTTACGCAGGCACGGTCGATTGTGTTGCGCGGGATGCGTACCGAGATGTGTGAATACTCACGTGTGCACGTGTATGTCGAGCCATAGTGTGTGCGTGCCACCCGTCGACGGGTTCACCGTCGGCACTGAGTTGAGGAGGGGGAGGGGAGGTTTTGCTCAATTTTCACCCTTTGTTTAATCGCCGGCTACGGAGTCGACTACATTAATTTAATACCCACGCGTGCGCGCCGGCGCGCACTCGATTCTAAAAGGGAAAGATTTCGGGGAGGGCGGACACAATCCCCCCTCCCCGCGTCTTACAATCAACGAGTGACGCGAATGGAGCGAGCGAGAAGGTATAAAATGACGGTCTTTAATAAGAAAGCTTTTTCGTAACACCTGTGCAAATTGGGATTCTCAGTCAATTAGTCGAGTGTGAGCAAGCATCGATTGAGATTACGTGATAAACGAATAATTTCAACCTCTAGCCAACCAATGACTGCATCTTCAATAAAATTTGCATATTTCTGTGTAAATATTTCAGTATGCGATCAGCCAAAAAAGCGAATTTTTTTACGAAATTCTTTTCTCAGGCATAAAGTCATACATAATGCGATGAACGTGAGAGGATGTTTACATATTCAAGCAACGAAAATTTAAGAAAATATCTGTAGCTTAATATATGCATTTTCGAAGTGCATTTGATGATATATTACATTATATATGTTTTAAAAATAAATATATTACACTCTCTTAAATATATTAAGATATAAACTCTTAAAGAGAGGAAAAAAAGGAGAGCATATTTATATAGTCGAAAATGAAAAGTTGTAAATTTACAATTCTAAAAGTAATGGAAAGTAATTCTTGCAATTTCTTGAGGGTATGAGCCGCTCAATCGTAAACTAGCGTTAAAAGTTCAAGCTCTACTTACTCCAAAATTCCTGTGATTTCGTCTAGATTTCGGTCGTTAAAAGCGCAATGTAGTCGTGAATTCTACTTTCCCGTTACGGAGAAAGATCGAATCGATTGCGTTTAAAATAAGACTAGTCGTTTGCCCGGAGGTCTTCACCGGGTGCGCATAATAGAAGCCTGGGAGGGTGAAACGTCTCGCTCGTCAGCAACACAGTGGGCGGGCAGGTCTGCGATCGCTTAGAGGCCAAAGGACGATTCAATTAGTATCAACCAGAGCAATCCTGTACTTCAACCGGTCCCATTGACCGTCCTCTCGACCCATACCGTGTAACTGTACGCGATCGATCTGCTGAAATCTCTTCCTACGATTAAAAGCGCATCCCTAAGTTTGTTTCTACCCGAGAGGTGAGGCGTATCGCCGAAAACGCGCTACTCTATTGCGTTTAATAAATTTTACTGAACGATATTTTTATAAAAGAGAAATTTATCGCACCGCTAATAATTACTATGGTGGTAATAACGGCGAATTGACCATCCATCGGCCATAATAGTAGATAAAAAACACGATGTAAACAGAGACCGTTCTTTTGTGTGGCAATAATGCTCGTCGATCTAAATTTTTCAACGATATTTATGTTTTCATTCTCGCGAACAATTTGTGCTCTTTCGTTCATTGCTCATTATTTGAATATTTCATACACGTTTTATATTTTATACCGGCGAACGTTTTGAAACGCACAGTCATACTGATTAGAAAATAAATACGAGGAATGTTTTACACATTATCCGCGCCATTGTACCTTTATTCGTATGTTTTTAACTCACTCGAGTACGATGTTTTATAATTATTATTACATCAAATTCTAATTTGAGATTGATCGTTTTCTAAATAGATAGACTGTTTTTTTCGCTAACTGTTAGTTACCTATATTTTCAATTTAAATATCTTTATACAATAGTTTTGGAAACTTTATTTATACAGATAATATTTGAAATATGACAAGGGTGTATTTATCGTAAATAATTACTTGCATCCAAGAATTATTTCGTGCTACAAGTTGTGTATCACTTTTCATTTTATATTACTTATCTCACATACACGAAATGAAGAACTATATAAGTAGAGAAAGAATTTCTATTGACTAGAATTTTGATTGATTAAAATATTCGTCGGAATACTTGGTCAGAAATATGTCGGCACGAACTGAATTCTCAAGAGACATTCCTAAGTGATCCGCCAAAACGATAATATATCCATATAAGATTCTCATAAAAGAGAGGATTCGGGAGAATGAGTGGGACAGGCAATATCTGCTCGATCGGTTTCAGGGATGATCGTTCGCCTCCTTACTGGCCACATCTCAACGCGCACGGACGGGGTGACATCTCATTAAGGAGACAAATTGCTTCACCTCTCGACTCTATGCGCTCTCCCCCTGCTGCCCTTTCCCCCATCTTGTCGCGCGTGTTCCCTATCACGGGAGCGCGTGTGAGCAGTCTCTATAGAGATAGACGTCAACCGCCTCCGAGTAGCCTCCCTTCGCCCGTCCGGCCCCCACATAGCTCCACGTGTACGTGGCGCGCGCGTTCAGCATGTGCGTACATGTAAACGCAAAGACACAATTTGAGCACGGCCGCAATCACATGATCGCCGTTGTCATAGTCGTTGATGACGACGACGACGGAGTCCTTTATAAGTACTGCATCCAGACCACGTTGCCACTATAACCGCCTAATATCGAGCAGCGGTTGAGATGCGCAACGAAAGCCGAGAAGAGAGAGAGACGGAAACGCGATGATCGAACGGAGGGAGGACAGAGCGAACGAGAATCGCAAGAGAGTGGATGAGAGAGCGAGAGGGGTGGAGAAGAGAGGGTTGACAGGCGGACCGAGGGAGAAACGCCTGCGGCTGGTAGTCGCCGCCGGCGTGGAAATGTATTAGGGCTCGCATAGCTAAACTAATTGGTTAAATCTGTTGGGCCGCATAACTGGGAGGCTAATTGGGTGATTTCCTGACAAATTATATCCACCCCGACGACTACGCCTACTCGGTAGCGGGACCGTTTGTCACTTGACACTTTGAAGAGGCAAACGTCCAAGAAGCGCGAGAAAAAGGGGAGGAGAAGGGTGGCTGGGAGGATGAGGGGAGGGAGAGAGCAGAAGAGAACAGACCCGAGAGAGTGAAATAGAGAAAAAGCTGATTTCGGCTGTGTGCCAGAAACGTCCGAGTTTATTCGCGCGGCGGAACCGACGCGGACTTATAGACTCGTTCGTTTACATTGCGCCGCGTCTTCTCCTCGTCAAGACGCATCGTGTCGCAACGAGCGGTCGTATGAGACGTGTTGCAGCCGAAAAAATCTAACCAAGAATACAGAACATGTACTACGTACGTGAAAACTAATTAAACTTAAGTTTCTGGCTCTCTCTCTCTCTCTCTTTAGGGGTATTTCAGTTTTATAATTATACATTCCTTTTGTAAAATAGAAGAAAAGACAAATTTTTTTCTTTTATCCTTAACTGACATCTGCAAATTATTTGTTTTACTTTTTATAAAACTTTATCAAATCTTATCGTATATGAAGAGAGAGAGAGAGAGAGAGAGAGAGAGAGAGAGAGAGATTAACAGCTCTCTCTTTGTCTTTATGCCCCTTCGGCGATCTTCAAACATTATCTTCTTCTACTCCGAAAGTTCAGTATCCGTCCCTGGATACAGCGAGCCATCTGTACGGTCTCTCCGCCCTTCTATCCTTCTTCGCCGCGGCGTCGCGGAAATTATTTTTGCTAACGAGCCGCGATCGGACACGGCCGTAAGTTTTGCGCGAAATTGCGACCGACCGCGCCGTTAATATGCGCGCGGCCGTTTAGAATTCAGCCACCGAGCGTCGCAACGCTGAAACGACAAACGGAATCGTGTGCGGATCGAAACTTATGAGGTTGCCTTTGCGTGAACAAGCGCGGCTCAGCAACGACAAGCTAGCTCTTTTCGACGCGACGGGACGAGACTTTTCCGACGTTGCCGCAAACGAGCTACTGGAGCGTGAATGGGATAACGAAATCTTATTTTTCGGTCGATTTCAAGTGGGTCGTACTCTAACAGGATTTTAATCACCGAGCGAGTTAAGGCTGGAGATCGAAAAATCGTGACCTATGGTAAACGCAATTAATCTTTTTATGTGGCAGATGTATGAAAAAGTAGAGTCTAAATTTATCTCAAGAGGGAACTGTAATAAAAAAAAATTTTTTTTCTTCTGCCTTTGTAAATTTAATATATAAAAAATCCTGGATTTTTTAATTGTTTCTTTTAGAATACGATTTATGTTGACTCATATGTGAATATATGAGAAATAAGATATATAGATTAAATTAATTTAGAACTAAACTGCTAAAATTTATAATGTAAAATTAAATATATACTATTACTTGTATTTTTGTTTGACAATCTAATCTAGAATGTCAGTCTCCTAAGAATATTCCACAAGGCCCGTACATATGTTAGATGTCTGAAAAGGGTTAATGCACCCCGGGATTCGCGCCAAAGTCTTAAAGCACTGTTAATTAGTTAGTGTAAACACTTGACAAATGTGAAGTATGAATTAGCATCATATATATATATATATATATTACACACGTATTAATACATATACATATATGTTCCTATCGAGCGGAACTCCTTTTCAACAAATTTCGCAATAGCTTGAACTATTAGTCGTCTATTCGCTATCACGACAAGACTCCGCCCGACGTGTATTTCACAGTCGAGCTCAGCCACTTTGCGGCGTTTCCGTCAGAAAGACGTCTGGCACGACGTAACGTTTGGCAAAGTCATATACATTTCACGTACAAGTTCTTCGCGCGAGCTGCATGCGATGTCGTTAAGTATGCGGACAGCCGTGAATTTCAGTACGATGCACCGCACCACTCGTATCTGCTATTAGATGTGTCACTAATCGCAAATTAAACGGGACAAATTTGCTCGATGGATACCATGAGATATTACTAATATTACGCGAAACAATTTTTATCTCATACATCTATAATGTTTATATTATATTCTCTAATGAAAAGAAATTAAATTATTACAATGAAAGATATAAAGAAAGTATGATAGAATTAGCAGATATGCTAAAATGTTCAGAATTAACGAGAATTAATTTCTTTAGGTACATTTATTTAACAGAAAACTCAATGATTTATTTTGCAATGATAGTCTAATAGTATATTCTATAAACTCCTCTCATTGAAACTTGTATCGGATCAGTTCGTAGCATAAAGATTACGATGATTTAAAAACTAATCTTGGAAAATCATATGCTGACAATTTAAATTAAAACGTTTATGAAAAACCAGATGATCCAGTCCATTTATCGTGAACATCGCGTTCTAGATTTCACGGTTACCATTAAACGTGCCATTAGTCGCAAATTAAAGCCGCTCCTATGGCGGCGCACGTCGCTCGATATTATTAAGCGTTACGTACGGGATATTCGCATATAGTAAAGACGCGTGTACGAACTCGACGATGTAAATGGATCCATACGCGGAATACATATATATGTCGCTCAAGTGGATCAGATCGCAGTTAGGGAACGCAAAGGAGGGAATCTTTTAATTTGACGCACCATAAAGCACGCCTAGCCGGTTTCCCGGGGATCCCCGGTTTCGGCGACGGTGTGACAGTTGGTACCTACATTGTATATGATATCGCGCGGAGCCCCCATGGGAGGTCACGGCTGACACCATGGCGTGTCGTATCGCTGCAATAATAACGCGTAAGCGATACCCGGACTGCGACCCCCGTGTCTAATGCGACATAATATATATACATGTATGTATATATGCGCGCCCCTTTACTCTTTTCGCGTGTCTGTACATAATGCATGTATACATATACGATTCAACGATATGTATTTGTCGTATATAACGAATTAGTTCAAGAAATACGTATACGAAAGGATGCCTAGGGTACTTCGTATGTACGTAATCGTGTATTGGAGTTCGATATAACCGTATATAATCACCTCCTTTGGGCCCGATTCGCACTTTCGTACGCACGACCCATCCCCGACATGTCTTCACAGTCGTTTGGAAATCGTCCCCCTCAATGTCGGATTATCCGGAAAGTAGCCCCACTATTATCCTCATTATATCGCAATATTATCGCGAAATATCTTTCGATTTTTATCGACGTCAGTCTATCTATATCTATCGTAACAGAACGTCAGAATTTTGCTAATTGAATTTATGTCGGCTACATTCGTATTTCTTTTTGTCCTTTTTTTTATACGAACCATATAATAATTGCGATAGTTTGGCAACAGCATTAAACAAATATCTTTTGTGGGCTATGAATCGAACATATCGAGCCGAATACATAATGCGACTATTTTTTTCGAGCGATGCATAATATATATTTTTTCTCCATTGTATGTTATGCGCTCGTTTTTGTCACCGTAGGAGAATGACGTATTTCACATTTCCACGCGCCAAAGTCGTAACACATGTGCTTTTGCACGTCGGCCGGTGCCGCGCCGTCTGTTCGAAACGTTCGACGGTTTAAACGAAATTGCACTTAATAATTTACATTAATCGATGCTCAATAGCCTATAGGAAATGCTAATTGCGGGCGGGGTAATCGCTAACAATTAACGTTCACGCGATTACACAGCCGACGTCATTGTGTTGTTCCGAGTGCGTACACTCGGCGGCGGCGCGGCAACCAGGAGGAAAACTGCGACGTAAATGGGAATTAGTAACATATTCGCACGCAACAAACAGAATTGAAACACACATCGTAATGCGCGGCGCTTTCACAGTGCATGTACACGGCCGTAACGGCATGTCGCACTGTATCTGCGAGTTCCTGGAAAATCCACAAATTTTACGGAAAATAAGTTTGCTGATTTCTAATCATTTATTTACCGGTACACGCAGGATGTCACCCAAATATCTTTCTTAATTTTAACGAATTTTATTAATGAATCTGATGTTGATTTTTTGTTAAACGAATTTTGAAAGAGGCAATTTTTACTTGATTTAATGTTTTGGTAAATAAATATTAAATTAATACTTGAAAAAAAAATGAAGCCAATTTGAATGCAAACAAAAATAAAGTTTACTTTTTAGTTGTACCCTAAAACACATTTCATCATTGAAAGAAAAATCGTAATAAACTTTTTCATATTCGATCAAGCTGGATCGTTATCGATGTCTCGCTGTTTTATCATTACAAAATTAAACATAAAATCTATGCGACACTCTGTAGGGTCTCATTTAAAATAGTTTATTCCATTTAGTGCCGCTAGTAAGCTCGTTCGTACCGCAATTTCGCAGGTACTATATTTTTCACCATGAAATACAGATCGAAAAGGATAACGCCGCAATACCAACTACCGTCGTAATTAATGTCATTACAACGAGATAAGGGCATTAAGATTTTCTGAAATAGAGTTGTCACTGGATATAGTTATCTCTACACCGTCGTCGCTAACGTTACTGAAGTATAACGGCCATATATCATTCTGCTCTCCATGAACCTAATTTCCGCTCGTGTCACGCGTAATTTCGTCTACTTTTTCAAGAGCTCCCCGATCTCTAATTAGGGGTAAACGATCAATCATTCGGTCGCGAAGTAAATCAGAGGAGGAGTTTCCTAATGAGACGTGTATTATAGACGTGAAACTTATTTCTCTGCGCTTAAACGTCCATTAAATTAACTTTCGCGATAATTATTACACACTTCGGATTATGCTTTTTAATTAATTCTGTTTCGATAACGGTAGAACTACGTAGGAATTCTTATTATATAAATTCTGAATTAACGATTCATTAATAACCTTAATATTGCATTAGGAAGAACATAACAACATCGCAATAATCAAATATCTTTAGCATGTAATTAATATTTTAACAATATTAATACTGAGAAATTATGTTTATTATTTGATATTTCACGTGAGAGCAGTGAATCGATTTACCCTTCATTAAGTAAGTGTTTAACTTATGAGATACATAATCAAATTTCTGCATTTCTTACTTTTTTACTTGTTACTATTTTCGATTGATACGGAAGATTGAATATATCCGTTTCACGATACAAAGGCTTTCCCCGAAACCCGTTACTAATGTCCGCCATTGTTGATGCTGCAGTTAATCGGAGTATCTCGGTAAACGTCGCCTATCGCGACTAAACGCGGCATCAAGGAGTACTCCAGTCATGCGTCGCGGGGTTAAGGAAAGGGCGTGCTGTCCGCATTGATTTACGCGGAGGAGGATGTAAGCGAGAGAACGAGAGGAGAGTCGCGCCGCGGGGTTGCGAGACGGAAGCGGGAGCGGGGTGGCCTCGGGGAGAGGGAGGTCAGAGAGAGAGAGAGAGAGAGACCGAGAGGACCACCGTAGTTGTAGAATCCGAAGCCACGTGATCGGAATAGTCGATTCCGTCCTCCGCCTTTCGGCCCTCCGGAGGAACCTTTCCTCCCGCGTCCGTCCTGCGATTTGAGTCCCACCCCTGTCCCCCAACCCCTGTTCCTCTCCTGCCCTCTCTCTCTCTCTCTCTCTCTCTCTTCATTGCTATTCGTCTCCACCACCCACGCCCGGTCGCGTGGATACGTGGTCGAACCGCCGCGAGGACACCGTATAATTATCGGATGGCAGGTAACTCGAACGCTCTCGCCCGGTTTTAATTGGCCAATTATCGTGGCGCGAATAGATGGTGCCGCCGGTCCAGATAGGCGTGAAACTTTTGGGGTGGCCTGCTCACCGAGCGACACAACGCGACTTTCTGTGACGAATATCTCTTGGCAGGAGGGTGCCAACGCGCGCGCGGATCGGGGGATACAGGGAAAGGAGGCGGGGATGGGAAAAGAGTGGGCGGAAGGGAAGAGACAGGGGGTGCATGGGCATCGAGAAGGGAAGATCGAGGGGGTCGCGCGTCGATATGTGTGCGAACAGCGCGCGCACGGTACTCGTACGTGTATTTGTGTGCGGCGAACGGATAGAATCGGGATCAGAATCGGGAGCACGAACGGGCGCAAATTGGTCACGGCTGGTCTGTCCGATCTCCGTGCCGAGCACCCCGCCACCCTTCGTCCCTCGCCCCGCTCGGCCGCTCGATCGCTCTATCAACCCCTCTCACCGTCGCATCCCACCTTCGTGCTCCATGTCTATCTCGCCAACTAGCTAACCTCCCGACTCGCGTACCGTTTCAGAACTATTAGGGATCCCCGCCTAAACCCACATCACTTTGGCAGGTGGAGTAATCCACCGGCTCCGACGCTCACCTGAGCCATAATGACGCGAGGGATGCTCTCTAGCGTTCGATGATCGACAATAGAATCGCGCTACGATTCTCATCGGACGCGTAATCAATGTGCACGATTATTCATGAAGGTTTTTTAAGTTACGTTTAACTGCCTTTCGGAGACGGAGCAACGCGGTGCTTAAGGCACCTGGATGGCGTGCGTTGGTATGCGTTACATTAGCGTCCTGAATTATTAATTAAGTTTTGGCGTACTACAAATCGAGTGGCAAACAGTGCATGCATACGGAATGCATCGCCAATGACCTCGATCCATCGTACGTGACGCTTACCAAGTACATTAATTTTTTATCTCTTGCAGCAATTAAAATATTGATTTGCAAAATGTCCATGAAGCACAAACGGCGCAGCAAATTTTTGTAAAAATTTACGACGCCATACCTTTATCGCAAAAATTAGGAAAATTAAAATTCATTTATATATATATTAACTGCGCCGATTGTAGTTCGTTAGATATTTTTTTCGATCGTAATTGTGCAATCGTGATTATTATTCGTACAAATTATAGCTCGCTACAGCTTGAAGAGAGAAGAGGTATATAACGAACAAAGATTAGTGTCGCGACTGTCGCGACGTCGACTAAATCGGCCCTAAGTGACGCGAGTAAAACCGCGCTCATTTGTTCGCGGATAATTGACATTAAGTTTAGAATGACATTTTCAAGAAAGGCGTCGTGAAAGCGATATTTTTGTAGACAGGAACGCGCAGTGAATTATTACGTTCGTCCGTTTACGTGACAAGATGGAATGAGAAGAGCGTATTTCTATCTTTTTCTGAAGCCGAGAACGCAAAGGGTGTTCCAAAATCGTCTCCGGTTTTTTTAGCTGCGGATTTTTCCATTAATTTGAAGCCACCGGTACGTAGCTTGACGAGTTTAACACGCTCGAATGAATAATGCTTCAAGCGTGCAAATGAGAACAGCGACTCTTTGAATTTTACTTTAATGGAATCATCATTAGAAAATAATCTATGAAAATATTTAATATTAAAGCACTGAAGAAACGACGATGAAAATTTTTCTTAAAAAGAAAATTACTTCAAACCTCGGAGAATATATAAATGAAAAGAATAGTGTGCTGGTTTTCTGGGGTGTCCGTATGTGCAGAACAAGCTGCGATGTATATATAATGTACGTGGCTAACAAAACGGTCGGACTTGATGAATAAAAGGTCTATTATCGCATTAACTACGGCACCCGCGATAATTAGTTTTCGCGGAACATGATAACACCGCGATACCTTCTCGCGCGGCTCAACTACTGCACCGTTACTTCACTCGAGCGCTAACCAAATAATGAGACGGTACAATTGAGAATTAGTCGAGGCACCCTTAATCCAATTTGTCATCCAATGTGATCACCATCATGGTCATAATTTTATAGGATGGAATATTCACGTTCGCAAACGTATATATGCGACGTACGGATCATCTATAAAACTATTTTAAGCTCAATCATATTTTCAATTTCGCGTCAACAACCGATCGCGTATGAAACGCTTAGAGCTTGCTGCATTATATTAGTCGAACATTTATCACCGAATACAGCATCGAAACAATAAAACAGCAATCATTAAAACTGTCAAAACGCTTCACTGTCACAATCTTTCGGTAAAGCGTATGTATCTTTCCAATCTCGCCAATTTCCTGGAAAGAATCGATCACCGTGACAATAACGGTGTTAATCTCGCCGAACAATTGGTCCCGAGCTAATTTGATGATGATTGAGGGATCGGCGGGGTAGCGAAGAGTAAACGAGAGAGATAGAAGAGAAAAGAAAAGGAGAGAGAGAGGGAGAGAGAGACAAGGAATTAGAGTGAGACGAGAAGAGCTGAAGATCACCAGAGCGACGGAGTTGACAGAGGGCGAGAGAAGGAAATCGGTATTGCAGACACATCCGCCGGTTACGTTCGATTGGCTGGCAGGGCGGTAGGCCAGCAATTACCTAAATGGTCGGGTAAACAATATCCGTGCACCGAGTTAAGAGCGGAGCGGCATCAGCACCAAGCTCTCACATCAATCCGTCCGCTTGTCCGTCCGTTCGTCGGTCGGTCGGTTGGACGGTCGGTCGTTCGGCCGTTGTGTGTTAGTCCTGATTTGATCGCTAGTACCATCCACACCCGCTCCCCGCAATCGCAGAAGGATGGAAGAAAGAGAGAGAGAGAGAGAGAGATAGAGAGAGAAAGATACCTGCGCCCCGTGTACATACCTACCACGATTATACTCTCCACCCTATACACAGGGAGATCGCTATACACAACCGTTGAAGAGGCCGCGATGCGCCGCCCCCACCGCCGACAACACACCGATGATCATCGCCAAACCCACCGAGCGTTTCGCGTTTCGCGAACGCGTATACACGCGGCGAGCACGCAATTCCTCCACACGTTCTGTCTTCCTTCCTTCCTTCCCGAGCGCAACGAATGATGCCCCGATGCCGCTCGCGTGTGCTCGGAGGGAAAAGGTGTTCCTTCATCGGCGCCGCTCGACGGAGTCGCTGTGGTGGTTAAATCAAAGACAAACCACTTTAGAGAGAACCGGTCCGATCGCGGAAAGGGGCGGAGAGACGCGCAAACGAGAAGGGGGTAAGGAGGAGAGGGAGGGTGGAAGTGGTACCTGTGTGTACACAGCCGAGTATCTGACGAAAGCTCACCGCGAGACGTCTGCACGCGACTCGTCCTCGTGTTCGTGCCTCGTCCATTCAGGGCTGCGACGCGCTCATGTAGCATATTACAGTCTCGTTTGTGTGCGTATATATATATATATATATATATATATATGTGTGTGTGTGTGTGTGTGTGTGTGTGTGGTTGAGTAAATGTGTGCAACGATGCACACGCGACCAACACAGAGGCACGCCGGTCCTCGCGGTGCGGTTCTCGGTTACGAGCGTGTTAAAGCACGTGTGTGCGCGCAACCCCTAGCGGAAAACCGTCCGGCACGCCCATTGGCAGCTTTTTGGGTAGTACGAGCGGGGTTAACCACGCCCTGTTGAGGCGGAACAAACCCCCGCTTTCGCCGTTCTACTTGGACCCACGGTGCCACCGCTCTTCGTGCGACGGCTCTCTCCTCGGCGCTAATAATACGCCGATATACCACCAATTCTGCCACCATGGCTCTACGCGGGACTCTCGCGTAGAATAGCTGCCACGGTACGCGCGCCGCGTCGAGCCACCAAAGACATTGCTAATCGCGCGTCCATGCCGCGAGGGATATCCTAAATCCACGATTTGCCTGACATCGCGAAGCTTCGACAATTCGTCACATCTGGTCTCGGAAAGTGCAATTTAATTTATATCCAATCGGTCTCGCGTTCGTCAATTGTTCCACTGTTGCGACGAATGTAACAAATTAGTGACGAGATTGATCGTGTCAGGATTAGTGACGTTCAAGGAAGGAAAGTGGAGTTCAAGGAGTTGCGTTGGATTTAACGTTGACGTGGTCGATCACAATCGGTAAGAGTGAAGTTCGCCGATAAAAGGAATATACAAACGGTTCTGAGAGTGATTGTAATTTTCGGAAGCGAGGATGAAGGGTCGCGAGACTAGATAAAAGAAGATCGTCTTCTTACTAGCGGGTAATGTGGAGGATGCAGGAAGGCAGGACCGTGTCGCCTTTAGGACCGGTCGTCCTGCAACGAGAGGAAACCGACATGCGTGCCAGTCTATCGTTACCATCGCAGGAAAGGAGACCTGTATTACTCGTACGCACCGGCGAATCCTTTCCGAGATTCGATAGCGTACGGCAGCAACAGTCGCCGTCGAGCCCACCGATCCTGCGATCCGTCACTGCCGTCGAGAAGGATCAGTACCACGAAACGGATCCGCAGGTCAGAGAGAAAAGGCCGAATGACGAAGAGGAGGAAGAGCAGGATGATGAGGAAGAGGATGAAGTCGAAGACGAGCGAAACAGGAGGAATGTCGTTGTGGACGAGGAAGACGACGAGGAACAGGAAGAAGAAGAGGAAGAGGAAGAAGGCCAGCCTGAAGGACATCGAAACGGCGGCTACCACGAGGACGGGGATATCGAGGTTGATGTGTGTCGGGAGGACGCCGACGAGAGTAATCCCAGCAGCCCGGTGGATCTCACGGCTCCCTCGTCGAGAGGCGTCGCGTCGGAGCAATTCGTTCATCCGTTCGCCAACCGCGTGCATTCTTTTACCTGTGTGCAAAGTGGTGGCCACGGACCTGCCAGCCATGGGACACCATTGTATATATCCGGACACGGCGCTACCGGCTCGGCTGTTATGACAGTGTGCACTTCCGGTGGTGTGGCGCGCACCACCACCGGCACGTCGACAGGTAGCATTACTACGACCGCCACAAGCACGGTGCAGACGAACAACAAGCGGTGCCTCGCATTTTCCGTCGAAAATATCCTCGATCCGAACAAATTTACCGGTGGTCGCGTCGTCCATAATCGTGTGCAGCATCGCCGACACCGGCGCGCCGGCAGCGTGCACGAAGGTGAATAATAAGCTTTCTGCTTTCGTCTTTTGTTATCTTCACGCAGCTTCCTAGAGCGCCTGATTGGCGTTCTCGATTAGGGAGCGCTGACATATCCGCGTCACACGGCCGAAACATATCGCCGCTATCTCAGCAAATGAACTAAGAATAACCGAACACGTGATGTCTTAAGCGGTGCGTTTTAGTCAGAATTTAATTGGTTGAAACAGAGACAGGGAGAGAGTCGGCCAGTAAACTTGAGTCATCATTTTTTTTTTAATAAACTTAATTTCTTTGATTTTGACTTGAAAGTAAACCTACCTAAAAATTGCAGAATAATACTTATTGCAAAATGATGGTGTATATAATAGTTCTTCATATATGTATAAATCAATATATTCGCAAATTCGTCTTTCATATAATCGTAAAAAAATACACAAACAAATACACAGACCATTCTCAAAATAAGCATTTGGATAATCAATACATAAAAGAAATGTTTCATTTATGAGCATTGCTTTTAATACGAAAATGGAGTAATTGGATTAATTTATTACCTCGAAAACAAGAAAAATCTTCACAGGATCCCACGCTACACGGTATTATTTGCAGTTGTTTGTAACTGAAAAAAAATGGTACTTTTCACATCGCTGTCTTCTTTAGAGTTTCGCGCGATCTCTCGAGCAATCTTTTTTCGCGTCCGGCGACTGCGTCTTAGCCCCCTTGATGCTTCACTGGTCCTCTCTCGCTTCTTCCTCGTTCTAACTTTAGACGCTAGAAGGAGGACTTCTTCTCCGACGATCGTGCAATTTTGGGAGCTGTCGGGCTATTTGCGTGTACGACGATACACGAAGATTCCGGCAAAAGTGACGACGTAGGGATATTTCACTCGAAACGTGAGAATGAAACTCTTCCAGCGTCTCATTAACGTCGTTCTTGATAATGTTAATACAGCCGCGGTCCAACCGCATAAGCGATATGTATAAGCTACACAGGGTTCAGGTAACGTGATAGGCGCTAATTTATATGAGGGAATATGATGCTAAAATAATTTACAGTGTTAAATAGTCTACACGAGTAGATGCTATTACAAGATATATGTATATTGTCCAAAGGTTACATTAAAATTTTTTTTATATTTTGCCTGATATAGAATAATTAATATTGAAAGCACATTATTTTACAGAGAATTCATATTTCTTTAAAAAAAAAGTCTCATCGCTAACTTAATTATAGGATAATTGCAACGTCACGACTGACGAAGAACTTAATTTATACCCCGATTTATATATATTTCATTCCAATTCTATGCTAAATACATCAATCGCCTGCGTTATTTTATTATAGGAATCGCAAAAGCCTCGTATTACATATGTAAACGATTAAGTCGATCCCAATTTCATCGATGTTACATACATAGTTTTTTGTCGCCCCTTCGTATCCTAACTTTGCAACGATGAGGGAAATTTATCGTTGGTGGATTGGACGAGTTCGGTGACCGTTTGCCGCGGAGGATCCCAATTTCACAGTTGACTTTCGAATTTAATGGAGTCTGGCGGGCAGACGAGAGAAGTGGTTCTGCAGGCTGATAAGGGACGGAAGAAGCGTCCCGAAGAAGGGGTGAAGCGAGGCAGAAGCAGCGACGACGGAGGTGGGCAGGGGTAGCGACCGGGCGACGGCGGCGGCGGCAGCCTGTCGGAGCGTGACAAATTGCTCCGCTAATCTGCGTTAACCAGTCCTTGAACCCCGTCATCGTCGTTCCTTTATCCCGGTACGGGACACCGGATGCTTGCGAAATCGGCATCTCGATGGACGGTCCAGGCCGCCCGCCGTGGCGTCGCGTCGCGTCGGCACAGGGCTAAGGGTATTTTTATCATCGGGTGAAGAAGGAGCGTAAGCCAGGAAAAAAAGAAAAAAGGAGAGAGAAGGATGAGAAAAGGACGCACGGATCGATCGCAGCCGTCGAAATCGAGATTACACGATTGTCGGCTCATCCATCTTACCGGGATGGTCGCCGCTTCCCATTAAAAGTGCATCAGACCCAAGCCAATCCGTTTCGACTGCCGCCACCGGGATCTCCGTTCCACCCCCGTCGCCCGGATCCGCCGCATGGAATAATATCGCCGGTTGTTATGATAATCGCGCAGCATCGCGCCGTATCGCACCGCATCGCGTCAAGCCGCCCAGAAAATTGGCTCTTCTGCATCACAATGACTTCTCTCTCTCTCTCTTTCCCGCTTATGTTCTCCCTCTCCTTACCCCTCCTAGTTGTCGCAGCATCCACGAAAGTCACCCCTCCGAGCATTGCGTTCATGATCCGAGATCCGGGATCTTCCGCTAGATTTCGACGAAATTTATAATTATCTTACGTACGCTTCGGAAACCCTGAGAGATCGCGCCGATCCGCATATCGCTTCTCGCAGCTGCTACATTCGTTATTACAAATGAAAGAATCCCTGTGTGATTCAATACGCGAGTGGGGTTAATTTTCTGCTTTTCAATGTAATAAATTTTAATCGATCCTATTTTAAGGATCTTGTAAAAATTATATGTATTTCACAGAGGATTTACTATTACGTATTCGTATTATTATACACGATATTAGAGTAATTACGTTAGAGTATTTAAATATCAATTACATGTTATTATTAGAATTATGTTATACATACATATATATCGCAAATTTATTGCCACAAGCAATGTAGGACCGTTAGGGATCTTGTTTATTGCGTATTTCCCAATCGTGCCACTTGTCGTTAAACACTGTCATTGTGTTTAATGAGGAAAACCGAAATGAGATAAGTATTCCCGTGTCTGCTGCTTTGTCGCAGCAGCACGCTGCGATCGACTCTCCCCCTTGTGTACCCTTAACGTATCCCTTAGGGACTCGGCATACATCCCCGATCGCTTCGCTCGCACATAACCCGCTTGATCGTGGTTAATGAAGAAGATCTAAACGATATGAATGGTCTTCCATTCGGCGATTCTACCGCCATAAAAACGCAATGACAGAAACACGCAGTGACAGAATCTGCAGTCGTTAATTTCCTAATGAACTCAATTAATTTTATATCGTCGCAGCTGTCATACTATTAGGCGACGAAACGACGTTGATAATACTGCTCTCAAGAAAATAGTTTCATTATTCTTTCAGATTTGCATTAACAAATATACATTACATTTTTTAGGACAAATGCGTAATTCAGGACAGCATTTTGCAATAAGTACTAATATTTTTATTAAATCTAATTTCTGTGGAAATTAAGCCTAAATTATACTCAAAGTAGCCCAAAGCCACGACAATTGATTAATTAATCAATTTCCATTTTGGATATGTATTTCCAATCTCATCATATATTTTTCAATTTATAAATTTAACAATTTTAAGTTGCGTTACATTTAAATTGTTAATAGTTTGAAAAAAATTACATCACAATAATTGAAATTTTATCGCGCTAGATATAGAACGTACTGACATTAGAAATGAAAGAAAAAGAGAGAGCGAGAGGGAGAAAATTCGAAAAGAGATACACTTGGCACACCTGACATTGTCAAAGACCGCGAAATGCTCCGGCTGACAAAACAAAACGCAATCCTCGGTGAAGCGGACGAGTGATGAAGTGAGAAGAAGGAGAAACAATATAAATTACGCAATTCAATTAGACGCAATCAATCGGCGCCGACCAGGTATATCTCGATGTGGGGACCACCGAGTTATACGAGAACGGTATATAGTCAGTGGGAAGAAGGCCAAAGAGAGAATCGAAGAGAGAGATGGGGAGATGGGAAAAGGTAGCCGCTTGGCGGCCTGTACGACGGGGCAAGAACGATCGCGCGTTAACGAGATACAAATCCCATTACGGCGTAAACCTTCTCGATCCGTCGCCCCCTACGGACTTCCAACCCCCAGGCACTGTGCTAGGCTGTAGGCTATGGGCCACGAGCCACGCCAATTCGGATAAAGTCCCACTGTCTCCCTCTTGCTTTCTCTCTCGGTCTGCCTTGCTTACTCCATCTTTCTCTGTCTCTTTTACTGCCTTCAACGTACTGCCGACGTACCGTCCTCGTCACTTTCCGCCTATCCTCTCTATGTCATTCTCTTTCTATCTCTTCCTCTCTGTCTCTCTGGTTTTGTTCGGTAGGCTATCCCCACTCGCGGCATCCCAGGGGCACCCCAACCCCTACAGACCAGAGCCAGGGAATATCTGTCCCCGGGACATCTGCGTGCTGATTGAATCTCCAATCTCCTCTCTCATTGAGCGAACGATTGGCCGTTTCTCTCTTCCTCCGTCCCCGCTTTTCTCTGTTCTTCTCTGATTCGCGCTCAAATCGTTCCGTTCTCGCAGGCTCGATCGGCGACTCGGCTACGCAATGCGGCTTTTTCGCGAGATGCAAGAAGCGATACTTCCTCGTGACGAATCGTCTCAGTCACGAATAAGAATTCGAATTAAACATTGCTCGGTAAGCGACACGAACGCATACAGGTCATTAATTGATTACTAATAGCTAAAATTTCTGTTATAGTTAAAAGATGATACAAAATTATATGCCAATCTATCAGCATATTATGTATATAGAATGTACACTGAAAAGCTAATAATAGAAGTCTTCAATTTGAAAATATGTAACGTGCTTTGTTATCATATTTTTTCACAATTATATCTTTCGAGAATTTGAAGTCAATTTTCTTTTGGTATAAATCAAATTTCAGCAAATTAAATTAAAGAAACGTAGTACGTGTGCTGAGTGAAGTGAATTTCCGTTAAATCTGTAAGAATCACCTCGTACAATGCGACGTCTACGCCGCAATTTTGTCCCTCGTATAATCAATCCTCGTCATCCGACACCGATCCCGTATCATCGCTTCTCCCTTCGTGATTACCTCTCATCCACGTAACACAAAAGTGATCCCGCAGTTATTATTTTCAGATGGCGACTCGCGGGGCGAGTTCGCCTGCGGCAGCGGCCAGGAAGATGAGGAAGGTACACCGGACACCATTATGGAGGAAATGGAGGAAGACGTTGAGGAGGAAGAGGAAGACGAGGAAATTGAAATGCGAGTCGTGGATCAGGATTCGGGCAGTGTCGGACGGGAAAATTCAACTAGCGGCGGTACCAACACGACTACAACGAACTGCAAGAAACGGCAATCATCGTCGTCGTCGTCTACATCGTCGAGTGGCGTTCAGGTACAAAACTGTCAGGGTCAAGGTCAAAACGGACAGAACGGCACTAGCGGCAGTGGTGGTGGTGGTGGTGGTGGTGGTGGTAGTGGTGGTGGTGGAGGCGGCGGCGGAAGTAATAGTAATACCAGCGGCAAACCCAGAAGAGCGCGGACGGCCTTCACATATGAACAGCTGGTCAGGCTAGAGAACAAGTTCAAGACGACCAGATACCTGTCCGTGTGCGAGCGTCTGAATCTGGCGCTCGAGTTACAGCTGACTGAGACCCAGGTGAAGATCTGGTTCCAGAACCGGCGGACCAAATGGAAGAAGCAGAACCCGGGGCTAGATGTGAACAGCCCCACCGTGCCGACGACGCCACCGCATCCGTCGCCGTACGCGCCCGCCTTCCTCTTCGCCGCGCATCCTCACCAGCACCCATTGCCACACTCGCACGCGCACCCACACCCGCATGCCCACGTACACCACCCGCCGCCGCCGGTGCCGCCGCCGCCGCCCGGATACTACCACCCGGCGGCCCCACCTTATCCGCCGACCGGACCGACCTTCTTCGGCCATCATCTGTCGGCGACTTCTGCTGCGACTGCGTCAGGACCACCACCAACCTCTACACCTTCCTCCACCGGCCTGGCTCTCTCGTCTCATCCGCATCCGCATCCGCATACGCATCCGCACGCGTAGCGAATTCGGCGATGATACTCTATGTCAACGTCCTCGCCTTTGTAGTCCTCGGCAAGGAAACGGTAGGCTCGTGTGAGTACTTCCGGCCGTGGCAAGAAAAGTACCAGGATATGAAGAAACGCAGATGTACACGTTCGTAGGAAAAAAAAATTATAAGCTCTTATTGGTATCATCCGGACGAGCTCGCCAACAATTCGTCATTTCTTTTGGTGATCATTTCTCTTGGTCATCGAAATTGTTTTTTACCAAAGAGTACGTATCTTTTTTACATTATAAAGAAATAAATTGGCCATTTTGAAAATAGCATAAGTTCGTAATTTTTGCAGAAATAGGCAATAGGATATATTATATACACAACAAAAAGACAAAAAAATTAATTTTTATTCTTATTCCGCTTAAAAGCAATTTATAATTAAAAGAAAACATTTAGCGTTTGTTTATTTCAATAATTTTAATTCCTGGACTTATGTTGTTTTCAAAATACAGATACTACTGAACAATATTTTGGTGTCGGAACCGATTTTTGTTTTATATATACATGTCTAAAAAGAAAATTGTTGGAACCTAATTAAGTATTGAATTGGATGATGGGTGTAATGTTTTCGTTTGTTGGATCGGGGCGCGTAAGCGCCCCCAATGTTATATTTTGCCTTCCCGTTGCGCACGTGGAACGACTCGATAGCATAATCGGTTTACGTAGGGTGACGTTCAAAAAACGTATCATTCCAACGCGACACAAACATTTAAATTCCATGAGTATTTTCCTCTAAACGTCGAGCTTTGGACTAGTAGTGAAGAGAACAACGTCTTTTTTAAAACGTACGCACTCGTCTCTCAAAAGGTAACCTGACATTTGACAGAAGATGGAATGGTAGAAGGCGGAACTTCGTTAAAAAGTTTTGATTGCTTTTGCTTCTCCAATTTGCACTTATCGCCTCTCACTTTTGAGCTTTGCGTAGTAAAAATTAAACAGAGTCGTAAATTATTGTCCGGAACTGGCGCGCGAGTAATTCTTCATCCAATAAAAAAGACTTCGGTACTTTTCTCCAAGTAAAGTAGAATAACACGAACACCCGAGTCCTTGTCGTTTTCTCACCTTTGTAATATACTCCGTTCGTCGCCGCGGTTAAGCGACGGAAGAAACTTTTGTCTTAAAGGGAAGTAGATTTTATCAGAAACGCTCTTATATATATAGCAGTAAGGTGCGTGCGTGTAAATGAATACGCGAGAATGCATGTGAGAGTGCAGCGATTGCAATTGTCGAAAAAAAAATTAGTGAGCAATGTTTCGTGCTGATCGCAAAAACGAGGCACATTCGGAACGTAGCGATCGTTCCTGTGTAAAATAAAAATCATACGTTACGCTCGTAAAAACCTTCATCCAGTGTGTATAGATACAAATAATCCCTGGTACGTGCGACAAGGATAAAGATCGATTTTGCTTACCACACTCGAACCGTCGTGTTATAACAACAATATCTCGTATCGTTCACGGTCCGCGTTTGCCATGGGACAATTCCGCGCTGCCGGGTGAAGTTACAAATTTTATCTTATCCGCTGTCTAATGCCATAATGCCGCTACAACGATTATAAAGTATTGAATGCGATATCAGCATGAGTTCAATTTAAAAATACAATAGAGTATATTTTATTTTTACAATTTATTAATTTTTCTTTGCTACGAATAGATACAAAGAACAAGTATAGAGACATTTTTCTCGTTTAAATAAAATCGAGAATCAAACTTAATTCCGGTTTTTCACGATACACTAATCGGCACATCGAAATCAAAATCAATTTATCGTTACCCAACAATTTTTAACTTTGCGACACTTTGATTTTTACAGCGTCTGCAGAAACGTTTCTGCAGAAAAAGGGCCATAAGTTCAATTAAGGCGGCGCTGAAAGTCAATTGTTCCGTATCTCTCTGAATCTTAGGGTCGTAATTGCTTTCCTACCTTCTCTCTCGCAGCTCGCCGATTACGTTTTTTTTCTTTATCAGCTCTTAACGAGCGGCGATCGCTCGTCTGACGTTCTCGATAGCGCGGCCCATCTGATTTCGAGCACGAGAGAAAAGTGGTTCTCGTTTTTGCGGAAAATTAAAGGCGAAACGCTACGAAGGGAGCCTCCGAGAGGAGGCGAGCGGGAAGACGCGCTAAGTGAAGTGAACCATTAGACGGCCGGATGTTAGTTCTGCGTTATTCGTTCTTTGAAAGACACAGATCTTCGCAAAACCCGCACCGCGGTCTTTTACGCATAATTCCGATCATATAACGCCGCCTTGTTCGCGGTTTTCAGAGGCAGCCACGTTCAATTGACGGAAAATTGCTCGCGCCTTGCTTTGATGCTCAAATTAGAAACTACCCGGTCGGGCTGCGCGACACGCGTCGTCGGCGAGCTGGCCACGCGCTTATGTACATCTTAATTATGAATTGAAGATAAAAGCATCTCTGTACATCAACAGAGGACAAAGTGACTCCTACGCTTGTTGTTAAATGTTATTTAAATACTGAAGCTAATCAGCTGTGAGAGTCCTTTGCTACTGGACCGACTGAAGGATGACTGAGTCTTTTTAGAAGAATAATTTTTTGTTTTATACGTAAATAAAGGTAAGTTCGTTTTGTAAGCTGCGAGGAACGTGGATGTATACACTTTTCCATTATTGATATAAATTATAAATTTAAAAAAGGATATTTAAACGGGCATTAGTCAAAATAATTTCTCACGTTTATTCTGGTTTGGTAAAGAAGCTTAATATAATATATTAATAATATTTTATAACAACGATCAATTTTGAACAAAAAAGCAATTTGAACGAACTTTGAAACTTACTCATTCTTTCACTATTATATTCTTATTTTGACTCTTTCGTCGGATCTTCTGTCGAAACGACGGTGTTGTCGAAGCAGGAGTCAAAAGGAAGTTAAATCGACGCGAACGGGAATACGAAAGGAGCGACGGGGATGGGAAAGAAGACGGATCCGAGAGAAGGGAGAGATGATCCGAGGGCGCTCGAAAAGGTAGGAGTGGCTGTCGGTCGGTCGCCGGACGATTCTCTCGAATTAATTCTTAGGGGTGGATTTGGGAAAGGGGCTGCTGTGTGCCGCCGCCACCGCCTCTGTGGGGTGTGAGTAGAACGAGTGGACCGTGAAATAACCAACCCCCGCGCGACACTCGCACTCCCCGAACGTTTCGAACATCGACAGTGGCGTAACTTCGTTATACGTTTCTACGTGTCGCGAAAGATTTTTTTTCTAGAGAACTTTTCCGCCCCCCCCTTTCTCCCCCGGTTTCCCTCATCTTGCCTCTGCAGTCGCAGACGACGTAAGAAGCATTTAATTAATGATAAACACCGCGCTCGTTACACTCGTCGAGCGTTATGCTCTTAAGTAGCTACGTCTGGGAAATTTATTTCCTCTGCTTGAACGTTGTCGCGGAAATTATCTTAATCGGTCTTAATCTAGCTATTAATTAGCTCTATGTTCAGTTTACAGAAATCTCTTAATTGTTGCTGTAATTATTCTGAAATATTTATGGAATACTGCATGGAGCGCTCCAGTCTCAAATATATCTCAAATATATATATAACGTGTCAATATCTCTACCAACTTCTATTTAGTTTGATTGCTTCGATACGCTGAATATCGTGAAATTACATGACAAAAATAAATCTTTGAAACATTCAGTAATGATTGAATTACAATTCTATCAAAGTATATAAAAACGATTTAAAAAATAATAGAACGAAATCTTTTTATTCCTTCGTGCTATGAAGACTTGTATTACGGATTATTCTAGAGAGAATATATTTTATAGTGAATCGGATGTGTTAATTCGCGCGATATCGTCGCGCGGAAGAGAAATAACTCTAATCTGAGCCGAGCTGCGCTCTCGTAGCGTGAACGTTGACGGGTTAAACAGAGTTGTACCGCTCTGTGTTCTCGGATTCGTATGGGGATTACTCGCTTGAGGTCGTGACACCACACGCACCGAGAGCAGCAAGGCACGCCACTGCAGTCAGTCCATTCCAGTTAAGCGTGTAATAGTTCAATAGCTGTCGCAGCCGTGTCTGCGAATACGCCGAGACTCACTACTGCGTACCCTACGCGCATAAACGCGTATTTATACGAGCGTTTAATCGCGCATTACGCCCTGCGGTATTTCTCTATACTTCTCCTTCCTCCCCATCGCTAGCGAAGGAGGAAAATATCGTGATGGGATTAATTTCGATTTTTTTAAACGTTGAATTGCTGACGTTCGCGTGCAACGATAGATATTTATTAAATTTTTAGTCAGTCACATTTACAGTATAAATCATCTTGTGAATCAGATTTTCTCTTACTCAATTGTTTTTAACATTCTAACGGTTCTTATTTTAATGAATCACGTTAAAAGATATCTTGCAGTGCACCCTCTTTCTTAAAAACTTCAAGTTTTACAGTTACATTTATATTTTATACTTTTTCTAAAGTATAAAAATGTTTGAATATTCACCTCTTTTTACAATCATTGTATTCCTGAATAATCTGAAGCAAATTTCTCTCTAGAAAAATATATATACTTGCACTGATTTTTTTATGTAATACTTACGAGCGCGTACGTCATGTTCAAGATCTCCCTCCCCCAACTTTCGCGCGGCGCTTTCATGCACTTTAGCTTAACCGGGAGATAAAAGCCGCTTCTTACCGGAACGCCTCGATACGCCTCCTTCCATCAAGTATTCGTAGTTAAATCGGATAGCAGGCCGCGTAGACGAACAAAAGCCTCGACGGATCGATCGATCGGCGGTGAGCCGTTATCTTTCACGTCCGCGCTTCTCTCTTTCCTTGTTCAGCCTCTGTCACTCTGTTTTCTGCCATCACCACTGGAACGTCTCTCGATTGTCCTAGGTATCACGGTTACAACGTACGTACGCGCGTCAGGGGAGATCAACGATTATGAGCTTGCCAATTCGCTTTTTCGCGCGCCGTTAGTTTCTCATCAGTTCGCCTTCGCGTCACGCTTGTTATAGCTAAATAGAGCCTATATACAGCTAAGCTGTGCTCTCTGTCTCTTTTTAATCATATTTTTATTTATTTTTATTTAAATACTAATAATACGAATAAACAAGAAAATATATAGAATGCATTACATTTTTGCTAGAAAGAATTGATTTCAAGTTCTCTAAAAAATCTATAGAAATAAATATGCTTACAAGCGCGTAGAATACTCTTTAAATAATGTATATATTAACAAAATTGCAATCTCCTTACAGTTTTCGATAATTGTACCTTATTTAAAGGATTAACTTTTAATAAAAAAAGAGAAGGATATTAACACCTGTTTAAATCTCTATGAAAGGCGTCGGTTAATTATCTAGCTGTTTTGATAATTTACTTACTTTTAGCGTTAACGAGATCAATATTAATTAGAGCAAATTATTATCTAAATTCTTGTTCGTTATTTGCATTATATCTACGATACTGTGCGACATGGAAAGAAACAGAAAATCATTATACAATTGCTTGACTAGCTGTCAACATCATGAACTCTTTAGGAACACTAATCCAGACAAAATCCAATAAGTGATTATGATAATTAACGTCGCATACGTTCGAATACACCGACAATAATGTACATATACATTAGTCCGCTTTATTTGACAGAGAGTAGACGAGAGAGAGTTGCGCGCGTACTCGTGAGCACGTGCGACGTGTACGGGTAAGTGTATAGGTGCAGGCAGGAACGGAATTCGGTTCGACCTCAACAGTGCAAACAGAGGCATTGATTTCACCGCTTTCAAACACCCCCTAGCAAAGCGTCAGTCGCTCGGGGTGGTCCCTGGTTCCGTAGGTGTAGATGTACGTGTATTTGTGTGTGCTTGTGCGTGTGAGAGACCTGCGCGTTCAGACGAACTTGTGGATGGACGAGCGAAGGACGACAAGGACGGCGGCGACGATGATGACGACGACGTCGACAACATCCAACGTTCCTTGTCCTCGACGACGCGGCCCTAATAATAATGCTAATTGAAATCAGCACCGCCACGAAAATCGGTAGCGCAACCCTCCGGGCTTCCACGCTCGAGTGGATTGCGCTTCAAATCGGATACCGACCTTCTCGTGTCTCCACGAGCGATTAAATTTCAACGATTCGTGCGACGGTTAAAATATAAAATAATATTCACCAGAGTGCTTAATAACTCCGCTCGCGTTATCGACGTCGCTCGATTATGCGCAAATGCGTCAAGTGCATCAAGTCTGTGAAAAAATATAATCTTGCAATCTGATTGAAAACTACAATTTGTGCGCGATAAATAAGGAAGAAAAATTATTACATTAAATCTAGAGACATTATAAAAATTTCTCTTTATTTCTTTCACGCGCGTTGAAAAAGATTCTATACCCCAACAACAGAGACCTCTTTACAAACAAGAGATACATTTAGTAAAAATAATTAATCCTTTAATATTCTTATTTTTTATGTAAATAGAGCAAACTTTATTTGAAAATTTGTCTTATTCGACACGTGGAAATTAAATGAATATAACTGCAGGCTATTGAGCCTTGCTTGATCCATCTTATTCATCCAGATCGGTTTTTATCGTGACATATAATTATTTTGCAGCTATACATATATTATTAAAAAAAGCTTGCACGATGTTTACTGAAAAATCATACATGACAGTTAATTAAGCACCAATGGACGGTCTCTTTTGTAACAACTTGACTTTGAAAAACGAAGAATAACAAGTTTAGCGTAGCAGCCGTAGCAGGCCCAGAATATGTCGGTGTACGTCATGGTCCCCGAGAGAAACATCGTTGACGGTCTCGATGAAACTCGCTCCGTGAAACAATGAGGTATGGCGCGGATTGCACGGTCGGTCAACCCCCGTCCCTATTCCGAATCCGCCAAGAAGAGAGCAGTCAGGGTGGCAGTAACCCGACTGTGCCGGGGTGCAGGTTCAGGGCGGGATATAGGTGGGTGGCACGCGGAGAGTAGGACGGTGTTGAAACGGGGTACGGGGAGAAGGCGCTCGATGGGCACGCGGGGGTGCACGGGGCGGGAGGATGGCGAAGCGAACGTTTAATAAAAGATGCGCAGAGATAGCGCCATTACCCCGGCTTGCATTATTTACCGGCAAGGCAACTCTCTGGCCGCGTTCCGCCGCAGTCGCCCGCCGCTATACGTGCGCGTGTATACGAGTATGTCACGTGTGGCCGCGTGTGCGTGCACGTATACGTGCGTCCGCGTAAAGTAATACACGTGTAAAGACGGCACACGACGTTACTCGTGTGACCGCCCCTTCTAACATCACCCACAGGAAAACCCTCCTCGTCTCGGCTCGAGGAAGAATGAGCAGCCTACGAAATCGGGCAAATCTTCAGCTGCGTAAGAGCATCGCTGACAATTTGCTCCACACAGACGGACACGTTAATCTCGTTGCGGTCGAAATTAGGAACAGATTTAGACAATTCCTTAGTTAACCGAAAAGAAGCTCGTTGATTTACAATTTGATATTACAAAATAAAGTATGAACAAGAATAATATATAATAATAGATGCATAGATTTTTTCCTCTTACATATTTCCTATAAATAAATTTATCAAAAACTTTTGAAACAAAATACTTTTTTATTTAATTTATTTGTCTCCGATATGTGTATCTTTTCTGCAATTTCCAACACGATTTCCTTAATATATAATAATAATGTCATAAAATTTTTTCATGTACGGAATAAAAATTAAAATTACTTCATTATTACTTCTTTATTCATTGTTATTTTTGTGATAAACATGTTGTGTTGTATTATCTTCTGTTATATATGACAACTAATCCTGAATGGCCGAGCGATTTGCGCCATCATAACCCAAGACGCCCTCGAGATCCGCGGTTGCTTTCATCGCGATCAAACGTTGGGAACTGAGCCCTGCGCGCGAATAAACCTTTATTCATCCTCAGACATACTTTAGATAAGGTACATTCGAAGACAAAAGGACGAAGGGCGCGCCGCACCGTTTCTGTAATGTAATGTTGGCGATACTTTTACGATTGTATTAAAGCAATGAGAAAAGCAATGTGAAATCTTAATATCAAGACATTTTTTATATATACTATAGAGAGACATGCTTGTGCAAACAAAATGCATAAAGCTTAGAGACATAAAGTTCACTTCTCTTACTCTTTCATGTCAAGTCTGACACTTGAGAAACTATAACTGCTTTTTGGAGCCCTTAATTCTTGTTGAGGACTCAATCTGTTAATCCTAAATTTATTATATTCGTTCAAACTTAAGTAATGCTAAAATCACAGAAATAACAGATCTAGCTATTTTAATCGTAAAGTATTTTTTATCGACTTCTTGCCTCTAAACCTTAAAGAAAAGATCGATTTTGTTATTGACATAAATATAATATTTATTTGCTCTGATACATAAGATAAAAGGCTATTCTAAATAGAAGTCAGCTCTCGATTATTTCGCTATTTTACATGATTAAGCAATATTTTATTATTCGCGTTAAGAAAATGCGTTTGTTTCGATCGTTGCCGTCGGACTCGTCGTGCGCGCGATCGAAGAAAGCCTGCCCTTTCCTTGCTACAAAGTTCTCTCCTTTCTCTGACCGTCCTGTGTGCTCTACGAGCGGGAACCGTCGTAACGAGGAACATTACTCCGGGGGATGGAAAACACCGTTAATTACCTCCCGTAGGGCCGTTCGTTATCCGCCGGACCTTCCCCTCCCTTGGCCGGTGGTGTGCGGTTCGCCCAAATTGCCTTCTCACTTCCTGGGCGAAGATCGGCGCGATTACGCCCGAGCCGGGGCGCTGTTACTCCTCTTGTACTTCGTTTGTTGTTTCGCACTGGTGTGAAATGGGCAGGACCCGGAAGAAGGAGGGAAGGAAGGTCAAAGGGAGACGGACAACAACACGAGGGAGAGAAAGATCAAGCGGGGAACTTTAGAACGATGGAAATGGATATAGGTATGCGCTCGAAAGAGACCGAGAGGAGTTGAAATTTCGTGGCAGCGGGAGGACGGAGGAAAACAGGAGAGGGTAGTTGAGAGACAAGAGGAGATCTGAAAATACGAGACAAGGGAGGGATGAGGGTAGAGAGGAAAGGAATAGAACGGGGAGATATAGTCACGTCGAGGGATAGCGAAAGAGACAGTTTCTCCCTCGGTGACGAAAGGCGAGAGGGGCAGAGAATGCGCGAGAACAGGGAGGGGGTGGAAAGCCGAAAGGCGAACTTGACATTTATATCGGGGATTCTCGGCTTTGCACCGTGAGGAACCCTTTCAAGAGAAGGATCTCGCGCACGCGACCGCTTGTTGTAGAAGAAGAGGGTGACTCGCGTTTGCTGAGAGTGTGTACATAAACTTCTTCGAATTCTTCTTCAGTAGTCTGAAATCCTTTCGTTCCCCTTTTCCCGACGTTTTCTTGCGTTTAACACGAAAAATTATATCCGGATATCTTGCGCTAGAAGGGCCTTCTATCAAAAGACGCTAATCGCGATGTTCTGCAATTCTCAATGTTTTAGAAATTTCGATTATACTTGTGTGAATATGAAGATATTTATACGTGAAATGAGATAAATCTTTTATTTTTCCTGCTTTTCAGTATGAACTAACATTTTAATTTTAATTAAATAATTCTTTTTCTTTTCTTTAGGATTATAACTACAAAAGAACCTACTAACTGAAACTTCAATTACGAAATAACTGTCGATCTTGTAGGTGTACAATATTAGCTTTTATTATCTCCATTGTCAAAATTTTTTATTCCATAACCTCGTAATTAAGTATCCTTATTTATTAATGTACAAGTTGAATAATTGTTTTCTAGCAAATAATAAGGCACGTAATTAATAATTTCAAAATTAACAATTTCAAAATAAATTATAATATTTCGTTATATTTAGTATCGCACAATTAAATTAATATGCTCTGTTAATGTCACATCAATCGTTTCAAATAACATCTGTTTGCACAGTAACATCAAATCGATAAACATATCAAGATAAAGTTAAAGATACAAACTAGCGGATGTATACTACTTATCGCATGATAAATTCAGCTTTCTGTATTATCGGATAGTTCGACCAAGCGAAAATCACAATTGGAAATGGCAATTATCACAGATAGTGATAAAAATGTTGCCTATAGTGGGTGAAATAGGAAATGTATTTAGTTACGGACGATTAAGAGAAACGATATTTACTATAAACGGTAAAGTTTTTCGCAAATTTATCATTTAGGGGTACAAACTTTATGATGGTAAGGCGAAGTTATTGCCTGTAGTTATTCACTCTCAGGAACACAGGGCTGTGGTTGGTGCTGCCTCCACTCCAAGGGTATCATCCCTTGCGAACAGTTCGCTCCCCGGATATTCCATGTATTTTTCGTTGGTCGGCAAGTGCCACTAAACTCAAACGGTAAACGGAAACTTACGATTATTTTCTTGATTAAGTGTTGCGATTTATTAAAATATACCATATACATTGTTATAATTTTTCTAAGTAATATACAAAAGATTTATGTCTATTCATTTTATGCTTAATTTAGATTGATATTTAGCATGAATCTAAAGTTTAGTTAACACTATAACTTGACGCTAAAAAAATTTTATTTACAAATGCTTATTTAATAAAACTAATGAAGCAAATGTATATGTATAAATTTTCATTGTGATCGTTTTTAATGTAATACAAGTATAGAGTATATTCACAAAAATGTGCGATAAAAAATTGTGAGTATATCCCACAATTCATCTCATGAATAGAATGAATAAACGTTACATATATCTATATAAATCCTGAAATATTTTTTAACGTTTTTTCATCATACACAAATAAAAATCAGTCATCGTGCATCAAAAGAATCAAAGGAACATCAGATACACTCTATACGAACTATTGATATAAACACAAAATAGATTTTCATTGATTGGATAGCGTTTTTATTTGTCTTCAATATCTTTAAATGAAATAGAATTTTTGAATAAAATAGATAAAAAATAGAATTTTTAAATAAAATAGATAAAAAATAGAATTTTTCGACTTTTCGTTTTATATAAATTTTTTCTTCTCTTGTCGTGTAGTCTTGTTATATTCCCGACGTTTTATTACTTGATTTTATCGTTAATTAAATTAATTGTGGAAGGAATATTTTAATCCTCAAAAAAATTAAAATCTATGTTCTTAATTCACAATTTAGTGTTTAATTGCTAGATATATTACTTTTAATCTTTCAAATAAATAGAGAATATTTCTAACAATCGCGATTAATTAACCCCGATATTATACCGATTTTCACGAAAGTTTACATCTGTTATGTGATGAGATATCTTGAGGTACGGTCGTGTCTTTGACGATCGGAGAACAACCAGAGAGTTTCATAGAGTTGCCAAGTAACAAGGGCTCACTATCACGGAAAATCGCGGATGAAGTAGCAAACGCATTTGCCGCGCCTGCTAATGAGGTCGTTTAGCACGGCTCCTCACTAGTCTCTGGAGATCCGCGTTAATGAATCGGAGCTGAAATTGGTGCACCGTGCCGCTAACAGTGCATCGCGCCAAAGCGGAATGTGCATTGAGGTTTCGATGTCTGAACGTACAATTAGCCGTCGTATCGATGACAAATTGATACGCTTGCGAGAAAAGAGAACAATTTTCTTCCCAATGTCACAGCCAATATAAAAAAGAAATAATGTAATGGCACACGCACTCATTGCACGGTTTGATCATTGAACATTGATAAATTTCTTCAAAGACTTTAATTTTCGAAAGCGCACCGTATAATTATTACCATCTTTATCCACGTATCTGCAATGATAAGAATAATTAATAACACACAGCTTTTGCCAATTTTATCTCGGATTAAATATCAAATATATTTTTGACATTCTCATATATTAACCTTATTTTATTAATAAAGAAAAAAAGGATGCTAGTAATTGCGGACAAGACAAAAGTTTTATAGTTGCGAGATGTCTGCTTTTATTATTCAAATATAAATTTAGTAGAAACGATGGTACAGGAGTACCATTATAGAAGGAGATATCATTCGTCTCTTCGACCAATAGAATATTTATGAATTATTACGGATACCAGCCAACGGGCCGTCAGCGAGCAACGTCGGATAATCCGACAACTATTTCCTGCCGGGAATTCAATGTAAATGCTGATGTGCGCGTGGAGGTCGCGTTATTTCAAAGTTCGATAAGGAGACGCGGCCCAACGGCGCGGCGGTGGCGAGCGTGATCCCGGCAAGATGGCGGGGACCCGGAAATTCATAAGAATCCCGGTAAGCCGGGGGGATACACCCACGGAGCGGTAGACGAAACCTCGTCGCGCGATTTGCCCCCTTCGTCTTTCATCCCTGTCCCCGCCCGTCCCACGGCCACCCCATCCCCTTCTCCATCTCCGCGCGGTAACAGGAATAGGAGTCCTTCTGGAGCGAATCCGTCGCGGGAGCCATATCGGCGGTAAACCGACAGATTGGAGCTTGCCGCCTTAATGCGCGCGTGGTTGGCGGGGGGTTCGGAGGCAACGGGGTGGGTGACAAGGCAAACAAATTTATAGGTCTCTTATCCGAAAGATACACGGGATTATCCCCCGGGTCGCGCGCGCCGTCGCGGGTCGCAAGGGACAGAAAAAGACACGAAGCAAGAGTGAGAGAGGGAGAGAAGGGGAAAGAAGGTGAATCTCGAAAGGTAAAGCTCGAAAAATCGTAAAAACTTTATATAAGTCGACTGAAGGAAGATATTCAGGGCATCCGGACGAGGAAGGAGGGAGAAAGAGAGAAAGAGAGAAAGAGAGAGAGAGAAGGAGAGGCAGAGAGAAGCGCCGGCAGGGGTTAGCGCCGGCAAGATTCAATGAAGGGCGGTGAAACGGCGACCCGAGGGGGGAAAGCGGGAGAAGGAGCACAGTCTCGAAGGAAGCACGGGGTTTTGTGCATGGGCGACGGCGAAGCGTTTCAGCAACTACGGAAAGGAAGAATCGAGGGGCATCCGGCGCGCGAGAGGAACATCTCGAGGAAAGAGAAAGGCGCGGAGGATAGAAGGAAAATCTGAGAGTGGAAAAAGGATAAAAGGTAAACGTGGAGAGAGCGAGAGAAGAATGTGGAAGAAAGAAGGAGGAGAAAGAGAGAATACGAGGGAGCTGGAAAAGCGCGAGAAGAGTATAAACAAGAAGACAGGAGGGAGAAGGAGTAGAAGGAGACGAAAGGGCGGGCGAGGGTCGATTCATTCTAATTCGGTTGTGAAGGCTACAGCTTGTCCAACAGCTCGGCGGTATCTGTGGGGTGGCTTCTGGGTTGCTAGTGTCGCTGCCGATGTGACTGCGGACCGCGTACCTCCGCCTCCTCGTTGTCCTCTTTTCTGCTCCCGCTCCTCCTCCTCCTCTTCCCTACGTAGATCCGTTCGGCCGATCCGACACCATGGCTCTACCTCCTCCGAGGAAAAGGGCATTTTTCAAGCGCGCGATTCCTCTTGGACACACACGTTGTCAGGATGACAAGTCGAGTCCGCATTGGAATAGGACGGGTGCGCGAGCTTAGGACGGAGACGAGACGATGGCCGTTGGTTCCAGACTGTTGTTGCTTGAAATGAAATGAACCGGGCCGTTGTCCCCGACGTTATTAAGCCGACAAAAGTAATGAAATATTAATATAGATGAATTATCGCGTTAAAAAAACAGCTCAGATATTTTTGCTATCAAGGATCTAAGAAATATCCAAATAGTTAAAAAAATCTAGATTCCGTATTACTTTTTAATTTTCGCTATATTAAATAATGTCTATGATTAACCTTTAAATTAAATTTCGGTTAACATAAGCGTCGCTAACGTTATTCGAAGTTTGCGTATCTTCGGTGAGATCGCGCACACCATACAGTTCTCGAAATTAGTTGATTTGAATCTATTTTCGAGATAATTATGTAACGGGATATCGAAATAAACGGGATATCGAAATGCGATTTCGAAACGATAATCCAAACGATTGTGATGAAAAGCGAAACGTAAATAGAGATAGCACTGAAATCCATCGCGTCCCTACTGTAATTCCGTACAGTCGCACAGAGGTGTAATATTTTCATCGCGAATTTCTTCTAGATGTTGACCTCTTTATCCGTCGCATCAATTTTTTGCGCTTCCTTCTATCCGGATTTCAGACCAAATGTAGCGAGGATACACTGTCTCTCTCTCTTTTTCGCAGTGATCTCTCGCACGGAACCATAGTCGGCGAAATTTCACAGCGACGAAAGCCACCGCGGTGACAAGTAGCGCCATAAATAGGCCCGATACGACAGATACGTCGCATTCTCGTTCGTTCTGCCGCGCCTTTAGCCGCCACCTCGATACCTTCTCGTACTTTATTCCGATCCCGTTTCTTGGAGGAAGATCCGGGACCATCAACGAGCGGATTCTACCACCCCTGTGTATGCTCGAATCAGGCACGAAGTTATATCGCCGTAGCCGAAAAATAAAATGCGTTCCTTCGTGTATTTTTCCAGATACACGATACGCGAACAGAATTTTATCTTAATTATTGTTAGAAGTATTCGTGACTTATTTCTCTTTATTATTTGACATCTTATTGATATATTCTCAGTATAATTTTTATTTTAATATTATTTAAAATTAAATATCGATTCAAAAAATGCTGTAAAAATTATATTTCTATGCCATGTTATATTAAGATGCGAAATTTAATCGAAACTTGTATATGAAAACGGAAGGAATTATTTATCGGCTGAAACCATAATACAATATCTGCTTTCAAGAATACATAAAATTTATTGCGATTATTTTTCTGATGACAGTTATTTGTAATAGATCACTATTACTTCATGATGACCAATGATCAATGGGCTAAAGTATGATGTATAATCAATGCGTGTAGCTTATATACTGTCAAGTGTTTGATGATACAACACTCGAATAGTATTTTTTGCCGTGAAATACTGTATGGCGATTTTATTATCGACGATTGGTTTCAGGCGTTAAACTGGCCAACATCCAACAATTATTGTACAGCATTGCGTAGTGAAAAATCTCACACCAGTTACGCGGGATAGACCGGGACTGCGCGCGCCCACACAAGATATTTTACGCTTTTTATTATTGCCCGGTTCCTCTTCGGCCGCTTATTTATCCAGTAATTACCCACCTTACTAATTACCTATTCCGTGTATTTCTATAAAATCCTCTAGTTAAATTGAGATACAAATCGAATTTTAAAGTTAATTACTCGAACGAAGGATCGGCATGCTATAAATTAAATTAAACAATATTCGCGAATATCGTATAATACATGATAACTAATTCAATAAAACGGGTAAAAAGGAATAAAATTCCGCATTGCGTAGAATATTTGGAAATACTGCGTAATTCTGATCGACGTTTAAACTAATGAAAATAATATAAACTCCAGTTGTAAAGAAAAAATTTGTTATAGTAGAACGGAAAGAGATACCTATATTTACACATTTTCGAAAATTCTATAATAATTTATTGTTAGGTAACTCGTGCATCGATTTGTTTATTGTAATATCGCGTATTGAAAGATCACTATACTATTTTTACAGCGGCTAAAAATAAACTTTACCGTGTATAAATCCCTTGCCATTTTAGAAACGCGACGTTTTTATCGCGTTTGTGTTTATCCGCATTACAGTCGATATGAATTTTATATTGCTGCGCTGCGCGCGAAAATTAACAAGATCTGCCGCGTTAGGAAATCTCGGAATGATTTATCTCCGTCCCACGTGTTTCAGAGATAAGTTTCCGCGCACACAGATAAAGATAGCCCGCGCGTTTACAAGTTAATCGATGATAAATGCCGACAGATACTGCTCGATTCGTCCCCGGGCGAGAATCCACTCTCTAACGGGCGCTGCTCTATTAGGGAGATACATTTGCCAGCGTGGGCCGATCAGGGCGCGAGTCCCGTTTCCACTCTCGCCTCTTCGACATTAACGACGACATGTGGGCTCACCGAAGCAAAACCACCGAGAGAGCCGCGGGTGTCGTAGGTGAGACAGCCTCCATCCATCTATCCGGCGCGGTCGCGACCTATTCGGAGAGCGAAGCCCGGGCGCGCGCTATATATCCCTTTTGGGACATCTTTCGCCCTTTTAATGGCCCGGGCCACCGAGGAGGGTGAAGAGACCCAGTGGTAGAGAAGACCCGTCATTCGTATTCGTCGCTCATCATCGAGAATAATGCCATCGCTGATGCCCATCGTGGCGTTATCGATCAAGCCCACCCCCGACCGACAGTCCAAGTCGGCGATGACGCCCCTCTCGGGACGTGTTTTGACTTCTTCGTGAATGGGTTGTCAAAATCGGAGCCGCGTGCGAACGCGACGCAACGTGACGCGCGGAAATTAAAGAGCGCTCGACGGACGTTTCGCCTGCGGTGTCCGATTGGTTTCGCGGCGATCATCGTCGCGTATGATGGGGTCGATGCGCCGGCGATCGCATTCTCTCGCGACTATAACAATATTACGCTCCATTTTAACCGCCCGCGTTCGAAACACCATTCGCCCGAACGAATGTCATGCAATTCGGAACGCGGAATTTCAACGAAATGGTACGCAGTGAGTTAAAAGGGATTTTTTACTTCCACCGCTATATCATCTTTGGTATTTGCGAGATTAATTAAATACATCGCGGTTGCACGTATACGTATCTCTTTTGATTGAAAATGACCGAATATTCGCGCATCGCGATTTCCATCGGTATCGTTAATTAAAAATTTTACAAGAATGAAAATCAGATTTTATCATCAAAAAACTGATCGAAAGATAGATGAAGCGTTTCTGTGTTAAAGACTAAAATTAACTGCCAATGAAACCGGCCTTGATTCTCGTTGACGTGGCGAAGGAAACAATCGCCCGAAAATAGAAGACTTCTCTGCTGTTAAACGTCGACTAAAAGCGGCGCGCGAGGAAGAAAACAAAAGCTTCTATTGGTTACAACGTACATTCGCGATTCACCGTTTCTTCGAGGAATCTTCAACGTAAACATTCAGAAACGACGGTTGAATAGAGTCATGCCCGATCCATGATCCGCGACGGTAAATACGTACATTTTTCAGAGTGCAAGAGGTTAAATTAACATTCGAAACGTACACCCGGGGGTATAATTCGCGTCCTGTTTGTTGTTTTGTAAGTTGGACGATTACATTAACGGAGAAAAGTCAACAAACCTATTAGACGAGGTCGTCCAGCGAATTTTATGATAACGCCGAAGTGGCTTACAAATTATCGGTTAAGTGATACTAACTGCTGCCGCGCGCTGCTCTACAGATGTTTCATAATGACGTTAAATGTTTTAAGAGCTTACAGGATTTCGCTTCAATATCGGTTAAGCCGTTCTGCCAGTACTAAAGTGCAGTTTACCGCGCCGGTCTACTATGTACGTGGAGAGGTCAGTTTCACGCTAAAGCGAACCGCGCACCGCACACCATCGTACTCCTCTAATAGTCCGCGTGTACGTTAGTTTTAGAGGCCGCTCGTATTTTGCGCAACCTCGGCGAAATAATGCGTGTTTTATCATTCGGTAAACGACGCGTATTTAACGTTCGCTTAATGCCACATCTTTTGCCGCGAAACCGTTCGCGCGTTTCAATTTCCGGGAGAACTTCGGGTTTACCTGCTCTGAAAATGCTCCGAAAAAATTGCTCCGAAGGGACGGGACTTGGCGCCATCGCGATGCGATCCAGCACCGCTCGTCGTTCGTCACCGAAATAAAATAATCGTCGATGAGACGAACCGCGGGAATTCGCTCGAACGAATCACGAACGGGAAAATGCGGCGAACCGTATTTGCGGAACGTCGAGATTACCGCTGTTCCGTCGAATAGTGAAAAAAAAGAGAGTTTAAGTTACACGAACGCGAATTTGAAACAGAATTAATTTTACGCAATTCTGCCCGACCGTTGTAAAAATTAATGCGGCGTTCGGGGATGTCCGTTATTACCCCGATTTACGTGTAACGATATACGCATAATCCGGGAGTAATATTAGCGTCGACCAAATTACCATCTCCTCGTGAAAACTAAAATCGGTATGCATAATATCGTATGTACGCGCAGAGAGAGAGAGAGAGAGAGAGAGTACGCGGGGACGCCGTGTTCTGTTTTACGTGAACTTTGCCGAGATATAACGCACTAGTCTCAATGAGCTTTGCAGAAGCGCATAGGGTTTCTAATATCAACCACGAATAGAGACGATGTACGGGTCCGATGTTATTGCGTAAACACCGGGCGGTTGTCGCGAAGTCTCGGCATCAGATATCCCGGAGTTGCCGCGCTACGTTGGGCACAACGCGTTTTAATAAAATATTTCCGACGCAAATAAATTTTTCCATTAAAACGCATAAAAACATTTTCGCCGCCGTCTCCTTCCGATAATCGGCTTACAACCACTCGATGCTGTTACAGCTCTCTTCGGTTGCGATTGCATACATTTTTTTTCCTTCATCTCCGTATCCCGCCGCGACGAAAGAGTAGCGGTCGCTTTGGCATCTACATGTGTATACCTCGCGTAGAAAATGTATTACTGATGAGATCGTTCTATAATTGAAGCTAAGCGATTTTAACGATTTACGAGGAATATTTTTCTGCTATTGATTTCATATAAATTTTACACAAACAAAAATTTAGGAATTATTTTACCATTATATTTGTTTTCAATTATAATGTATATAAGAAAATTTATGAAAACGGTATCTGATTAAATTTTGAATAAAAAAATGCTCTTCTAAATTATCTGGAAGCGATATACAAAGACAACATCGTGGCATGGCAGCAATCGAATCTATGCTTGATATTCAAAAAATGGGATAAAGTATTAAATTAGCCGTGGTTTTGGTCCCCTAATCGCAGAAGCTTTCAACCTCTTCAGTAATCACACCGCGCAGATCGGTCAAAGTCACGATTCAGAAAATGCATCGCATCGTCGCGAGCTGCTTTGCGAGGGTACACAATACGCCCGATATCGCGAAGCAAGCGTAATTTATTCGCTAACAAACGGAACGATTGTTTCGCTATCAGCATCCCCGCCGGCGCGGCGGTATCGGCGGCAGCGATGCCTGTCGAGGCGATCGGAGTGGTTTACGGGAACGGTCGATAGCAATCTCGAGTGACGCGCAAAGTAACAAATGAGGACGAAAAATAGTTCGCACAAGAGTCGTGTGCGCGTGTGTGTTTCCAATCTCTTCTCCTCTCCTCTCTCGCCATCTTTCTCTCTCTCTCTCTCTCTCTCTCTGTCTCTCTGTCTCTCTGTCTCTCCTTTTTTTTCTCCCAAGCACCTCACAACGCGGGAACGTAGAGAAGGTGATGGAAAAGACGAGTGCCAGCCCGGGGCGGTGGTTGTTTCCCGGGCAAGTAGCCGGAGTGGATGGATAACTTGGCCATTGTGATGAGCGATGGCCTCCAGCAAGAGTAAATGATTGCCGAGGAAGCGGATACGGCGCGGAGGCAGCGCCGGCGGGTCTTTGTTGTTTAGAATAACTGAAGGGTTTCTCGATGGGGCCCATCGAAACCACCCTCCCGCACCTCTGTTTCTCCGATCTCCTCTACCCCCTAGGTCCGCATGCCGACCACTCTTCCCCTCCCTATTCCCGCACCTTTCCGCGCCCTTTCCGCGTCCCCAACTACCCCGTTGTCATCCTCACTCTCTTTCTCTCTGTCTCTCGCACCCCTCGCTTTTCGACTGTTATCGGTAATTAGAGGTACGCTCGTGGCCACGCGACCATTTTCGCCCGACCGAGGGTGTTCGTTCCCAATGAAATGTGCGCACGTCCCTAAACGCGCCAGTAAGGTCGTTAATTCGTCCGCAACCCTCGATACAAATATTTATATACATCGGTAATCGTGTAGTAGAACCAGTTCAGAAATCTCTTCGCTTAGAATCGATATTTATATTCAACTTCCGGAATATTATATTTTCTTTAAAGAATGTCAATCTGATTGTCAAGCTAATTTATCAACATTGATTATCTGTCAGATTATCAAACAATCTGAAAAAAACATAGTTTTCTTTAAAAAACGTGATTTTGTTTTTTTTTTTTAATTTGCGTAAGTACCACTAAAAAATTGTCAACTTATATTATAATTTAATTTATTTTAGAAAATGGAAGACATTTTTAAAAAATAACAAACTCTTTTTTCAATCTCTTTCAAGACACACAATTATGATTTTAAAAAAAATTTTATTTTAGATTTAGAAAATGTTAAAATGTGATTCTATATTCGTATTCAAAATTCAGCGGTATTGAAAGTTTGATGCCCGAGGCAGATGCCTCGCCACCTTCTCTCCTCCGGATGAGCTTGATGAAGATCAATTAACATCTAGACGCGGTAGATTCTTGTACGATAAAAGATTAACGTTACTTTTTGATAAAATTAATTAAATTAGATAAAATAGTCCTTATTAATCTCAAACTTGAACAATCTTGTATCTAATATATATAATCTTTTTCAATATCTTTTTTAATTTTTATTAGATTTACGTACCTCGCTTAATCTACCATCGCAATTACTTTTTTGTATTGTATCATAATTTTATAGAACAGTTTTTATTTCAATATAATCTTAATTCCACTTTATATCTTTGTTAAACTTGTAATTGTTAATTGTATCATGAACGAGAGACAAAACAGTAACTTCTTGTCGAATAGATGTTTTTAATTAACTGAATAAGATGAATGTCGGTTCCATCGTGCAAACTACTTCGCGTGTACAAAAGAGATACGCTCTCGGATACGCTCCCACGTTCGAAACCTTGGATGGTCCAATTCCATACATCAATCACATAAATCGAACATATCGAGAACAATATACTCGCTTGTGTCGCTACGCCGCGTAGGCATTCATGCATAATCACAGTAGAATTTTCACGACCATTGTAATGCGTCCACTTGCGCGGCGTGGCACTTTCCTAGCTACATCCGCCGCACTCGATGAGTTATGTTATCTCTATTACTAGAGCAGAGTATGTGAGTACCGCCGCAAAAGGCCAGGATATACCTTTAGCCGCATATTCGTCAGTCTTTGATCAGAATCTATTAAAAGGATCAGTTGCTCCATTGTGGGCCGCATTCCGGCATCGATATTACTTCCCTGCCACGCCGAAATATATCACTCCAACGTTACGAATAATATCCCCGCACGGGAGATAGAGAGAGATGGATGCCATTCACCTGCGATATACACCGGCCAATCTCTCTAATAGATCTTGGAAAAAGTTTCATTCACATGGCCGGGATACCTCTGCGCGTCGTTGTTAGCTTAACGATACACTGCCGATATACGTATCCTTTTGTACGACGATAGGAAATAATCCGAGCGGAATACTCACGCTTTTAACACGCATACATCGCCAACCTTACTAATTAGAAATAAAAAGTATGTGCGCCCGCGTATCGGGGCGCGCGCGGACTCGTTTACCGGGCATCGTAAACTTTGCCGTTGCGATGGATGCGTTACGCGGGATATTTCACCCTTGAGCGTAATTACGTTGCGATAGCGAGGTTTATGAATGCATTTATTCATAGGTTGTGATGAACGAGTAATATCGGCAGTCCGACACTCGCAAGGAGATACGCAAGTTTGATATCATACAGAGCGCGTGTTTTATTAACCAGTGTTCGGGGAGTAGTCTTTATCCGTGAAAATTCCACTGGAGAGGTAAATATTTCTAGCTTCGGCGAGAACCAATCTTAATTACATTTTACAATTAAACAACATTAAACCACGAGTAAAATCTCGCGTTATGAAAGAAATTTGAATGTGATAAAATTAACGTGGGTGATTGAAATGTCCTATCCATCAACAATGTAAACTTGGTATTTTTCAAATTTTTCTCTCTCTCTCTCTCTCTCTCTCTCTCTCTCTCTCTCTCTCTCGAGATATTGGAAAACGCCAAAAACTTTTTATTCTTTAGCAATAAGTTGATTAATATTACTCGAGCTATATTAACTATACTTAAATATATATCTCTTCTGTTGTCGATCAATTAAAATTGCGTCGATATTTAAGTTTAGCTCAGAAAGGTGTCCTTGTCGATGGCGATGAGAAGTTATAAGCGACGTCGTGTCGAGCAGCTCGTCAAGCTTCAACGTCGGAGACAAGCTCGGGTACGCTTGTGCATATTTATCAAACGTACGGCTACGCGATATCAAACAAGGTGCGTAGCAGGGCAAAAGATAAGCGAAGATGATGACGACGGCGGCGGCGGTGGCGGCGGCGGCAGCGGTGGTGGCGGCGATGCGCGGTGTCGGGCGTATCCGCCAGCAAGAGAACAAGCCCGCCCTTGGATACATATCCTCCCCCGTTTATGTAAAAGCCGCGCGTACCCGTACGCGCGGCTTAATAAAAGGACGGTGAAACGGCGGGGAAATGAAGGGAGACAGGGGACGGAAAGCGAGAGATGGAGATAGGCGATGTAGAAGCGCGACGCGCGGACGGGAATGCAGATCGCAGGGTCAGAGGGACGGAGAAGCGAGGAGAGAAGCGGAACGGATGGAGAAGGCGGTTGCAAGAATCGAAACTCGGGGACTTTGAGTTCCAGTCGATAAAGCTATTAGCATTTAGACGAGCTGTCGTCGCCGCAGCCACTGCCGCCGCGCCGTCGTCCGCTCTTCCTCTTCGCCGCCGTCCCTCTATCTGTCTCTCTCTCTCTCTCTCTCTCTCTTTCTACTCGCTCTCTTTCCTCTCGCACCCTTTCCTCTTTTTCTCCCTCTCCCCCATTCGGCCGCCCTCTTTTTTCCCCGTATCCTCTTTGCCTCCCGCCTCGAACGGTAGCTTTGCGGCTGAAATACATACCGATGTATCTCCAACCCCTCGCGTACCCCACACTCGTCGTTCTCCAGCTTCCTCCCCCGGAGTTCGCCCTCTCTCTCCCTCCTCTCTCTTCCCACCCTTCTACCGCGGCTCCTCCTCTGCCACCCACGAATCTGCACGTATACACACGCGCGTGCGGTCGCGCGCTTTCAGCGGTCGCTCGCGTACCGAATATACAGCGCGCCGTGACTCCACCACCTTCTATTGCCGACAGACCGAGCGGGCAAATGGTAGAAAAGGAGAGAGGCGGCCAGACGTTGCAGCGAAAACAGAGAGAACGAAGACAGAGAGAAGGGGAGGATGAGAAGGGTTAGAAGAGAGAGAGAGAGAGAGAGAGAGAGAACAGGATCACGGGGGACGCAACCATCGCCACCTCATCGCCCTTTCCACCCCGAGAGGTGGTATACTTCTCGATACGCTGTACGTTACGTTCGTTTACGACTCTCGCACGAATATCAAGAGAGGGAGAGAGGGAGAGAGGGAGAGAGAGGGGGGAGAGAGACGTTAATAGCCGACGGTCTAAACTCTACTTATATACTCCTCATATATCATATATCCGTATCTGGCGTAAAATGTAACAATGGCAATTTCCAACAACTCTGAGGACTGGTTGCCGCAGCAATCTTCGCAGCAATTAAACAAAAACGGAAAGAGACCTCTGCAAGTTATTGCAAGTTGAGCAACTCCATTTACACATAAATGTGTGCAGAAAAAGGAAAATTTTATTCTCCGGTAAATCTTCCGGGAGACTTTATTTTAACAGATATCCAATTTAATGCTTCATCAATACCGATGTTTACACACGATTCGTGGAGATTTATCTTCTTACAATCAGTTTTTTAGAGCTCGTAAACCTATTGACGCGCCGCAACATTTTCATCGGAAGATCTAAGTGGTGAAGATCATTATTACGAGTACACGTAGTTACCTTCACGAGTTGGCGCGCGCGGCTGGTGGCGGACACACCGCCACGAAAGTCGGACACGCATACGGCGAAACGTTTACGTGGAAGCTAGCGGGTCCATCTCCACCAAAGAGATACCTATTAAAGGCATCTCTCCCGCAAGCACCCGTTGCCGTGGTAACCCGGCTCGGCCACACGCGTGTGCATACGCGCACGTCCTTGCATATGTGTATGCATGTATACGCACAGAAACACATGCATGCCCGTCGGCGAAACCGCACACTCCCTTCGCCGAATCGCGAATGTGCGTTCGTGTACGCGATCTCACACGTCGAGAAAGAGGAATAGAGTAGGTGGAGAAGCGAGGATGATGACGAGGACGACGACAACGACGATGACGATGGGACACACATACGCGTCACACATACTATTATACGCGTTACTGTTATACCATGCGGTGTTTCACCGACGAGGTAGGGGTGAAACAACCCTCTAATAGCCGGGGCGGCGCCTATAGCCAACCCTAATAGCCCTATCTCACCCTCGCCTCTCGCTGCATCTCGCCTCAACTATGAGCGGCTTATCTCCTATCTCTATCCCTTTCGTCTCCTTTTCCTCCCAGTACCGAGATCCCCCCCTCTCTCTCTCTCTCTCTCTCTCTCTACTCCTCTCTTTCTCTCCAGCTTTTCCCCAGTTTTCGTCGTCTCTCAACCACTCTCCTGATCTTTCTTCGCTCACTCTCCGTCGCCCTATCTCTCTCGTCGACCACCGGGCTGACTTGTTTCGCGCTCTATCTACTTTCGCTATCTCCGTTTGTCCCTGTTCTCTTCTTCCTCACTCCACTTGCCCCATCCCTGTTCTCCCTGTATCTTCCTCCCCGTTTACCCCTCGTGCCCTTCCGCGCCCCGCGGTTCCACGATCCCGCGCCACCCGGTGTTTGTTTATTTGATGCCTTTTCACTCTCTATTAGTCTCCCGCGCTCCTACATTTTCTGATTAGCCGGATGTCGCGCGTATACAAGCTTTACCTACCTACCTACCTACCGCGCCCGTCCGATTTCGCGCGCCGGCTTTTCTTTGAACCGGAGGCAACGAGAACCACCCGATCGATCGTGCCATCCCACCTCATCCCCTCTCACCCCTCGGCCCACCACCCCCTTTCCCTCTCGCCGCCACGACCCCACAACGTCCCGTCGCCCCCCGCGCCACTCTTCTCGAGCGTGCGTGCGGGCCCCCGCCGCGTGTTTGTGTCCGTGTGTGTTTAACGATTCGAGTTTTCGTTTCCGCAATGAACGCTCTTTCACCGACGGTCAACCGCCGCGCGCTCCACAGGGAGAAGGAGAGAGAATGGCTCCTCTCTCGTGCTGTGAAACCGACGATTCGCCGAATTTCTTTATCCCGATCGGGGCCGCTCGCTCGCGGGCGATTTCCACTTACCGCGCAGCACGGAGATGTGCGAAATCCTAACAATTTGCTGTGCTATCATTAGCATATAAGCGATATTTCTTCAAGATACATAAGAAAAATTTATCTCTTTGAAATATTGCACCTGTTATAGTTATCATTACATTTCTATTTTCTTTTCATATACCTATGCCTGTGATGAATCTTTCTACTTTTAGACAATTTTCGGACTGACTTTAAACTTAGTTTAACAGTCTTTTTACTGAATATCCATACTTGTGTGAAATTAAATTTCACAAAATTAGTTATCTTTGATTTATTAAAGCTGTAATACGTACTATTAATATAGTTATATGAGCACATTTTACGTATATACACTCTTTGTTTTGCGTTTCTCCTGCTATCTCAATCTTCTGAAATCTGCCATGGAATTGAGAGAAAACACAGAGAGTATTTAGAATGATCGTCAAGGCGACTTTTGCCTGCCACAGCGGGAAGGAGCGAAGTAACAACTATGAAAAATACTAAGATCCATTACATGCCGATTCGCAGTTCTGGAGCTTAAACGCTCTACAAACACGCATAGCGGAGCTCGCGCTTTTTCGTACATCATCAACGAGAACGAAGCGAAACGTGATGCATCCCGATATTACTTTCCCAGCGCGCGTTCACGCCTGTAGCATTTTTCGAAATTAAATGGAAAACATCATTGAGCGGTGTACAGTGCGAAATGGCGAGAGAACGAGAGAAAGAGAAAGAGAGAGAAAGAGAGACGATCGATCGCGTGTAGGCGTCGGGACAGCGAGGCTCGGCGAGAGAGGTACTCTCGCACCTCTTACTCGTCAGTTTTTCACGTGCGGTTTCATTTAGCCAGCCAGCAATATCACGGAGACCCGTGCGCACCACAGAATATCTCTTTCTCCATCCGCACGTTCCCTCCTCTCTCGACTCTCACCCCCTCCCCCTCTTTCCCTCTACTCTCACCCCCTTAATACGTATACCTCTTTCCATCTCTCTGTCTTTTCCCTCCTTTCAAAGATCCCCATCTTTGTCCCGCTCTTTATTTCTTTCGCGCGCGTAATCACCGCGAACGCAAGACTCCATTTCGGTCTCCAAAGAAAACCACCATTCGTCCCTCCCCCTATTCTCTCGTCTCCTTTTCCAGCCACCCTCTCTGTTCCCCGTTGCACTTCATTCTTGCCTAGCCTGCCAGGAACCGCGGAGGCGAAACCCGCGAATCCGCGTACGTCGACGAGGACCAAGCTTTGTAGGTAATACACGTGGATACATGTTACACGCACGCGTGCGCGTAAGGGCACGTAAGCGCTCTCTCTCTCTCTCTCTCTCTCTCTCTCTCTCTCTCTCTCTCTCTCTAGAATTTCGATCTTCCCCGTCTCCCTTACGCGGATCAGGTCGAAACTACAACTTTTGAGCTCTCGTTGGTCCCGGTCGGTGGAATTTTTTGGGTTTCCTTCAGGCCGCGGTACTCAGAACGACGAGAACAAGAGGAGAGCGGACGGAAGAGAGGTAAACGGAATATTCGCGGGGAAAATATGCCGGGTGGACGAAAAGGCCGCGAGAAGAACGGTAATCGAATTAACTGTGCATTATTCACGAGATACATTTAGCGGAGTGTAACATTAATGGCGATGGAGCGCGATAAAAATTATACGCCAAGCATTGCGCGTCCTTTTGCGGATGGATTCGGAAGTATACATTGAATTATTTAGAAGTGTGATAAAAAAAACCGCTCTGAACCGTTCTTTCCGTTGAATCCGAAATGATTGTTTATGTATAGACGTAGACGCGAATAACTACGGACTGTCGATAAAGTTTTCAAAAATTTTGTCTGTCACTTCCGTCATTAATCGCAGCTGACTTTCATTAGTAAAAGTGCTGGAATATCAATAATATTTACAAGCAATTAAAAATAATGCGCACACGTATCTTATGAAATAACCTCGAGAAAAATAAATAAAATAATTAATGAAAAATTGATGATCTTTTATTAAAAAATTGTGGGTATATTTTATTTTAATAGGATTTTTTAATTGAAGAGAGATTTAATTACAAAAACTTGAAAAATCCTGTTTAGAAAAGGAGCTCGTAATTAATTGTTAAGATAAAAAGAAAGCACTTCTTTTATGCATTATGTGAAATTAAATCATGACGATCCTGTTGAGAAATCATACGTTATTATTTAATGACAAATAAGTTTACGTTTCAGAGGCAACTAATTATGCAAATGAATTTTATGTATAAAAGTAATGGATGTGTCGCGATGTACCATATTTTATGATACGTTTTAACTCGAAGAGGGAATTAAAAATTTACTCGTGCGTAATACAATGCGATACACGCTTCTATATATATAGTTTATTGTTTAATTAATCATGCATTAAAATAAATGTGTACGTGTATTTTTAATTGCACGCTTAATAATTCGACATCCGCGTCCGCATTTTACTCGTATTTGTTAAAGTCATTATGGAATATTTTGTATTTTGCAGAAATAATGACGTATCAATTTTTCCGAACAGCTACTCGCACGTCATTAAGCATTAAAAGCATTAAACATTAAACGTATAATTAAATTTATGGATAATGTCTTATCAATATGTAAAAATGGCAACCGATCCAAACATCTAGTGATATTCTTAACTCTTAACTACCATTATTAAATTTCACTTAGATAACTATGATGATATTTGTTTGAGTCCAGTAACGATATTTCATGTTAAAAGTATATTATGTTGGTATGTAAAATACAATGGAGAATAACATCAAATCAATATCTTTCATTAATCTTCATAAGATATAGAAAAAATAGTCATAAAATTCAGAAGCTATTAAAAACTGTTGAAACAACAATAATAGGGCTGTGAATGAGTCATGTCTTTTCTGAATTATAATAAATATTAAGTTTATCGTTATCTTTTTTTATCTAGAAAAGATTTTACTTTTCTGGTTACAGTTAAATGGAAGAGATGGTTTCAGAAATGCCTTAACACTGCACATTTCCTGCTCTGACCAGAAAACCACACCAAGACTATTCACAAAAGTTGCCTAATTTGACCACTACGATTGTCCTTAGGGGATATATCCACCCTCGTCCATTAACGCAACCCCCTACTTTACCGAAATGTAGATCGTAGCCCTCCTCTGCTAGTTGAAACGTGAAAACGCCATTATTGAGTGTAATATCGCGTTATCTCCCGCCGCAATATTGTAATATGCGCAACTTATTCCTCGTGACATCCCTTTTTGTTGAGAAAGGAGGAACTTTTGTAATATCATCTATGGAAATGAAAAGCTCAGCCCACGTTGCAGAACGTAAAGTTGAATTTAAACGGTGAGAAAAAAGGGAAATAGAGAAGAAGTTCTCATTATTCTAATAGTTTTACATGTTCACGAAATTGCACTGGAATATTCTCTGAATAAAAAGCAGACAGCGATTCAGACCGGATTGCATCTTTAAGATGTTAAATTTTTAGTAAATAACGTTATACAAATGCGTAATAATAATTTAACAATTCTACAATTTGTAAACGATTTTGACATTTAAATGCTTCGATCAATTTAAGATAAAACGTCGAAAAATAAAGGATAAATAGATGAAAATAAATTTATAAGAAAATAAGATTTGTCACATATATCTTAACACGTCGCAATCACAGATTCTCGAACACATTTTTATCAGGATTTTACGCGTTTATATAAAATTAAAAGTTCATAGATTTACGTTCGGAGGATCTACACAAAAGAACTCACGGATACAAGTGAGTATACGTGCTCGTTAATTTTGATATCTTTGGTCGTTATCTTTGATCGCATGGGCATTTCATACAGCGGGAAATATATTGCGGCTTAGCGGCCCGAGTAAAGTTTACCTGGAAACAAACCCCCGGTACAGCTCCTTTTAATTCGCGTTTACTGTGAACGGCGTCACGTAATTAGTCGCCCGCTCCCCGAGCTTAATGTAAGGTATTAAAGCCAGAGTCAGCCAGCGGCACCCACCTTTTCTCCTTGACGCCTCGTCTTACGACTTTCAGACTTCTCGTTTATCCCTGTCACCATTGTGTCTCTCTTCTTCTTCCTCTTCTTCTTCTTCCCCTATCACCTTTCTGCCTTTTAAACTGTAGCCGCTCGTTAATCGCTCGTTATCTGTAAGTATATCGCGTGTATTTCCGCTCCTCGATGCTGTCCCTTAAGCAGGAGTAATTCAATTTTCTCATCCCACGACGAGAAATTCCTTGAATACATCGCTACAAATTAGTAGAATCAATGCCCAATGTCTTAAGGAGTAAAAATTAATTAATATTAGTAAATACACTGCTAGGTTGAAACATCACAATCCGAAGATAAATCTTCGTATAAACGCATAAAAGGAATAACGTACATTATATATACTGCGTGTATATTGATGTGAACATTTAATGACACTGAGCCAAAGTAAATTTATTACGTATAACGTGATTGCTCGCACACATTCATTCACAGCGATCGCTATGTTATATATAAGTCTGATATATTTTCTCTTAACTGAGGATCCTTTGATAAAATTTTAACAAAAATGTCAAGACGCCACAGAGATTTACATGTAATATGAAAGATGTTCCACGATTAATTAAATTTTAGATATAAAAACAGATAATAAAGTCTCATTCCTCTGCTTAAATAGAGAAAAAAAAGAGTGAGCTTTACTTATAAGTTTAGAGCTTTATATATAAGAATTTCATATAAATGTTATTTATAAAAATATTTAACATTGCGGTAATGATGTAAGATTCTAGAAAAAGGTGTCATCGAAAGAAAAATTGGCTAAAATAAAACCGACATTAATTTTATCAAAGAACCTATAGTCGCGAGAAAAAATGCGCGATACCCGAGACACTTGTATACATATAATATCTTTATACATAATAGCGTACGGGGAAGAACACGGTCTAATTACTTCGCAAAATAAATTCCCGTGGTAGGATGAAAGAAATCCCAAACGATAACACAAATCGGGCGTGCTAAAATGCGGAGGCTGCGATCATTGTTGCGGTGCACGGTAAGAGTATAAATTTCACAGCAGGTCGGCGGCTCCCGATTTGCCGACAACCGGCCGAGAGGGAACAGGATAGGGAAAAAGGGCACACGAGACGAGAGAGCGGGACGGAGAAAGCGAAACGACGATGCTGTATGCGATAAAGAAAGAAAAAGAGAGAAAGAGAGAGAAGGAAGTAAAGCGCCGAGTGGTTCGAGAAAAAAAAAGGAAATATCGAACGCCTCGCAGCCATCGAAGAGAGATAACAAGAGGGACTGTGAAGATACACAGAGAGTATCGGAGGGAGAGAGAGACGCAGAAAAAAGATGTAGGGAAGAAGGAAAGTGAAAAACGGAGGGTACTTTGGTTCAGTAACAGGCCGATCGCAATTCTACGTCGAGGCTCGCGCGACTCGCGAGAGAGTAGTTCGGCCAGAAGTATAATGGGGACCCCCCGTGGTAGCTTACCTGCATCATCGACTAATCACATCGGATAATAGGGAACAAAGGCGCCCCTGTGAAAAGTGAAGCATACCCACCACTTACCTCTCTTTCACCCTCCGCCTCGCCCCACCTCATCTATCTTTTTCTTTCGCTATCTGGTCTCATGTCCGTTTTCCTGAAAGAGAGAGAGAGAGAGAGAGAGAGAGAGAGAGAGAGAGAGAGAGAGAAGCAGCCTCTCCCTCTCAGTAGAGAAGAGAAAGGATATAATCCTCTTACGCACCAGGCACAAAGTAAAATACAGGCGGCACAAGCGGCGCACTCGACCGTGGACGTCCCTAGTATTACGCATCGGCACGAATGAGGAAGAGAAGAAAAAAAAAAGGAAAACGAGAGAGAAGAAATGCAGAAGGAAGGAAAGAGGCACGAGGAAGGGGGGCACCTACGGGATACTCATGCAGGAGAGGTGCCGACGAGAGAGATCGACGCGCCGGGAAATCTCTCGGTCGCATTATGCAGCTTCTACACCCGCCCGTCCGCGAAATCTCTTAAGCGGCTGCCAATTTGAGCCGAATCTCGAAACTTCAATCGCCAGCATCAACCCCCGAGCACTCTGTTCATCCCTCCCCCCCCCGTTCCCTCTCCTTCCCTCTCCAATCGCTCCTGAAACACGAGCCGGTTGCTCTCTGAAAGAGCTCTCGATGTAACCTCGTTATAGCGGCACGTCATGGTCTTTTTGTTCCGCGATCTTTTCTCGCTATATATTTAGCATCAACAGACAACCATCTTCCACAGACATTGAATATTATCCTCGTATTAGGGAGATAAGACTCAGAATCAGAAGATCGCTCTTGGAACTAAATATTTGATAAAGATATACACAGATTTCCTTTCTCTCATTGTTTGACGAAAGTCTCTGATCTCATGTTAATCAGCAAAGGTGTTTTACTTAAAACAGCTTCTAGAGAGATTTCTGAATTTTATTTTTCAGCATTATCTTGGTGAAGATTTTAAATCACGCATACATTTAGGTTTTCTAAATATCTCGATTTTAAATATTTTATCACTGAAATTCACGCAACGGCAATTCCCGTTAATAAAATTCTCAACCGTGCACTTAGCCTAAAGGAGCAACTTTGTGCGAATACATGCCAGATACGTGCGGCATAATAGGATTTCGCTATCCGCAACGATTGTGACTATCGACTACACGCATATTCCGCAAATATTCGGACGCCTCTGCATTTTCGATGCGCTTCGACGAGGTGTACCGGGCGGAAGTGTGATTCGGAGCGCAGCACACGTATTTGGTCGGACCATCTAATACTCTTTATACAATATATATATACATTTTTCTATTTGCCAGAAGCTATTTGACTATCCGAGGCGATACTGAAAGTTACCCTGCCCGACGCTAATTCCAAAAATCGAGAATCCACAAGCGGCAAATCGTTCGCTTTCTTTTAATAATTGTGCGTTTTTTTGCTAATGCTAAAAAAAGTCATAGTGTCCTAAGTTTTTATTCGGAGATATTATAAAAACTGCTTTACGCAATTGGAAAATTTTCCAAGTATTACAGATATTATCGTTAAGCATTTATCTATAACGACACGTGTCACGCTTTGATACAATCTCACCACTTATATTTGCAGAGAAAACGATATTATGTCATTTTTAAATGTATACAGGATATGATTGCGTTAGATAAAAGTTTATAGTTTGATTAATTTTTAGAAATATATACCGTTTTCAAATTGATACATGCGTATTGATCCATCAGTTATATTGGATTATCTTTGAATTACTTTAATTTTTATTCCGTTGATTATTCACACGCTGGTAAATTACATAAAACATTGCGTGTAAAATTAAAATCTCTGAGTAATAATAGTGGACATATGTACGTTAACGCAGGCGGTGTTTTTAAAAAATTGCCATTATACGAAATCATATCTCGTGACTTGAACGCGTATGGCGCAATTCAAACGCATTAGAGCATATTTGACCGAATCGTGATTGGAGCGTGAATGGAATATGATCATCCGTCATAACGTGAATGGAGTGTGCGTTTATTGCATAGGAACATATACTGATCTGCGCGAAGCCGTACATATATGCATATGTATATCTCTGCACCGAACGCTCTATTAGATATAAATAATAATATAATTTATACAGAGAAATCATATTTTATTAATGTATCAATATCCAATTTCCAAACTAATCCACGAGAAATATTTGTCAACTGTTTTTTAATCGTTTAAATATTTATCAGTATTAATATGAACTATTTTAAAAAATCAACATAGAAATACGCGATAAATGATATTAAATGATTTAAAAAATACTTCTTATCTTCGTTATACATTCTTTCTTATAACTTATAATAAAATAAAATTTTAATATATCCCGTTTTATATTCTAGTTCGTGATTATAACATATTTATTGTAAAGGATTTTTCTGAATTTATATATCAAACGATATTTTTTTCAGATTTAAACTTTGTATTTCTAAAACTATCGATAGGTCATTCTCGATGATATTACAAAGGTGCGTAACTAAATGAAGTGTGAAGAGAAAAAAAGCATCGCGGAATGCCTTTGTCCTTCCTTATCACATATTGCGAAACAACATCGCGTCTCCTGCGTTTGACCATTTCTTTTTAATTCACGAGCGTGTACATACAACTTTTTTCATCTACCTTCTCGCCTGCGGGCGGAGACGACGACCATTCGGGGCTCTCCGAGCTTTGAGCGAGCTCGGGTTGCCGTTTGCGGCTTTCCGCTTTCTCGCGAGCCGCGAGGTGTGGCTATGCGTGGCGTGCGCGCCGCTCATTTGCGTCCATCCAACTTGGAGCCGTTAGCCGCGCTCTGCCTCTTTGCGTTTTTACCGCGTTTTTACATCTTGCTTATGCCTGTGTATTAATTATCTTCCGACCTCGGAAGAGAGAGAGGTGGTTTTTTTGATACGGTTTATCGGCGACATCGAACCAGTTGAGCCAAATGGGATTAAATAATGCTTCCTCTAATTAGCTTCGTGGATTGGATAAGAAGAAAACTCGATGGACTAGATTTAAAAATATGTCTCTTTTTAAACGCGTATATATAATGGTCGACAGAAGTATATCCCGTTTGAGAATTTTTTTTTTTAATTTCGAGCAATCATCGTATTCAGATCGAAAATTGTATTTCTTCTATTATAAAGAATGCAATATCATGTTTTGTATAACTTTTATTATTTTTATTCGAAAACTCCAGATCTTTTACTAGCTGCTAGAAAATAATTTAGAAAGATTGATTTTTATACCGATCTCTTCTTCATACAAATTTTTCTACAAATTTTATGTTGAGGTATATCAAAGTGTATGTGTGAAATATTATTTAGTATAAAGAATAGAAAAGATATATATTTTTTCAGAAATATTTGTTTTAGTATTTCTTTCAATATAAAAATAATCACTATTTATAATTTAGTCTTCGAAAACAATGTGTATTTCCAGCAATTTAAACGATATTTTGAAGCAACCCTTTGTAATAATTGTGCGTTTGGATATACCTAACATTGTTCCAAGCAGATAATCAAAATCAAACCAAAAGTGTAGGCAATGCGATTACGTCAAGCGAGATACCTGATAACTCCGAATAGCACTATGTTTATCATTTAATTCACGCGGCTAAATGCAAAATCGAGAATGTGTCTTTGAATCGATAAACGTGACACGTAACCCGCCAGGAAAGGAAGCGAGGAGAGGATACTCGCGTCCCGTGGCTCGATCGCGTCACCCTGGCGGCGCGGCGTATCTGGTGCCGCCGCAGGAGCACTTCTCCATCCATTGGGCGACGAGTATCCAATATTACCGCGCATCTTTCGGCGCGTACGTGTTTAACGTATACTTGCCGAATGCACCATGCTGATGCACCAACGCTCATAATGCGCGTAGGTACATAGCGAAAAGACGCAAAGACGGAGAGAAAGAGAAAGAAACAGATATGTGCATGGAAAAAGCGAGAAAAGTCGAGTGAAGGATAACACGGAGGGAGAGAGAGAACAGGAGGGGGGGATGAAGAGAGCCGGTAAATTAGGTGGGTATATCGTGCGGTTGTGGACGAGGACGTTGGTATAGGATATATAGGTACACCAACGTGGCGGCTACTATCGCGCGCCACGGTAGGAAGACTCGACGAGGCGAGCTAGAAGGGCGAAGAGAGGGATCGGCGGGAAGCGGGAGGGCGGAGGGAGTAGGCTATAAAGGCTAATTGGTTAAAAGCTCACCACTGGCTGCAGGCTTAAATCAAGATCTTGGAGTGTTATAATGGATAAGTAACACGGCGTGGCGCGGCCACCGCCACCGGGTTGTGTGTTACCCCCACACACCCCGTCGCGCGCTCCCCGCTCCCCCCGTTTCGAGCGTTCGCCACCCTTCTTTCCCTCCCGCCCCTCTCGCTCGCAGACCTCGACGTCCACGTCGCCTCGCCTCGCCTCGCCTCGCCTCGCCTCGCCTCGCGTATAACCACCCCGTTCACCCGCCGCGCCGCCGTGGCGCGGAACGTCGAGGGCGAGTATCTTTCGAGTTAAGGACGGCGCGACCGACGCGATTGGTCCGCGGCGAGGGTTACCCCGGCGGGTAGTCGTGTGCGGCGCGAGTCATCGATCGCGCCTCCGTCCTATGAGGAATCCGGAAAGCCAACCCCTGGCAAGCCGTAGGCCCCGCCCTGCCACCTACCCCGACCGCACCGACACCCCTTCCGACAACTTGCAGCTTAGCCGTCCTCGCTCTCGCTTGCCACCCTTCCCCTCCAACTACCTTCCTCTCCCTGCTTCGCGCGCGCGTCAGCGTGCTCCCTCCTGCCATCTTCCTCTGACACCCTCTAATTTATCCGCTCGCCCCGTTCTAGCGAGCGGCGGCCTTCCCTGCCCCTCTCCCTCGCTAGCACCCCGCAGTCTAGCTATCGCGCGGCGCGCAATAACTACCCCCGTGACTCTCGAAGCGTGACTCCGAAGCGTTCTTTCTCTTTATCTTACTCCCCGCCGCCAGTTCTCCCTCTTTCTCGCCGTCGCGCCCCTCGCGCCGCGCTTCTACCCTCGCGTTCCTACTCCCTCTCTCTCTCTCGCCGCGCGTATGAGCGAGCGAACATACGTGAGCGCGAGCGCGCGCGCGCGTACAAGGTGTGTGCGCGTGTGTTTACGCGTTTACGTGTGCGAACGAGTCTCTCCTCGTCCGTGTGACCTGCGGTTTCTCCGGCGTTTTCCTACCCTTAGTAGCGCGAGCACAGTGCATCCATCCGCCGCGGCCCGTCACTCGCCGCGAAGCGTATCGCAGGACACGAGGGTGCTTGCGCGCCGCTCTCTTTCTAACGCGAGCGCGCGACCGAACACTGTGTCAGCGTGCGCCGACGCTCTGACGACACGCGCGCGCGAGTCGAAATTCCGACGCAACGCGACGCGACGCGACGCGACGCGAGGTGACGCGAGGCGACGCGAGCACATCGTCGGACCGAAAAAAGTCAACGTAACTCTCTTATACGAACTACAAATTCTCCGTTTGAACAGCCGAACATATATCAAAGCTCTTTCCGATTTTTTCGTTTCCTCGACGTCGCGCGAAAGTCTGCGATTTCGGTTCCCAACCCAAACAGGGAGATGAACCGTGTGTCGCGATTGTCAACTCACCCACGGTGACGGGCCGATTCGACGTCGGTAGTCGGTTTGTGAGTGATTGGCGATCAGTGGAAGTGACCCGAGAAAAGTGACGGCACGGTAGGGCACCTCGCCTCGGTGTTACTCACGCGGGAACGCTTTACGCTTACGCCACCGCCGTCGCCGCGCCGGTGGACGGTAAAGAGCGGAAAGCGAAAAGGAGAGAAGTTACGTGTCAGACTGGAGCGGACGTGTAGTGGTGAAAAAGGAGAGAGAGGAAGAGAGAAAGAGGGAGAGAGGTGAAGACAGAAAGAGGGGGTGTGGTAGGTGGCGGAAGGACGATAGGGGGAGAGGGCGACTCCGCGAAGGGTGGGCCGTCCAAGTGTCTTGTCTCCTATCATCCTGTCGTCCAGGGTATCGCTTACGAATGTCGCGCGATCGAGCGATCCGTCTGCGATCCACGACGACGCGCGAGGACGTCCTGGCGACGGCCGCGCTTCGACTACCGACACCGACGAGCCGCGCGATCAGCCTCGTCTGAGTCAACGACAGCAACCGCGCTGGGTGCTACGTACCTGTGTGTCGTCCTGATATGCGATTGTCCGAGGTGGATAGTCGCCGGGTCGCGTCGCGCGAAACGACGGCGGGCACCACTTAACCGATACATAATATAAACGAATACCGAAGCGTTGACGCGTGGCTTCTTCCATCGGGAACGAAAGCTCCCAGCCTCGTTCGAAGAGCCGTATCGGGCTAGCTGGGCTAGCCGCGAGAGAAGTGCCGCAGCGAGAAATCTCCCCGGACGGGCCGGCTCGAAGGATGTCCGGCGAGACGGAGATAGAAGTGTCGGTTGTGTCGGAGGAGGATCTGGAGCTGGAGGGCTCCAGGAGCAGCTCCACCCCGGCGGAACTGCTGCTGCAGGAGAAGAATGGCAAGTCTGGCTGCGGCCTGAGCAATCACCACCACTCGTTCAGCTTCGACACGGTGAGCAAGCCGGCGCTCAGGCCTGCCTGCAATCCGCAGTACACGTCCTTCAGTATCTCCAGTATCCTCGGCAGACCGGAATCGCCGCCTGTCGACTCGACGACCTCCACGGGGTCCGGCGAGAGGCAGTCGTCGGACGTCGACAGGACGTCGCCGCTGCCGCCAACGAACTCGCAGAACTCGCAGAGGATCCCGCCGTCGTGCGGCAGCCCCGGAAGGATCTCGTCCTCGCCCACGTCCCTGAGACTGTCCGGCGGCCAACGCAGCGGACTGTCCGCAACCGGTCACCCTGGACTAGAACCTAGGGCGAATTCCGCGGGTATCGGTATCGGATGTGCTACCAGTGCTACCAGTCCGGCCGCGACCTTTTCACCGCCCGGCGATGCCTCTACCAATCCACTACTAGGACACCAGGCGTCGGCGGATCTCGCAATGCTATCAAGGTACGTAGCCCTGGACTCGATTCCCCGTTTTCGTGTATTCTCTTAGAGATGACAAACGAAATTTTAGTTGGCACGGATTAATCTCATCGTATTTCTAATTTTGATCAATTTCGCGAGAAGAACAGAGCTGTAGATATAAACAAAACTCTTGGACGATGAAATATCCAAGTAGCTTTTATAAAACTTCATCACTCAATCTGTATGTTTGATTAAACGTTGTTACGATTTGCAAAAGATGTCTCGCAAACAATTTGTTATTATTTTAGATATATTACGAGCAAACAAGATTATTCTCGAACATTACTATTATTATATTATATGATTATATATCGAACATTGTGAATTATTGAATGTCAAATTACGCAATTGTTATCACTCGAAAATCTATGATTTCGTCATAGTACAGCTGTGTCGTGCGTGACGTAATGTCTATGAAAATATAAAGGACCGAATACCTGTTCTGTCAATTGAATGACTTTTGCATTATTTACGTATTTACGTATAGCTGGGAAATATTTTTAAACTGAATACAAGATTTAGGTGACGTCAATGAATTTTACATGCGTCGTCTGGAAATTAAAACATAGACGATATATATATATAGAATGTATCAGATGTCTCGCACTTTTATTCGAATGCAGTTTCTAACATGCCTGTTTTCCATAACAAAAAAATTGCATATTTTCATCTGTCGCTTCAATTTTCAGCATTGCATATTTACATCTCTTCAAATCCGTCTTGCTGACGAAAAAAAGCAAAGTGCATTCAAACTTTATTTGGAGGAATGAGGAATAAACTTCCCTTTTTTTTTGCCTATTTACGCTTCTCGACTCTCTTCGATTCTTTTCGATTTTAATCGGTTATTGAAACCTCAAAAGCTGTTGACGCAGTCAAGAACTGTCGAAGCAAAATCAGTCTTCTTTTTATTTTAACTTCAAACGATCGCGATTTCCATTACATCCTGTAAGTATACATAATATAATCGCGCGAAGCAGTTCCTCGGTAGGGAGCTCGTGCGAAAGTGAAGCCCGCGCGTGTTTCTAAATTCATTCATTAAAAACGATTAACGCTGGAAGCTTTGCGTCATACCCGTGGATGACGTTTTATTCTCACGAATGTTTTTTCTTACGCGCGTCACGGAAAATGAAACAACGTAGCAATATCGATTTTATAATAATGCAATACTTTTTGCATCGCGAGAATACTTTGCGTTACAAACACGTGTAGAGTGTACGTCATTTATTCGCGTACGCGACGCACACATATACAATTACATTAAACTCACAATCAGTCAGATACGGCAATGTGACCTTCGATTTTGTAGGTTGGTGCCGCCAAAATAACTGGCCGAAATTTGAACCTTTATACTGATCGGCGATCGCCATTCATTTCGCCGCATACAACGGTACGTCAGTCACCCGAGTAAAATATATATAAAAACACGCGTTGATTTGTATTTATATAATTTAGTTTGTATTTATAATACGCGGTTAACGAAATGCTCCTGGCAAGCATTTGTAAAAGAAAAAAGAAAAAAAAAGAGAGAAAGAGCCTCTCTACATAATTCAACGATTTAAACGCCATCGTTTAACGGCTAATTCAATGCCGTCGCCATTTAATATTAATGCAAAAGTGTCGGTAAATGGAGTTGCTAATACTTGCTAATGATTAATTAATTCGTAACATCGTCGTTATTCATATTCGCCGCTCGCGTAATTGGCGGAATTGTTGAATAAATTAAGACCGCACCCTCTCTCTCAGGCAATTAGAAACTCCGCCGCGTTAGCGTTTCCACGATAAAAACACGCATTTGCAAAGCTTTGACCCGAGAGATTCGACAACACCATTGCGATGGATTAATATCCGACTCTTCGCCGCCATTATTCGCATAATTTTATATAAACGCGTGCACGAGGCCACGCGTTTCACATTAGCGTTGTATAAATTGCACTAACTGAATCACGTGCGTTAATATTCATTAAGAGCATTCATTTAACAAAAATCGAGGGAACTTTTTAATTTTCACGACATGCAGTGATATAATTATCATTAAAAAAGAACTTGTAAAATTGACAAAAGAAAATTCTATTTCTATGGTGATTCAAAAATTGTAGCTCTCTCAATTTCGATTAATTCGAGAAACCGAAATTCTTCCTTAATTTCTTAATTATACAAATATATTTAAGAAAATATAAATTTTTTTTCTAGTGGAAAGTCAATATCCTCGAAATATCTCAGTAACAAAACTTTGTTTTCAGTTAATTTCTCGTCGACTTTGCTTTAACCAAAAGTTTATTAAAGCTTATTGCTCTTGTCAAAGAGCTTAAAATTGAGAATTATTAAGTCGCAACGACGATGAGTCTCCTCGACACATCTTCAAAAGAAAAATTGACTCCAAATTGTTCAAAAAAGCCCAGAGATATTTTTCGGTTGATGCGGGACACCATGTTCCACGACCCAATGTCCGCGCCCGTCAACTTGGATTACCGGGCGTAAAGGGATGTATCCAGGGTCTACGCGGCCGTCGTGGACCGAAGATTTCCGTAGGCGTGAGCTCGTCCGGATCAAGATACACGACATATTGGGGGTGGCGAAACGGTAAGGGGTAGCGGCAACGAGCGAGCGCGTGCGGTGAGGATTATATTATGTGGGAATGGACCGACGAGGGGACCGTAATGGGCCTATTAGGCTGTCTCATTTAATAACAACCGTAGCAACAACACCACCCTCTTACATTACTTACGTTATTTAGGAGGACCCCCGCGCGTTATCGGATATATCTACGAGGAATCCGAGCACGGCACTGCGCGCCGCAAAGGGGCAAGAGAAAGACTCGAGGGTTCGAGATGATTTTATCAGATTTACACCCCCTCCTCGATTGACGAGACCTACCTCCCTCCCCCGCTCCCGTCCTCGTCCTCGTCCCTGTCCCCGTCCGCGCCCTCGCCATGCTTGGCTGCCGGCGCGACGGCTATACGATTGCTTGTTTTCCACCCGTTTACCATTTGATTAAGTTCCACTCGTATGCACCGTTGGGGTACACTCCACTAAACGAGAAAAGCCTCGTCGAGTGGGGCCCGTCACGCAAACGAACTTATCACGGCGGATAAATGGTAAACTTTAATAAACAGATTTTCTCTCTTTTCGCCAAAAGCATGTAGTTAATTCCATTTTCACCAAGAGAAATGACAATTTTGACACTCCTAAGATTATAAACATCACCCTTATGGCCAGCAAAATCCCCCAAAACGTATTTGTGAATTATTTCTGAATCTGTAAATATCTTTGTCTTCGATAAGTGTCTATCAGAAATTTATTGATTAATATACAATTGACGATTAATTCATTGAAAACTACGCAAACTAGACTCAAAGAAGATTTAATGTATGTCCGTGTAATATGCGATAACATATAAAATAACCAATTCTCTTTGAACAATGGCGCTGAAGATAACACAAATCACGCATAAATGCATGCAACTTAATGCAATATGGATATAATAACGCAACAAATTTTTAGGTAATGCACGATATAATTTGCGCATCACAAAAGGCAACGAAAGGAGGCGTGTCTCGCTTGTAATAACCGCTCCGCGGCCGATACGTAAAATTACAAATCGCATATATTCCGTTCGGATCCATTTACGCGTTTAAATCCAATTCAACAAAAAATCGCGCGGCGGTATAGAATTACACGATGATCGCGCGCTCGCGCCATTTTCACGCGTACACACATACACACACATAGGTAAAATACACGCGCGTCTCGGGCATAATTTCGCAAGCACGCTAATTAACGTCACGCGCAACACTGGCAACCGAAATTTGCTGCCAAAACTCGTGCGTTGATGAAAGGGAGGGATGGCAAAAAATCAATTAAATGTAGAGTGCTTAATGGCTGCGGATGAAACGCCGCGCCGTACGCGTATAGTCCAAGGTTAAGGAGCCTAAGATTCCCTCGAGAAACGGGCTACCTATCCCGCGGCCCATTTGCTGCCGAGCAAGCAGCCCTTACGTCTCTTCCGGGAGGAAGTGCGCAAGTTCTAGGCTCGATTTATTATTAAATTGCCGCTCTACGCCAGCCTGAGATTCTCGCTCGCCAAGGTCGTGGAGAGAAAAGTTGGCGTCATGCGATCTCAGCAGAGCACTATCCATCCTCTATATATAATGTATATACAATATATAACTTATAACTGATCAAATAATAATATTTCTCCGCAAGGGAGTAAGTATATATACACGCAGGGATTTACGCACTAAATACACCCGGTATACATGCGCGCCTTATGAAATCGTAACAATCACCTCCGACTCCTCTTTAAGAAGTCTGCTCCTCTTGAGCCGAAGAAATGTGTACCTCAGAGTTGACACGTGATACCCATGGTATTCTGAAAGTCAAACATCTTACTAAAGACGCTATCGACTCCAAGTTAATTAAAATTGTTATGCACATCAAGTTTCTAAAAAAATATCCTATATATATCTATATATCTTAAAAAGTTACGTAAGGCATCCAGAAAATTGGTGGGACAAAGTAATCAGATTTTATCTCGGGCCTCATATTCAGAAAAATTAATTATCGTTTCATCTTGTTCGTTCTCAATACATTTCGGATTCGTTTCGCGTGGTTCGTTGATCCCGGCGCGGAGTATCGCAAAAATATTTTTTGCTCGATTTGCTCGTGCGATATCGCGAGGGCTTACATTCGAAAACGTTACCGCGGGCGCGGTAGGACCGCGAACGGAGAGATCCGTCTGATATAATCCGCGACAGAGACTACCTCGTTAATTACAGCGCTGATGAATGATTCGTTAATTAGGGTGGAATCGCGCTACAAGTTTCAAAGGAAGATACGATAAAGCCTATTGTGTATGATCGCCTATTCGCGAGCGATATGGATGTTTCGACGTTGGGAACAAATGCTCGGGATGAGCGATGGCGGCGGCCATAGGATCACGGATTGTAATTGCGCCGGAATACAATTCCCTCCGATTTCATTCGACACTGCTTCGTCTACGAAGTAGCGAATTCTTGATTAAAAAGTCATGCGAGGAGACATGGCTAACAAAACGTTAATTCTGTCCAAAAGTAATTATAATGCTATAAATCGCGCTTCTATAATATAAATTAATTTCAAGAAATTTGCTCTATTAGTTTATATCATTCGTAAAACGTTCAACTCCAGGAGTTGTGTATCAAAAGCCATATTTATAGTAATGATAATTTTCTTTAGGATACACATAGAGACGAAGTGTTACTGCTGTAAACATGAAAATAAATTCGTCATTCCGTCTATCGCAAGCCAATAATGTAATGAAGCCAACTAACGGATTTAGCCGAATGCTTTGAAAGCCAATAAATCGTTGTTGGGTCATTTCGACGACGCTTTATAAGACGATATAGTGTGACAATAGATTTCATCGTATTGCAATTATATGCAAATATGAGAGAGAGAGAGAAAAAAAGATAAAAATCGGATTAAAATAAACAATATATAAAAAAAATGTACAGAAGAATGCTTCTTAATTCGACGGTGTATCAAACAAAGCTTGAAAATTTATCACATCCGTTTACTTCTTTTCTCTTTATTTCTCCTCGTTAATATTCGATAATCTATTTTCCACTGTTTTCTTTGTCCCCTTGTTGTTATTTTTCTCTGTAAAGCACAGCGTGATGATCGCATATTGAGCATACAGATTGCGAACCGCTTTGGGCGCACTTTCGCTAGCGAACGCGATCGACTTCTCCTTTCTTCGCTGCGCTCCTAACTACCCTCGGTGTAACGATACACGACGAAACGTATCGTGTTACGAGCGATCGTTAACGGCATAAAGAGTTTATATTTGAGAATGGCACTTACTAAGCGCACAAGCAGAGGTAGAATAATAATCAATACAAGCAAGCGGTAAAATACGTCATTGAAGACACGGAGGGAAAATTTTAACGGAACTGCCCAATAAAGCCACCTCGTATTAAAAATGTGTACTTAATAAAATAAGGGTAAACGAAATCTTTAAAGAATTTCTTCATTACCGCGGCAAGTTGCAAATAAATTAATATTCTACGTGATAAATTATAATATCAAATTCTTGGATAAATTTAAATCGTACTTTTCTCAGTAAGAGATTTATGAAAAAAAATTTATTTAATTATTGTAATATTGAATTTTAGAAGATATAAATCTGATTCAAAAACTTTCAGAGTAAACAAATAAGAAAGTTTATTTTCCAATTAGTTTCAAGTTTCCCTCGCTAGAAAATTATTTCGTGACTTTGTTCCGAAGATACATATATTAATAATAACTTTTAATCTCTTAATTTTATTGTCTCTTAAATATTATATAAATAATATACTTAGTATTAAATATTAAATTTATAATATTTAAGAGATAAAAAAATTATGACATAAATAAAAATTATTAGTCATTTCCTTCAGAAATCTTTTTCCGACTTATAAATGATAAAATCGTCGTCACTAAAATTATATTATTAAATACGAAAATATTATTACACACAAAATCAAGAGACTGTACAAAACAGAAAATGGATCAAATATGAATACTCGAATGCAGTCGCCACATCCGACAGATCTTCGACTGCAAAAGAAAAACAGAAATGAAAGGCGAATTACGCGAGTCAAGTGTGTGCTCGATGACCTAGAGAGCGTTAAAGGGAGGTATCGCTGAGAAGAGGTCCTTGAGTGCCTACGTAGAGAGAACTCGTAAACTCAGCCAGCCACGTCGAGTGTTCGCGGCCGCCTAAGACGTAAGACCTGCAGAATTAGGCAGTAAAAGGTGGTGGATCTCTCCACCGAGAGAGATCCGAGTGTTTGGTGTTTATACCTGCTTCTTCAGAGAAGGGTCCCTGAATGCTTACAAAACAGGCGGTTGTCAGATTTCCTTTATCTTTTCCGGGATATTTGTGTGTGCCCCGCGGGCCGTCGTCTCTCCTCTCCCGTTAGCCGCGCGAAGCCTTCTTCAGAATACCTCGATATCTCGTCTTGATGCCGGGAAAATCGTGGGGAATTAAGGAAGAGGCCCGCCGAAGATTGCGTGTCGCTCAGGAATTCTCTTAGGAAGGGTGTCTCTTAATTCCTTCTTTACTTCAGTTCCGGACAGCCTCGTCGTCGTCATCATTGTCGTTATACTACTGTTGTGTCGTATCTATCGCCCAACGTGACTTTCTCCTGGTGATAAACGGTTGACACGTATAGAGTCTCGTCAATGAGGCATTATCTCACATAAGCGTGAGCATTGCTGACTCGTTGATACGAGAAGATAAGGTCATTAAAAGGGAGATCGATATCCGATCGATTCAACGAATGCGAAGAAGAGCAGATTTCGCTCGAGATTTCGCTAAACCATTTCTTGCTTGAGGAAAGGAAAATGTTATTTTGCAACATATTTGCTGTGGATTTAATTGGAGCTCGAGCTTCTCAAGATAATAACATCAAGTTGCAAAATTTTTACATTATTACAAAATTTTTAAAAAGAAGTGTATTACAATTATCTCAGGATGAAGAGTAAAGAATATCTTTAAATATTTCGAATAAATTTGCAAAGTAAATGTTACCCGGCCATTAGATCGGCGAGGTGGAACGCTGGAATTATTTACCATATCTGTTGCCTGAACGAGCCCTAAGTGATAATAGGCGCAAAGTGCGATACGATGGCGAACAAAGTCAAATACGCTTTCACGTGGCGAGCGTGTATCGAAACGAGATCAGATCGCTCGTCGCAGACGGACTGCGACGGGGAAGCGAGGAGGGAACACGGAAAAGTAAGGCTTCCGAAGCCTCCTCGGCCCACATGCCTGACCAACCGGCCCTGCTTGCCAATATCGGCCAGTCGACCGGCAGATCCTGCTTGCCTATATTTCTGTTCACCACAAATCGGTTACTCTCGCATTAAGTTTCCACGGCGCGCGCGTGCAGCTGCAACAATGGCGCTTAGCTGCGATCGGAAATAAGAGGAAGAATTATCGGAAAAGAAAGAAAAAGAAGGAGAAAGAGAACTCTTGTTAAGCGGCTAAATAAGAACCGGAGGACAAGCAGCCATGAAGACAGATTTACTGATAAACGATCTATAGACCCTACTGACCGAGACAAAGCTACTAAATTCGCAAAATTTCACAGAAATTTTATTGCACCACCGTATTTTGTTTCTCATCGTTATTAATGTGTTGTATGTACATTTGAACAAGTGTGGAAAACCGCGTTATCATCAAGAGTCATTTTAACACGTAGAATATTGGACCTATTTCGCTTGTCTCTCCGGCATCCACAACTTGATAAAATATATTGTACAATATAATTGAATTGTGCAAAATTTCCATACAAAGTATGTTTATTACTATTAGGTACTTTAGGCTGTTACTTTAATGTAAATATATTTATAGATTTGTGAATTTTGTACGAGTTTTATACATTTTTTTACTTTGGTAGCGCCGGCCAGCGCCGGTCACCGATGAATCGGTACTTGGGCTTTCAGTGGCGCCGATCAGCGCCGATCAGCGCGCGGCCGATGACCGGCATGGCATTCAACGTGTTAATCAAGGTTTCCGCACGTCATTGTACGCATAAAGCTGTTACTAAATTCGCTACCGGAAGGGTCCGCGACGCAGGTATACTTTCCTCCTGATCAGTGTGACGATTTTCTCGAGAGCTTCTTGCTCTAAGCGGATTTTTGCTCTTAATAACCAGTCGAGCGTTTATTCGTAGCACGTCCAGCTATTGTTGCGGTGCAAACACCGTTTCCAAATATATTCCATTCAGTGGTGAGCTTTGCTTTCTCCCGAGTGGTTGAGTAAATCCGAATGGCAATGGCCGTCGGCTACGAGCGACGGCACTTATCCCGAACGTAACGATCCCGCATGCTCCAACTACTACCGCGTCACGGACAGGCTCTGCTCATATCTATACGGTAGTGGCGGTTCGTAAATTCTTTTGTAACCAAAACTGAAGGTTGTACTCGACTTGTTCGCGGTGTTCGATTATTCCTTTTTTTCTCGGTCACGTGTTAGATAAAACTCACAGACTTTATAGATTTTGCGATCTGTCTACCAATCAATTCTTGACATTTCATTACTTGACGTTATTCTTCATATTGCTTGGCATTTCACATCCATGTCATATTATAATAATCTAATATAACACGAATATTACTGTGTTAAATTAAACCTGACGCGATTTAAGTCTTTGCAATCGTTGATCATAATTATATTCAACTATTAAGAAAAACTTATATTAATAAAATCAATAAGATTGTATATTAATAAATTCTTTCATGTATTAAAAAATATTTAATATTCAACGTTAATCATCGTGACAACAAAAGATCTATCCAAATTAAAATTGTAAGGTGTAAAATTCTCTTGCATTTAAACGCGTGAATAAAACTTCTAAAAATTTCTCAGAACCTTAGTTGAAAACTGAATGTTTTTTGTTTTCAATCGTGTCTGATTCTAAAGCTACTTTCCACATTTAGTATTTCAATATTTTAGCTAATTATAAGAGAAAAGTCAAGTCCGGATTGATCAATTTATTTTTTAATAAAAGCAGAGTGCTTTTGGATCACCTGGCATTTACGCGTGAGATTTATTAAACTGGATATATAAAAATTATATCTTTACATTGCATAGGACCTCGTTCTTTTTACTGATTTTAATGATAAATCCTTAAATCTATATACACAGATTATATATAGTAAAAATTATAAAACAACAACGTACCATCTTGTTGTATAGATTAATAGCGAGTCGATATCCGGTCGGCATCGGCGGCCTGTTCTACCCGTCGACGCTGCAGCATCTCCATCAGCAGCAACAGCAGCAGCATCAGCATCATTCGCGGCTGGCCGCCGCGGCCTCGTCCGCCCTCAGCAACGCCGTGCAGGTCGCCGGCCAATCGCCGGACATTGTCGACGCCGACGGCATCCGTGGCGTTTTACTCGGCGGTGCCGGCTGGCCGTTTCCATGGAGGCCGGCGCACGGCCTGCAGACGCTCGAGCATCCTTCGCCAAGCGACGTGGTCGGCACCCTCAGCCGCGTCAGTCCCGCGTCCGCATCTTTCCCGCAGCGAGGTGAGTTCGATTCCCTCCCTTTTACATCTCCCCCGCGTGCCCAGGCAGATCGAGACGGCTTATTATAAGGATAATCCAAGGGAAAACGCGCGCTACGCTCGGAAGGAGATGTTAACATTGTTTCGCAACTGCGGTCTAGAACACCGGCTTTCGTCGAATCAGACAGAAGTACGGTAATACGAAGAGTTTCTCTTTTTTCAGATTTTTTTATTAAGTGGAAAACCGAAACACAAAGAAACGTACGGCATATTTTATACCTGATGTGTTCTATGTATGTAATAGAATTTCTTTAATAGTTGTAATATAATTATAATTATTATAATAATTAAATTTATTTCACCAAAGAAGATTTTATTTATCTAAAACCCAAGAACGTGCTCTGAGAAAAATGAGTGTTTCCAATTATATAAAAATATTATTACTTCTCTTTGCTTGATATAATAACGCAAAAATGTCTCAACTCGATTAACGCCAAAAATTTTTTGCGCTTTCGACCGAAGAAGCTTCGAAAATATGTCAGACATACCAAGATGCATAGACCAATATCTCGAGACGATTGAGACGTGGAACCGTTAACTCGTATAGATTGCGAAGAAAAGGCAAAGGAAAACGAGGGTTAACGTGGGGGGACCTCCGTAGATATACAGATATATTGTCTGCTTGCGCGTTATATAGACTCTGTGTGTCTCGTGTATCTATGTGTATATCTTCGCGTATACAACTACGCGTAAGGCTTCCACGGCTTCCATCACGACAAACCAACGTCGATCGCCTTACCCGACGATCGTTTTGCTTCTGCCACCTTGTCTAAGCACTTAGGCAGTTACCATTCCCACCTATGGACACACCTGCGAACGCTCGTCAGTCCCGACTTACAATACTAAATTCTTTAACGATACAATAATGATAATAACGATCATTTGGTTGCTATTGTGCGTTACTTTTGTTTATATAAGAACCATAGGCTGAAAATATGAAATTTTCGTTAAAAGCAATTTTATTAAAAATAAGCAAATATAATTAAAATAGTACAGAAAAATTGAGAGAAAACAAAGAAATATCTAAAGCTATATAAGAGTTCAACAGATTTTTGGATAAATCTTGTTTTAATGGTTATAATAATGATTCTCACTTTACGAACGAGTTGAAAAAAGTTGAAAAGCATATATTTTTAAAAATATGTTCTCGATTGTATTCCCGGTATAACACAAATATCAAATTATTGATTATAAAAATGTATCGTATCTAGTTTCGTTTCGGCCGACTTTTTGTCTGTGCCACAACGATCATTTGTAGAGAGAAAGAATTAAACATCGTATACACATGCTAATGACATTTTGTCGCTAAAAATAAAACAATAAAATTATATTTATCCTCGATGGATTTGCGTACGTGAAATATCGCATGCCTAATTAAGGTACAGTGACAAAGAAAATATTTGTAGGAAATGAATAAATCGTTGCGTGTTTTATTGTTTCCTTCGTGTTCTCATACATTGCAAAAGAGACACGGCGATATAACGGTATTTTATACAGATATACACGCATCGCAAATAATGTCATTGGATGATGCATCTGCATCGATAGCGGCATAGGGAATTCAATACGCAGCAATTATGTCAAAATGGATTAATAGAATATTAATTAGCATTCTATTAATTGATTAAATATTCAATATGGATAGAGAAATGTATAATGGCGATTTATACCGGAGCGCGCGTGAGAGAATTTGTAAATCCAAAGCGCTCCAGGCTGATTGACGTATACGGATCACATTTAAAAAGAAGAGCGATTAACGCGTTTACCTTTCTCTCGTTAACGGTTTGATTATATCGATAAATATACACACTATGTGTCTTTTATACTTCGCACACATTACAAATATCATTATTTGTTATATGATATTCTGATCTCCGCGAATTTTGCCGCCATTTATCCTGCGTTACTTGTTAAGAATAATCCCAGTTGAAGAATAACGATCCTCGCAAATAAAGATATCTTTGTTTCAGCAACACGAACAAAAAAAGATAATTAACAGAAAAATATAACTCTATGAGCAACTATTAATTCCGGGTAAAAAGTGCCTGGTAGCTTTTGATTGTAAGTAAAAATTAATGTATTGGAAAAGGAAAGCAATTATAATTTTCTTTATCAATTTTTACATATATATAACGGTTTTGAGAGAAAATTCATATTTATTGAAATAACGATATAATAATATTAATAATAATCGAAGCGAGAAAAGTTTCGAAAGATTCCAGAACAGCAGACACATGAAAAAATATTCAAAAATATATGCATATAAGTATGCATCTTGAAAAGCATATTATGAATAAAAAAGCTATAGGGTAATTGAAATCAATACACGTATATTTTCCTCTAGACGAGCTCGATGACGACAACGCCGATGACCGTCTGCACCGCGCGAGGAGTCCGTCAAGCGGCGACGAGGGGCACGACGACCTCGGTGAGGCTGATGACTGTGCGGATGCCGATGGCGAAGGCGAGTCCACGTCGACGAGTCTTCACGGCACTTCGATGGGCGGTGGTGGTGGTGGTGGCGGCGGTGGCGGTGGTGGTGGCGGTGGAAACGGCAATAGCAATGGCCAGAACAACGTGCAGGTCGGCGTAGACGGTCGCGAGTCGAACAGCATAAAGCGCAAGAAGAAGACCAGGACGGTGTTCTCCAGGTCGCAGGTGTTCCAGTTGGAGAGCACGTTTGACATGAAGCGCTACCTCTCATCGTCGGAGCGCGCCGGCCTCGCCGCCTCGCTCAGGCTCACGGAGACCCAGGTGAAGATCTGGTTCCAGAACCGGCGAAACAAGTGGAAACGGCAGCTGGCCGCCGAGTTGGAGGCGGCGAACATGGCGCACGCTACCCAGAGGCTAGTCAGGGTACCGATCTTGTATCACGAGGCGTCAGCCGGCACTGGCACTTCCGGCGGCGTGTCCGTGTCGGTGACGGCACCGGGACAGCCGGGACCCCCGGTGCCGTCCTCGGTAGGCGCGACCTCCGCCCTGTCGCACTCGGTCGGCGTCGGCGTCGGCGTGGGCGTCGGCGTTGGCGTCGGTGTCGGCGTCGGCACCTCGTGCGCGCCTACCACGGCGCAGCCCATCTTCTACTCCCATCACCATCAGCATCACCATCACCACCCGGCGGCGGCCCACGTGCAGGCGCACAGTCTCCTGTCCCACCAGGTGCACCCACAACCACCGCCTCCGCCTCCGCCGCCGCCCAACGGCCAACCACCGCGGACGTCCTCGCAATAACACCGTCCGACGACTTACGAGGGTAGCGTGCGGCTGCTGCGGGAGACGACGATCCTAAACAAGATGATCTCCGTGAACGACGCGACGGCGACGGCGACGCCTTCCCGTCTGGACCGCGCCGTTTGGCTGATCGACGTTGACGAGTGAACGCACGCACAATAATCGGCACGGGCCTACGATCGTCCTGCGACATCCCCTGATCGATCCCGCGATACTACACGGATACGGCATGCGGCTGTCCCCTCGGCGGTAATTCGAGAACGTTGGAATTCGAAAATGGTTTTCTAAAATGCGGACTCACGACCGTGGGCGATGTGGATAAATGTGAGTATGCGCGAAAAATGTAGAGTTTTGATTCGCTTTTATATCTCAATTAATAAGAACGTAAGAAAGATTATCTCATACAATTTAACACTGAAATTGTATTTTATTTTGAAGTGAATAACAGTGATGAGATCACTTTACTGAAAAGATTTGCATAAGTGTAAAATATTTTTCTCCTATAATTATGTATTTATAATGGCTCTAAAGGAGCTAAATACAAATAAAAAAATATACAGAAATATTTTACTTATGCAAATTTCAGTATAGCATAGTATTGCAACAATAAATAAAATTACGTTCTATTAGAATATAAACTCAATGAGTTGAAAAAACTCTACGTTTTCTGAACATAAACTTATACTCATGTCTATTCGCATCTTCTGTTATTTTCTAGGAATGGAAAGTATGATCTCTTGCAAATAATTTGGTAAAATTATTTTTGGCGCTTGATAAAAAGACTTTAAGTCAATTTGTTTATCTCGAAATAAATTATCAAAAAAATGTGTTGAGTTCATACAATATATATTCTAGTAATCGCATTATCATAAAAATGACATTATTGCCGATTATTATGTTTAGCTAAAATTAGACAATATCCTACTTTTCAGTAGTTTATTTTATTGCTCCGGGAAAGACATTTTGACTTATATCTTGTTTTACCGAGCCGTAAAAATATTTGTGCTAGTCTGCGCAATTATGCGGAGAATTGAACTGTGATTATAATGATTTTGTGTCGCTTCCATGAGCCACGGGCGACGAAAGCTGGTCGCGAACTCATACGGCTTCCCTTCCGGTTGGTCGCCTATATAATAATAGCGCATTGTTTCCTTGTTGCTCTCAGTTTATCTATGTATTATAACGAGATGCAAAATTTCACAGTATTTCGCAATCGATGGACGGAAACTAGGGATCTTTGTAGATAGTATATATAATATACATATATTGTAGAGAGCGATTCTCCGATTTTTTGCGCGTGAAGAAAAACGATTCGCGCGGATGAGAGAATGGAAATTTTTAAACCGTCCCTGACTGTGCGACGCCCGATATTTTAATTATGGAACCGTATCCGTTTCTCTGATCGGTTCCCCTGCAAATAGTCTTTGCGCGAAGTGTACATTCGTATTTGAAATTCCGTGCGCCGAGAGGGACGCGCTGTGAACCGGTGACCGGAAAATCTCCGCTAATATAATTCAGGGATTAAAATGTCGGTATAACTTCGGCGAGTTCAATTTTCGATGGACGAGAAACAGTGAGCCCTCATGCCACATTGTCAACGTCGCGTTTCCATCATCGCGGATTACGCGCGGAGAAACGATTTCCGCGGGTCTACAGAAATTTGAACTCGCTGAAATTGCGCTGGTACCAATATTACCTGATGTAACCGGGATTCGCTGTGGTTGTAAAATTGAACATTCACACACATGTATGACATATATACATAGACATGCAGCAAACAGACACAAACACACACATACACGTAAGACACAGGCAGGGTTCCTACGATATATTCCACCTGTTGTGATAAGTATCTAAACGAATAATTTTATTAAACGGAACGGTAGAGGTACGAAATATCGCCTCTTTCGCATTATATATATCACCTATCTATAGACGTCAATTAAGGAGAAGGTTCGCCGTACCGTGTTTTATACGGATATTTGTGATCCGGGATCTCAAATTATTGTACAGCCGATCGTTTCGTAATCGCTAAATAATGATCGTTGAACCATACAATACACGTCGTTCGAATTTCCTCTACTCAAGATCTATGTAGAGTTGATCTACTGGCGACCGTCGATCTCGTTTGCGAGGTAGTGGGCAAACGTTCCTAGATTCGATGACTAGATTCGGCTGGATCGACGAACGATCGAATAAAAATACGAATACGTTTAAATTGCGCTTTTTTTTCTATCGCGACGCCCGTAAAGAGATAGCAGTGGAACAATGGAACGCGCATCGGCGGCATTCACATAAAAATCCGAGGTCCGGGATTAAAATTAATTGTTGTGCGGCTTCACAAGAGGCCCCCGTAACTAAAAAAATTGACACATAGATAAAACACAATGTTCCGCTTTCGAAATAAAATCAACGAGAGATTCTTTGATGGAGTCGCCATTCGAACGGATCGGTAATAAAACCTATTGATTCACATTTACATCGCCGTCTGTAGATTATAATACTGTCTCGTATAGATTATGAGATCGGGGATATGGACAAAATTCATAGAGCGAGGAAGGCCACTGATTAAAAGAGGCTTATTTCGTTATAATATTTTACAGATTTCTAGATTTCTTACGGATGAATGTCAAAAAGAATGATATAGCGAGATAAATTTCGAAATAACAAATTAAAGATGTCCAAATCTTCTCTACGAAATCTCGGAATTTATAAGCGGAGATGCACATTCGTAGTCTAAACACCTTAAACGCAGAAAAGCATGTGACAATTATTAATTCACAGCCAATTTGCGAGAAGCTTTTTCTTGGAGCAGTAAACCAGCGAACTGTGAGTAATATCAGCGAGACAGTACTTAAGGGAAAAGCTTAAATCAAATCATGCATAAATTATTTCCTACGGGTCCGATAAATCGCGCTTCAAAAAATTTTACCTTTAAAATCATCAGCTGGAAATAGAACGATCAGAGCGACACTTTTCAGGGAAAAAAATATGCACAGATTTCCGATAGATATTCTTAGATATTTACTGAACATTCGTCGCGATGCGTTTTGCACCGTATGATTATTCTTTGTCTCTTAGACAAGATTTTTTTTTGCATATCAGCAAATGTAAATAAAAAATGCAGGAATATTTATCGGACGCCTGTAGTTTATATAACGCGGCCTGTCGCTACGCAATCAAAAACGCATTTACAATTATTCGCGTACGCGTGGCTTTTCACGCCGCCATTCACTCACGCACTCGTCAAGTGCGTCACGCAGGCGGCACGCGTTGCTCCTCGCGTCCTTCGCCTCGAAACGGCGAAGCTGGCATGGCGACCACGAGGGAGGACCGACGTGACAATGCATCTACACCATCCACGTCCCGTATCCGCTGCATATGCAGCCGATACACACCGGGTATCCTGGAGTAACGTAAGTACGTGCACTTCAATCAACGCTCTCGCGCCATCACACCTCCGTCTCTTTTCCAATTCCTGATCTATCCGAATCTGCCTTTTTAAATCCGTTTTATTCTCTCTCTCTTTCTTTCTCTCTTTTTTTCTTTTCTTTATCTGCCTTTTGTCTCTCGTTCGATATCTCTCTCGATATTCGTCCTTCACGCTTCGTCACCTTCCTCGTCGCGATTCTACACGTCTTGTCTCGCTGCAGCCACAGTGCGGTGATTCTTCGTGGGTTGAACGGAATCGTCGGTATCGAAATGATGTTAGGGAGTTTTTGCAATACCGTCTTTCAGATACGGTAACCGTATTGTTTAGAATCTCTATCTATTTCCCTACAGTTGTTTTATGCGCGCTGTGTATTCTGTATGACCGAGCTCGCGTTGTGCAATCATCCATACTGAAGGCGGATATACGGGAGATACCGGGAGATATCTCTTCGATATTGAATGACTGAATATATTGCGGGACATTTCGATATCCAATAGATATCCGAGATATGATCACTACAGATATCTGTGTTGTATCCGTAGGAATGAATTTGCAGGGACGCGCATGGAAATTAATAAATTCTGATGAAATAAAATATATAAAGATTTATCAAACATTTATTAATTTCGTCTTTGCGCGACTAAGAACTTTATTTTACGACAGTATCTTTTTAGGCATGCGTAAAGAAAATTATTACAATTTTTACGAGCTATTGCTTTTATATAAATAATTTACGTAAAGAATTTTTTACATCTGTATAAAAATTTACGATAATAACAAGAGGATCGTAAAAGTGATGCTAAGTCATTCAAGCAACGAGATTTTCAAAGTTTGTGTAACATCATATAAGCCTGATCCATTTCCAAGATTGCGTCGAACCTAATGGCTTCGCAAAGTCGGCAGTACACAAAAATATATTTCGACAGATATATCGCATATTGGAGACCATCCGCAAACATTTTCGCAAGACTTTTGTTGTTCATTCACGGAGAGCGAAAAACTATGTGTGTACAACGCGTCGTTTTGTAAAAAAAAAGAAGAAAAAAGCGACCGTCTCGTTATAGAAAAATATCGGAATTACGCGCACAGAGAGAGAGAGAGGTATATGTATAAAATTCTAATAGATCGATTATCATCTAATGTTCCGAACTGTTGAATACCGATTATATACGAAATTAATAAGAAAGCTTCTATCATCAATTCATTATCGTTCATTAATATCGACAAACAGCGCGATTAATTTTCTCGAAGAAATTAAACAAATCTCAGTTTTTAAATTGTAACATGGCGTTTTAATAATTAACAATAATTTCCACATGAAAATAATATTAGAAAATATAACAGAATTAATAGAAGTATATAAAGATTGTATTATTATATTGAATTATTATTACTATCATTATTATTCATTTGCGAAAAGCAGGAACTGAAAATGAATGTTTAACAATTGATATGATATATATTAATCGAGCGAAATAAAAACAAGCAAAAACTTCAACATTCTAAAATCCGAAATGCTATTAATTGGAAAAATGCTCACGGTAATATGTTATGCCGCTCGCGTTCGCTCGTTTAAAAATTATTTTATCGTATAATTTAAAGTGCGCGAGGAATGCTCCAGTTTCGTAATTTGTCTAAAGCTTATTATCTAAAGCTGCATTTTGATGCGTGACGTGTGCACCGATTAGCTTGTCCCTCGTCGTATTACCCCCCTTTTGAAGACAGATTTTCCGGTTTTAAAAGCAGATATCGAAATCGTGTTTGCCGAGGATCGAAAGTTCACCGGCTCATTGTCGCCGACAATCCGGAGTCGAGTTGCAGTTCTCTCGCGTCACCACGCCCCCCTTTTCCTACCGTATCGTGTCCCAGAGTAATTTAACACGTAAGGGGATGACAACGGACTCGAAACCCGCGTCCTTTTAAGGGCCCGTAAGTGATGATCGTGTTACAGCACTGAATTCACAAAATTTGCCAAGACCGATGAGTTTTTCTCATATTCTTCTCCTGTGTCGATTATAGTGGTTAACAGCGCTATCAAAAGCTCACAACTTTTGCAGAGACAATAGCGAAATAGCTTGCAAATTGCAAAATGATGATCGTCACCGATTAACTGATGAGCAAATTATATTGACGATCTATTATTTTTGCAATTAATGTTAAAGTAAATCGGCCTCAACAGTTATAAACAGTTTTCAGATTATAATCTAATAAAGAAGATAGAAGAAAAAATAAAACTTTAATTTGTTACAATCTATTTCGAGGGAGTTAACTTTCAGAAAATCTCCATTACGTTAGACGTGTAAAGAAAAACATTCTACACATTACATATACCTGCAAAGAAAGCTACGTACGTTTATTATCATCTGTCTAATATTCCGCGGTATATATCTTCGAAAGTCATTAAATCGGTGATGAGTAATTACATGTCTCTCTTTAAATCACCGATATTACAAGGACAATCTTGTACTGCGTCATCCTCGAGATGTCATCCATTTTCATGCGTGACCCGAATTACCCCGATGAGATGCGGATTGATAAGGAATTAATTGTCGCGCCCACCCCACGGAAGGTCGTTTAATTTGCTCGCAACCACGTCGATCGGCTAATCGAGTTAATTACCGTGCGCAGGATAACACGGCGGTGACTTTGCGACAGCTGTAGCGACACGAAATAACGTAGATGACCCCGTCGCGTCGCAGATGACGTCTCTCTCTTCTTCGGAGTGCGAGGGTGAGCGCATGGTCGATTTATCGTGGCCCATTATCGCCGCCACGATCGTTCCGTGACCGTTATTACCTGCTCGCCCGTAAAGAGGACTCGTGGTCGGGATAATTACTCTAATGGAATAATTTTTTGGAAAAATCTATCGTCGATGCCACGGGTGCGCACGACACGGCAACAACAAAGGCCACACCCCGAAGAACCGGCGTCCGCGATCCGAGGCTCGTTAACAGCACGTACACGACCTCCCGTAAAAGGGAACGATAAACGCAAGAATGAGCGAATGTATCGACGATTATCATCGCGCTACTAATCGTCGGAGAGCGCAGCTCTCAAATTATATTTATGTGACCCTCTTGATCGAAGAACGTTTCGCGTTTATCGATCAATCTTCAACTTTTATGAACAATTACAATTTTCAGCTTCTTTTAAAAATAAAAAGAGAAATCTATTATTTCTGAAAAAAATTACTTTTATTACCACACAAATCTTTTTATAGAAGGAATTCTTTTGTATATATATCAAATCCCTAAAATAATATTTTTATGTAGATACAATAACACAAAAAATTACTGATTGTTACATGCTGATAGGATATTTGACAAAAATGTGTTAATTTTTTTTAAATTACAATTATTAAGATTTGATTTTTTATGTTTACACAGATCTTAAAATTTATTGTAGTAAATTTTTACTGACATTTTTACATATATACGGTAACAGAGGAGAACCAATGTCAGAATACGTTTTGTACCCCATTGGGACTCCGAGGGTTAGATTAATATTTATGATGCTCCGTAAAATGTATCCATGTTGAAAAGAAAACTTTTGTCCCGTGCATCCCTAATCGCCCCTCGCAATCTTGTGTTTTACTTTTTTACGGTAGTTCTTTACGCCAAATATAACGTTTTGAGATCACGTTATGCTCCTAAAAAGTCGATATCTTTTCTGCAGAGATGTGAAAAAAAAAACAGATCTGCTCTTCGTACCGAATCAGATTATGTTCTAAATGCCCAACGTACAAATGTACATTATTGCATGTGAATAAAATCAGTCGTTTTTACCTTCAAAAATATAATTATTTGAATCGCTAATATACACCGATATCTTCACGGTATTTCACTTTCTGGCATCGAGTTGAACGTGTGCGGTTCTCAGCATTCGATCGAGACAGTTCTCGAAACCGACGATAGAACTCGTCTCGGGGTAGAAAATACGAGGCCTGACACGGCGACAAAGAGGGCGAAAGAAAGGGAGAAAGGGAGCAGGATGGAGAAAGAGCGAGAGAGAGAGAAAGAGAGAACGAGGAGAGAAGAAGAGAGAGAAGGAAAGAGAAAGAGAGAGTCAATGGGTATAAGCACTAAGCACGTAACTATAAAAGGAGCCGGGGGTTGCGAATCGTCGCTAGATTAAAAAGAGGCTCCCTTTTTCGCTTGCTCTTTTATGCCGATGCGCGCCGCGCCCCACACGCATCCCGTACGGCCTCCTCCTCCTCTCCTCTTCTTCCTCCTTCTCTTCGTCCTCGTCTGTAACGTTAACGTTACACGTGCGCTTACATGTGGGCACTACACGTACATTCGCACATTCACGCGCATCCGATATCTCGCGACCGTCCATCCGCTGGAAAAGCAATTCGATCTGGCGGCGCAAGTACGGTGGGTACAGCCACCCTCCTCTTACTCGCTCTATCTCCCTCTCTCTCGCTCCTTTTTATCTCTCCAGACCTGCTTAAGCGTCGGATTTCCTGATGCTGAATTCGACTTCACGATGTATGCCCACTCTCGCGTTTATCGGAAATGCGAATTGTGGCGAACGCGAGCGTAACGTTTGTCGAGGATACCAGAAACTACTTTGAATACGACTTGATTAAATCATATGAAATACTTGACGAATATTTTCAATCGAGATGTCGCTCCACTTGATATCAATTAATAATTTATCTGTCTATCTATGTACTTGACGCATCTTCCACTTTTAAGTAATAAAATTTATTTCAAATAAATCTTCGAAATAAAGTAGCTTCTTTTAAACTTGACTTTTGCGTCATCCTGTCTCAAAAAAATTGTAGATGGCATGTTAACAATTCGATTTCTCAATTAAATATTTAAAATTAAATATCTAGATATATAAATATATAAATTGCATAATTATTTTTGAAATGTTTAATCCGCGTGAACCATTCCATCCAGCTGTAACCATTCTGAATTAATTTAAAATGTAACACATTAGCTATACACGTTAGCACGAGTATTTTTTGTGCGCACACGCAAGTTGCATTTAAATCTAATATATAGTCCTGTATCATAGGATGAATACTTATTGTTAGAGAAACAATGATGATTAGAGTAAGTGCCCAACATCGTGGCACGCACATAATACCAGCAAACACACAATGCATGTCTATCCGCTTCTATTGCATACGCAAGGCTCACAATGCTCATATTACAATTAAGTACTACGGCTGATCGTATTACCATTCGGGTAATACACAAGGGCACAAGGATAAATGTGAATACTCAGGTACACTAACAATAAGCAGCAATCAGCTGTTGAGATAAGTTTCGTGATCGGAATTAGCATCACTAATGAACTATCTTCTTAACTTCCAAAAACTTTTTAATGCTCAATAATCTTATACGAATTATTTGTTTTTGTTAATTTTTAACTGAAATTCTTGTCAAACAATATTTACTATAAAAAAATGCATTTAATAACTAAACTGTGACAAAAAAATGTAATTTATCCGTCTCAAAGTCATTGCACTATAGCGCTTAATCAGCAGCTTTCGCTTCAAGTTTTCATCTTTGAACTGTCCGGTTCTCCGAGCCAAACTCGAGTAATATGAATTATTATCATCGTTCGATTCTCGCTCGATTCCGTCGTCTTTATCCCGAAAACGAGAGAATGAGAGAGAGAGAGAGAGAGAGAGAGAGAGAGAGAGAGATAAGTGAGTAAAAAAGAAAATGAGAGAGAAAGAGCGCTTGTACACGCGCGGATACAGGCCCATCGGTAAATGGATGGATGAATCTGAGCGAAAAAGGGTGCCTTTGAGCTGCCGAGTCCGTTGCTGCCAGATTAATTAACGAAGCACTCGCCCGGGGGCCGGAGGAGGATCAGCAGCAACTCCGTTATCAGGGTGGAGAGCTAATAGACAGATACCCCTGCCTACTTATCTATCAGTCCACCTCTCGATCAACCGCCTTCCCATCGAACGGCGAATGCCGCTACCATTCGCGTCAATCGTTAACTAATCGCTCGTCTACCATCATCAATATATCACTTCAATCAGTGCTTTTTCCATCATTCTCGCTCTTTCTCGCCTTTTGCGACAAAAATTTAATAAAGAAAAAGGCATAACAATATTCAATTGTTTCATATCCAAAATTAATATGAGCTTTAAAAATATTTTTCAAATTTAAGAATTTAGCAGTACGCAAAAGGCGTTTTTACTAATTCCACATATCACCCGAATAATTTATTTTTAGGATATATATTTCTTTATATTGATATATAAACAAGCGGTTTAATAAAGCAATAAATTTTTATAATTTCTTTTTTTTCCTCTAATTAGAAATATTATATAAAATGGCTAAAATAAAAAAATGATTATTTGCTTACGAATTTTGAGAATCACTCAAATTGGAAATTTATTTTCTCCTTAATACTTCAACAAAGTTTCTAATTATTTTCCTATATTCTATTCGCCAATGGTTATTTCCGTACATTTCTTTCGAAATCTGAAGATCTCGTGGGTCTCGAAGCGTTCAGAAAGAGTTTAAATGTAATCGTCGCGTCGAGAGAGATTGTCGGCCGATTGTTTTTCGCGTTACACACAGATCTGCCAAAGATTTCGAAGCGTCCATCTAAGTAATTACTGCAGCTTAGGAGCGTCGTCAGGGTTGGGGTCAGCGATGGTGATTAAACGTGAGATAAGATACAACCGTTCCGCCTCTACCGCGCACATGCGATATGCGGTTCTTTCTTTCGTGTTAAACCGAGTCCCTTAATTGAAGTAGCAGCCTTTTGAATATTCCTAACGTGCTACATGAAATGTTATGGCACAGCGGTCAACGCGCGATGATCCCCGAGCACGCATCAAGATCCTTGATATGCGATTATAAAGTTCAACATTTCACTCTAATGTTTACTCCTTCTTTCACGCACTGATGTTAGTTTAATTTTTTTTAAGCTATACTTTCTTTATTATCTCTCATATCAGACACGCTCAATTTATAAAATTACATGTACATACACGATATACCTTTACGAAATATGTCAAGAGAGAAAACGTATTATATCGCGAGAACAAAAGGGAGCGCGGAAGGGAACTGAGGATAGCCTGCGTAATATTTCCTCGGCATTGAAATTAATTCACGAAAAGAGACTGGCGTATACGCAAATGCGCGCGGCCTTTCTCCGCGCTAATAGACTCGTCTGCTCTCTTGCGCTTTCACTTTCTAAAGCACAACGTTGACCCCGGCGTTCTGGGGATAATCGACTGAAAATAACCCCAAGAGACGGGCACCGGGGACCCCCCTGGGTCCCTGATAGACTCGTTCTTCAATACAGCCTGGTGCATCTGTTCCTTTTGAAGAGGACGAATGACTTCGACAATTAGAGGAGCAGCGGCAGTAGCGGCAGAAATCCTATCGAAAGACCGCTCACGCCGCTCGACCTGCGTCTTATTTCTCGCTTACAATGATCGGGATCGCCGAGATTACGCGATCGTACATCTGCGGGGATATTATCCGAAGACGTAATGGAGACTGCGGCGGTCTCCATCTCGGTTAACCCTCGGTAAGACGTGAGCAGATAAAAAAAGTTGCAATAAAATGGACACGAATCAGCAATATCTTATTAAATAAATTAAATTATATTCAACTGTATTTCTAAACAAAAGAACAAAATTAATAATTTGTTCAAAGTGAAGAAAACATTACATTTCAAAATTAATGAATTGAGTTACAAACGAAAGACGCTAAAATGTATTTAGACAATATTGCGCAATTAAAAACTATCTTATTAAAAAAATTAAATTTAAAAAAATATTATATCTTTTAATTTAATTAATAAACGTTATGAAATGAAAAACAGCGAAATGTGTTCGACGATATCGCAACCGAGATCCTATTTGATCCCCGCCATTGTATATATAGCGGTCGAGGATTAACGTTGGTGCGCAGTCAGACATAATTGGCCTCTGCTCATAGAATTTCCTACAATTAAAGCATTTGCATAACGCGATGGCGTGTCGGGGAATATCTTTTCATCAAACTGATGAGCGACCAGCGGTGCAGTGTATTATATACACGAGGTGATAGATTGTCGGGGACGGACACGCTAAGGGGTTTGTTCGTTTAATACTCATCCCTAACTATTCAGTACCAGCACCATTGCGGGAGTGTAACTGCTTGCTTGCATTCAAATCAAGGGCCGGCAAATGCTTTTTTTTCATCTTACCTTTTCAAACCGCCTCAATAGCAAGCTTTAACTGACTGAATACAAAAGAAAAGATAAATAAAAGCTCTCTTATAAAAAAAAATGTTACAGTTTGCGCAAATAGTTTCAATTTTACATTTCCGATTTTCTTCCATATACTATATAATATATAATAAAAATAAATATTGTTTGAATACGTCAAATGCGAATACGTAAAATAATCGTAGAACGATGCGAAACACGCGCGGTGCCCCGGAGAATATAAATAACGGGCGTTTTTATCGCTATACGCATTACGCGAGGGTTGTTCGACTAAAAGACCTCCGTACAAAATCGAAAAGGCCGAGCTATAAATTCAACCTGAGTGCAGACAACGTCGTGATTACCGGAGCGCAGCCCGCGCGATCGGCGTGGTTCGCGGTTGAACGAGAGTGCTAAACGACACCAATAAGGAAGTAATAGCAATACGCGGGGAGGCAGAACCGTGGCTCTCGACGGACCGGCGAGAGAGGGGGCGGCTTCCGCGCGCAATTACGGATTTTGAGTGACAGATGCTCGCCCAGTCGGCAGTCGGAAGATTAAAACAAGTAATCAAAGTCCCGGTAGCCACCCCGGGATGGATATGGATGGATGCACGCCTCCGGCCCCTCCTGCCCCCTTCCGCGCTCCACCCTTCTGTCACCCTTCCGGGCGTCCCCTCGCCCCCTCTGTTCCCGCTACCCGTTTTTCCTCCCCTTTCGTCGTGTCTCCTCGCCTCGAGCCTCCCTCCCCCCCGTACCCCGTACGAGTTCCGCTCCTCCTTTACTCATCTTACTCCCTCCTGGAAGTAGCAAACCACCAAGGGTAAGCCCCGCTACTATAATATCCACCTATAGCCGTCATCAAGGCGCGCCCTGAATGCTCCTTTAAGAAAATGTTCCTTTCGCGAGCAGTCGCGTAGGAAGGTTATTAGGCGTCTTGAAGAGGCCGGGCGAGGAAGGGCGGGGGGGGGGGGCAAGACTCGGGATGAGTTATATTCAAACGACGCAGATTCTCTCTATCATGCTTAAAATGCTAAAGACGTGTCGGCAATAGGACCACGTATTCTTCGAAGGCAAAAGAAATCGATGAGAAAACGACAATCGCTATTACTATGAACAATATTATATAGCGTAAACATACTTGAGTCTGAATTGAGAGCATAAACAAGCTTTACTTTTCCTGAAAGTTTAATTATTACAAAAATGTTAATTTAATAAGCTTACTTCGAGACCTCTTTAAGGTGTCTTAGTGGACCAATTGGATCTAACGGATTAGTCACCGTTGCGAGAGTGCGAGATAACGCGATTTTTTACATAAATAAAAATTTGTATGGCGCTTACCAAGATCGTTTGGGGTACCGTCGCCAGCACAATTAGGACCCGAAACCTTACTGTTACGCGCTCGATTGTCCCACAATGGAAGGACCATAAACCGAGGGCGGTGGACAAGAATCCCTCGATTAGACTCGGCAATACAATGCCGATATAATCTGACCACTTAATCGGCAAAATATAATAGTGAATTGAACGATTACGTTTGCAATCTTGTACCGTGGCTACTGGAGTACAAAGCGAGTTATTTCAGTGAAACTGGGGTGAAATATTGCTCGCGCGATTTGAAATATGCTTTCGGAGTAAATACTAATGAAATCGTAAAACAAAAGCGCACCAATACACTTCTTGTTTTCTATAGAAAAAGCAAATTATACAATACAAAGACAGATGTAGGGAATAGAAATTACCTATATTCATTTACTTTTTACTTATTTTTCAACATTTTTGTCAAAACTTGATTAAGTACCTTCACACGAGAATATTCTCGAAAAATGATAAAAAGGCAAACGAATGTGAGGAAAAAGTTCCGTTTTTATCTTTTCTTCCTATCTTATATTTTGCAACGATAACGAGAGGCCGCCGCATCGCTGCAACATACGACTTGTTGACGCACGGCGCGGCGCGGCGGCGCGGCGGTGCCGTGAGACGCGAATGTGATTAGTCTTGAGATTCTCATGCGCGCGCGGGGGTGACGAGCCGGGATTGGATTTGGCGTGGGGATGACGCGTAGGGAGGAACGAAGGATGAGCCGTTTATCTTAGGCGTCGCTTTTCGGTTTTTCTCCCTCTCGTGATCTTCCGACGTTCTCGCGACGCGTTCCAAGCTCATCGCTTTCCTGAGAATCACGGCTTTCATCTCATCTCTCTCTCTCTCTCTCTCTCCGGTTACTTTATCCGCCTTCCTCGGGGGCGTTCCCCGAGACTCCGTGGTGCCCCAACGTGGGTATATCCTCTCTTCGCGAAATAATAAGCTCACTCTACTAAATTTATCATGAGCAGCCTTTAGAAGCAGCAGCCTCCGCCAACAACGCGCGCCAGCTTACCTACCTACTAATATTGTAACGGCTTTTAATTCCGTCATTTACCTCATGCTGCACGCGTTCTAATTATCTTATGGCATCCGCACGTGTGTGTGTGTGTGTGTGTGTGTGTGTGTGTGTGTGTGTGTGTGTGTGTGGTGTGTGTGTTTGTGTGTTTATGTATATATATATATATATAATATAAAATATCCTGCTCTCTCTCTCTCTCTCTCTCTCTCTCTCCTCTCTCTCTCTCCTCTCTCCTCCTCTCTCTCTCTTCTCTCCTCTCTCTCTCTCTCTCTCTCTCTCTCTCTCTCTCTCTCTCTCTCTCCTCTTTCTCTCCTCATCCACTCACTCATATTTTGAAGTAATTTTAGCAGCCAACACTAATTGCTTATATACTGCACTATGGCATTTTGGCGTGAGTTGAATAATCGCTAAAAGATAATTTATCGAGGGTCTGTTGAACATCTCTTATATTTTGTACAACTTAAATTAAAACAAAAATACTTCCTAATAATTTTAAATTATATATTCATATAATTCTCTAAATTAAAAAAAAATTGTTAATGTGCAATCTGTAAGTAAATATCGATTTTCTGAGCGTAAATATCATGTATTTATATTCTGCACATTTATTAACGATGAGAAAAGGAGAAAAAAATCCGAGATATAAGACATTCCACGCGTCATCTTCCATTCAGAAAAAAAAAATCAAATTAATCAACATGTTTTTATCTCCCTGTACGTTAAATTTATCGGCCATGTATACGTGCATGTGTTTTCCTTTTTCTACTATCCGCTCTTAAGATACAAAATCGCACAAATAAGTATAACATGCATATGGAAGGAGCATGTAAATATATTATATTGTTTTATAGTAAAACGTGTATATAATTTTTTAGATTTTGTTCATTTTACATAATCAACTGTAATATTAATGCTATTGCATTTGACCTATGTTATATTGCATTATGTGTCATAATCTATTATATTATATTACATTAAAATCTAATATGTTGGACATATCCCTTGAACAAAACCTAAATGCAAGCTTAATTAACCGATTCAAAGTATTGTTTGCTATCTTTTGGATTCGGCTTAATAGTTTTGGAATCGGGCTGCCAATTTGCAGGACATACCTCGCCGTGCTTCTCGACAAACTGGAAGGCCTTGATCAATCTCAATGTCTCTTCGACGCTCCTGCCAACTGGGAGATCATTGACGCAAAACTGTCGAAGAACTCCCTCCTTGTCTATGATGAAGAGACCTCTGAGAGCGATTCCCGAGTCTTGCAACAAAACATTGTATTTGTTCGATATGGTCTTATTGAAATCGCTCAAAAGAGGATAGCCCAAGTCTCCTCCGAGGCCACCCTGTTTCCTCGGGGTATTAATCCATGCCAAATGGCTAAAGTGCGAATCTGTCGACACTCCGATCACTTGTGTATTCAGAGCTTCAAACTCCGAGACCTTCTCACTAAATGCAATTATCTCCGTTGGGCAAACAAATGTACTGCAAGTAGAATATAAAAGTTCAATATTATAGTTATATTAAATGTATATTAAAAATGATAATCGAGACAAAATTACATACAAGTCTAATGGGTAGAAAAACAGAACAACGTATTTCCCTTTGTAGTCGCTCAACTTGATCTCCTTGAAGTCGCCTTTAACTACTGCGGTACCAGAGAAATCCGGAGCGGGTTTCTGGATCTGCGGTCCATCGCTGAGTAGTTTTGAGCTCACTGTGAAATTACGAACACCTCTCGCAAACGATGTATTATCAGTTCTCGCCAGCGAATCAGTTGCAGTGGCAACCTGCAGAAAATATATTCAATCTGAAGAGACAATGATTGTACTTTTGTTTCTATCGAGACGTCAATGCAGTGCAGAATTAAATATGTTTGCATGCAATGAGTCATTAAAACGCTGAAGGCTGAAGCTCAATCGAAACAAGATACACGAATTCCGTAGCACCTACCAACGTTCCAGCTCGTGTACGTAGCGAAGCAAGTAATCGAAACATCGCAAAACAGATAATGCGGACAACTGCACACCCTAAACTCCGCTGTGCAGTTGTTTGTAAAACTCACAGAATCGTAGAACCGAAAAATGTAGATGCAAGAAGTTTCGTCAACTCCTCACACCGACACGCGAACTCCACTACCTGCACAACCGGCAGATGCGGAATAAACAGGTTATGAAACACTTTGAGATGGTATGGGTACGCATGTGTGTACACTGTATGTACATACATATAACATTGGAAGAACACGAGTTCTTACAAAATTGTTTTATGCGCAAAATATTACAATAAATTTGAAAATAGCAAATATTTACAATGTAATCATGTAGAAATAATCATAAAATTGGAAAAACTAAAATTGACTGCGTTTACTCGAATAAAATATTATAGAATTATAGTTCCTTGTTTACATCGAAAAAAATCTTTGAAAATCATAAATCCTTAAAAAAAAAATTATCATTTTAATACATGCAAAATGGTTAAAAACGTGATAACGCGATATTTGAATGTAATCAATAGCAAATTGCAAAAAATATGTCTGTAAGCAACACACAAAACAGAAATATAATCATGTATTTATTCAAATAACAATATTATAGAAGTCTTATGTTCATTCTTATTAAAATATATATATGTATATATATATATTTATATATCTGTATATGATATATAGATTTTTATGTAATGGTACTATTAAACAAATATTTGACTATTCACACATTGCATATTATTTCTATCAAATTATATATAACTTTAAAATATCTTAAATGTACTATAAATCATATACATTTCTTATACCAGTATTGAAGGAGAAAACGTTATTGAATGAAGCATACTCGGAAAGCAGATTCAGATTAACTTCTCTTCATTTAACTGAAATCTCTATATGAAAATTATCAAGACTTACATGATTGATGCGAGAAAACGAAAAAAATCAGTTTTATCGGGATGCAAATTCTACATTTGAAAGTCGTTACTCAATGATTCTTTTTAGATTTTAAACGTGAATCGAATTACTATTAATTTAGTAAATTTATCAATTCACTAAGAAGACGTGTGATCACAATGTTCGTTATATCCTCTAGTAACCGATAACACAAAACGATATTTCATATAGATGTAGATCTCGTATTTTTAGCGATTTGAACAAAGTTCTTTCAATTGGAAGCCGTGGCTGTCGCGGTCGGTGCGGGAGTGGACGTTGATGTAGATTCCTCCGTCACGATACGCCGATTTTTCTTTATCCTCTTCCATTCACCGTTCGTGTAATTCATTTGGAAATGAGTTTCGACCAACATCGGAACAGTTGTTCCGTCCGACTGCGTTACTTCTTCTATATTCTCCGAGAGCATCACTGTGACTATATTGCCCAATTTTGGACAAGGATTATCTGCAAGCGAAACAATCGATAGTATCGGTGAAATATAATCTATAAAGAAAAAGGTATACGTGGAAGATAGACATACCTCTAGAACCAGCCATAAAACCTAAGATAAGGGCTTTTTCTGGACGCGTTACTTTGTTCGCAGTTCTAAACATTTCTTGCGCTTCCAACATTTGTTCACGCTGTAAATCAATAACAATGAATAGCGCGAGAATCCTATATTTATAACAATACAGATAATGAAATCAAATGTTGCGTGTAACTTACCGTAAGAGATAGGCCTTTTCTTGGATTAGCCGCCGCATTAGGTTGCGTGGTAGTCTGTATACGAATCTGCGTAACTGTTTGAGCCGGTCTGACTGTTTGCACGGCGACTGGCGTGCTTTCCACAGGTGCTATCACCGTTGATGCAGCTACTGCTATCACAGTAGTGGGCGTTGTGGTGGTAGTAGTTAACGTAGTAGCTATGTAACGCAAATGTTCAATCAAAATCCAAACAAAACGACATGGACTTTAGTACCTGTAACGTTGGTCTTACATGTTTGCTGCGTAGTCGTAACCGAAATGCTGCTTGGCGTGCTAGGTGCGGTATAGGGTTGCGCCGTAGCTACCACAACTGGTGGAACTGGCGTGGCAGGCGGATTAATCGAGGCCAATCCTTGCGCGTACTCTGGAGTTGTCGGAGTTTCCGCAACCGGTGAAGCCACTGAAGCAGCTGCTGCCACAGCGGCCGCTTGTGCTTCCGCGACTTTTTTCTGTTGCTCCTCCATCTCCAGCATCTTTTTCCTCTTCTTTGCTTGTGCGTATCCGAGAGGCTGCTCGTTAATATCCAGTAATTTAATACCGCCATCTTTTCGAATTCTACTGCTGATCGATGTTCTGTTAGAGACAGAGGTGTTTGTGAGCGACGGGGATCGAAAACCGCTCGTTGGAACTCTGCTTGGGATTCCCTTCAGAGGTGCTGAAAAGTTTGAGTAAATGCCATGTAGTACATCGCGAAAATAACACTGAGAAATATCATGGCATGCATTTGGCAGATGGCAGGCCAGTACCAGCACTAATTAGAGTCCCTCTAATAAGAGTCGCGACACGTAGCAGCAACTTTTGATTGGTTCGCATTTTCGGCAAAAGTATGTGAAACAGAAAGAGAAAGAGATATAAGAGAGAAAGAGAAAGCAATATACAAGTAACATACATTCATATCGCTCTCTTTCTCTCTTATTTTGTCGAAACTCAAGATGTCGCGACTCTTACTAGAGGGACTCTAACACTAATCAGCTACGTGCGTTTTTTCGTGAGTCGCGAGCGCCTGACCGTGCCGTCTAGATTTATGAACAAATCCAGCAAAATACTCATTTGCTAATTGACGCTCTCACCAAGAGTCGAATTGGGCATATACTAGTGGAGAGTCACCCTTCCCCCCCCCCCCACTCACTAAGAGTCAGGAATATTTTTGGGAAGACATCATATCAGACACCCGCTACGATCTACCCTAAAATACTTACTTGTATCAGTCATTTTTCTTGGCATCCCTCTACTTCTCACTGGTACAGTGGGAGCTGTGCTCTTCTTAAGATTATTAGCAGCATCAATGCTTTTTTGAAGTAATTCCGCTCTCAAAGCTGCGCTTTTTGTTTTCCTCTTGAAAATGAAATGCTTAACTGGCATGGGATGCTGACCTACCACTGAAGTCAACGCAGTCTTGTTAAGATAATGACACTCTAAGGGAAGCATAGCAGGATCATTCTGCTTCTTCATAAGTTTCCTTAAGTCATTGACCAAGTCCCCAAAAATTGATCTATGCTCATCCAAATCAGTGATGTCTGTATTTAAAGAACCGGTCGATGGAAAAGTCTTCATCGCTTCGGATAGCACTGATACCCACAGCTCACTGTCCAGAGACGCAACCTCAATGATCTCTTCCAGTTCCACACGCCACTGTCGCAAATTCATAAATAAAAAGCATTTTAGTGAAATAAGAGGTAAAACGAAGGAAATGTGTGTGAAAGAAATTCTATATAAATCTCATATGGAAATGATAATTTTTCCAACTCAAACGAATGAGACAATCGTAGATCCCTGTAAAATTGTAAATACTAGTCCTACGTATTTCTTATATGTACTAAACATTTCAAAAACATCGCACAATTGAGAAAAATCAAATGGATGGCGAATATGCGTAAATAGACGAGAATGAAATAAAGAAATGTGAACGTAATATTAATTTTACTCGCGCAGAGAGCAAGCGCATCTCCGCATCTCGGGGGGAGCAATACTCGTCGAAAGTGTGCAGCAAATATCGAGATAGACGAGAGCTGCTTACCTCTTCAACATTGCGCCTGGGTATGTGAAAGAATGACAGGAGTAACTTAAGCTTGACCTGCGTTTGCAGGTCGGGAAAACAATCCTTGATGTTGCGCAACACCTCGGCATTGAGCTGTGAACAGATCGAGCTGCCGGTCCAGCTATCGTTTGACGTACCGAGCTTGTTATGAAGCCACAACGATGTATCGCTATCCCTCACATTCGCCATATTGGAGTCGTATGCTTCCGGCGCGTGCCGTACCTCGCCGTAACGCGCCACGTGCGGTTCCCGCCACGAAGCACCGCGCGTGCGCGCATCGTTAATATAAGGCCGATATTCATTGGGACTATTGGGAGCTTTTCCAACAAGCTGCAAGCGACCCAAATCGACAGAGTCACTTTCTCTTTCTTTTTATCTTCTTCTTTGTCTCTTTTTTATATCGGGCGCGTTCAGCAGACCATCATGCAGCAGACCAAGCCGCTCAGTAGCAGTTGACCACGCAACGCAGAGTGTTGATAAAAATGATAAGACGAACTCAACATTATGTTCTGCTGAACGCGGCCCTTTGTCTCTTTTTGTTTCTCTCGTTTTTGACAAAACTGGCGGACCAATCAAAACTGGCTGTCTTAGAAAGACTTTTCTCGAATCTCGAATCTCGAATCTCGAATCTCGATCATACGAAACAAAGGAAATGTTCAGTTGGTCCTAATCGGATGGCGGATGCGTATTGCGTCAGTCACATGGTTGTTTCGTTCTTCAATCCGACTGAAAATTTGCGAATATGTTAGGCGTGAACGGCGTGACTACTGGCGTGAGCGTTTATTCAGATTCTCAGGAATCTGCATTGATAGACGAAGAAACTTTCAAAGATATAGAGACATCCTTGTAAGTAATTTTTGTTTAATATTCGCTTTTTATGCCGGTCCATGATTCTGTATCACGAGTGTACATACTCTTTCGCACAATAAAGTGATCTCGATTAAATTCGTTCTTCGTTTGTTTTCTCAAAGCGGAGGTACTCTGCCAGTAGTACCGGAAAATATACACGAATTAGAAGTCATGGAAGAGAAACCTGACACATTCGCCATGTCTGCAAACATCTCTGTGGCTGTGGAAAAGAAATTGAAAAGAAAGATGGAAATAGAAGATGATGATAGAGAACATTACTACCCAGAGTACCCAGCTTTATACAACGATTATTTGGGTTGTCCATTGAATTTCCAGTTCACCTTTGGTGATAGCAATGGACAGGATTGGGTGGTAGGTAGACTTTTTGTATGATAAACCATGTATTAAATCCAGATCTTGTACGTGTGCAGGAAAGTTATGTTAAACTGCACTGTTTTTTATTTGTTGAGTTAGATTGAAGTCGACTATCAAATAATATGTACCTACTTGCAGATCAATTCTGCCTCTTGATGGTAAATGCCATTAGTTTTTAAACCTGGTTTAATGTAATTTTTGCATGGGATATTCCATATAAACTGTGAACAATTGTAAATATTACTCGTGAAATTGTGAGGAGATAAAAGTATGGTAAAGGAAGATGAGAGTAAGAGATCTTGTTTGAAAATGTTTCAGTATTTAACCATTAGTTGTGTCAATGTGCTGTAAAAAGTACATAAATCTGCTTAGACTTGACTTTAGCTTTTATACAAGAAATTATCAGACCTGTTTATGTTTATATCAGAATCATGTTTAAGCAGATTTTGTATATTGCAGATGTAAGCTTTTTTGTGTACTATATAGATTAGTGTTAAATGTATTAAGTGTGCATGATAATCTTCTTTTAACAATGATACATACTAAACTATTTTGCAAATTAAAATTTTATAATTTTTATACTTATAATTCTTTATTAACATTCTACATAGTACCATAAGATTAACAAGTTTATGTTGTTTATTTCTTTGCATACAGTACTCTGAGGTATTGAAAAAATTATATATCAAAATGGAAAAGGTACTACCTTTACGATTTACATGGGAGCCAGCTATGCCCGGTTTACTCTTACGTACAGAATTAGTTTTTCTGTTGGACGAACATAAAAGTGATCCAGTAAAACGATGCTACAATCACGCAGCAATAACCAACCACGTTAATCAAACTATGGAACAAGGCAGAATTAAACATGTAGTCCATTGCGTTAATCATGCTTCAAGTATCTACAAAGAGAAAGATGGATATCTTTCTATTTTAACACCGCTTTGTACACCCGAAGCTGGCTCGCAGTATGTGCCAATGTGCTTCAAGTTTTTTTGCAAAAATAGCTGCCCATCCGGTATGAATCGTAGAGCTACAGAGCTTGTATTCACTTTAGAAAATGAACAGAATCGAACTTTAGCTCGTCGAACAATAGTAATAAGAATTTGTAGTTGTCCGAAACGAGACAAACAAAAGGATGAGGCGGAATATGGTGAAGACCCACTGTCATCCGTTAAACGAAAGATTTTAACACCGAATAAAAAGATGTCTTATGACAAGCATGTTTATAAAGTCGAACTAAATATCGTTGGAAAAGAGAATTATTTAGCGGTTTATAATTATGCGTATGACATTATGGCCGGTCAAGCTGCGAAAACCGGTCAACATGACGTTTTTAAACCATATATGGATGCCATATTAAATCAAATACCATAAGATGATTAATATGAAAACCATATATGACCAAGTTTTATATCTTATCAGTATGCATGTTATAAATGTGCATTTTTTAATTAACGGTTGCGTTTTATCTATTAAAGAATGGAATTCGTTAAGTATTAATTGTATGAAGTATTAATTTTATTATGAATGTTAAGTAATATTAAGTTGATAACAATATCAGTATTTTTACATGAACACTCTCATGAAACACGCTCTTGACAGAACTTTTGTTTCGTGTATGTTCTTTTATAAGCAGTAAATATATCTGCAATATGTCTAAATATCTTTTATTCTATATAATTATGTTAGTTTTTTATCAACATTTGTTACTTACTTTTTCAAAAACTTGACTTTACCGCTTTGACTCGCAAATTTTAGAATACTGCATGTTACTTGTTAATATATCGAGGAGTAAAAGTCATAGTGGTGTAAGTCCATTTTTTTTTTTAATTTTTTCTCGCGTGCATAGATGCGATCTATACAATATATAAATTGCATCTATGTACACGAAAAAATATTTTTAAAAATTTGACTTACACTATTGTGGTTTTTACCTCTCCATATGTTCACTAAGATTTTAAATAAATTATTCATACCTCATAGATAGTATTAAATACTCATACCTTTCCAAGATTATTAATGCGATGTATTATCACTCGTTAAATCATCATATCAATGATAAATAAATAGTTTTGTTCGTAATAGGTTTTTCGTGATAGATTTGTGATTAATTCTTTTAATATATATTTTACGTTAGAATTCATAAATTTGTTAGAAATAACCGATATAGCTTTTCTTCACATGTATAATCTGTCGTGTGCTCCATATTCTGACATTTGTATTTCAATGGTCTTCAACAGTAATGCGTTTGGCAATGGAGCAATATGTTGTGAAGACAACGTTGCAGTATCCTCGAGACTCGCCACGTGTCTTCGCAATTGTACTTCTGTACCATTGTCACCCCAAGCGTGCAATGTCCATTCCCATATGCTATTTAAACACGTCTTCTTAGGAGGATATGTCATCCATGCCATTTCCTCTTCGTACTATACATAAAAAAAATGTGATTTTTACATCTCTTAAATAAATATTCCGCGCATTTTCGTATATCGTCAACTACATAACGCAAAGCGTTTTCCAAGATAATGACATATGATTATATAACATTATGATATGTAATATTTTAACTATGTGGAGTAGATCTTGATATCCTCAAAATTTGATAGTGCCAGATAAAAGTAATCTAATCTCGTATTTATTTGTGTGTGCATGTATGTTACCACATTTATGTAAAGAGAGATCACATTTTTTATCTCATATATTCTCTTGTTCCATTTTTGTTGCATGCGTATAAATATGAATCAATAAGAAATGATTTATGTGTTTGATCTAAATTTTAATGTTTGCGTTTTCAAAAAATATAATCTATTTCTAGGATGTACAATTTTTATATCAATATGTACGAATATTTTTTAATAATAAGAGTAATATTAAGATTGATAACATTAAATTCTAACTGATTGTATTGGACAAAGTTTTATACTTTATAATTTCAGATAAATAAAACTTTTTATATATACATTGAAATAAATATTTAATCCGAATGAAATATTAAAAAAAACTTAAGAAATAAATACTCTTTCTCTGTACCCCAACAGATACGTATAATTGAAACGCTCTTATAATGTAATGATATAAACTTTGTTTGAATCGAATTTTTATAATCTCTTATCGATTTCTTTGCAGAGGGACACTTTACCGTAAAGGATTAAAATAAAAGAATGAAAAATATCGCCTTCACACAAATGAGGGAAATTGTTTCGTGTTAAAGATGTTATACCTGGAAAAAAAACATATTGTTTCCATGATGGAATATATAAAGAGCGTCACGTCCGAAAGGAAGTGGAAGTGGGATCCTTGCGTTTCCAGAATAAAAATGAACTTGCGGCACCGCGTGAATTCTGATATGTTCCATCAGCGAGTCAGACATCACTACTTCTCTGCAAGATTCCAAAAGCGGACATGTCAACTGTATACCAGACACAGAATCCGTAGAGCCGCCCCAGATCGGCGTCCGGGGCAGACTCAGCGATTGCTGACTGACATTCATCGCGGATGATTCGACAATTTGCGAAGAAGCGTCATTGACATGAACTTCGTTGTCTCTCGACAGCTCGCCGGTACTGGCTGACTTGGCGCGATCGTTCAAGGATAATCGCACGGGTAAATTGTTGGTGTCTGTCATTCCATTAGGAATCGCAGCTTCTTTCGACATTTCAGATGCTCGAGTTAGATTATCCACGGAAGCAGCTTTTTCTCTGCCTCCGAGCAACAATCTGGCCAATAAGAATTGCCTCGGTTTCAACGTGGTGCAATTATTCTTTGACTGATTTACGACCGGAGTCTCTTGTCTCTTGCTACTTTTACCGAACAATTGGTCATGTAAGTTACAACGATCGGTTGTGACGGGTGCCTTGGCATTGTCCATGTTGAAGGCATCGCGAAGTGCTCTATGTAATTTATCTGCGAGAAGGCATCGGCCCTGGCCAAGCCGGACTCTGCAGACCGGACAATGCGTCGTCTTCGGCCTGCAGACGACACACAGGATGTGGCCGTGAACGCATTGCGAGACCGGAGGAGCGGCGCTTTCCAAGCAAATCGGACATTCTAAGGCGCGAACCTAAAAAGAAAATATTTCATGAAAAATATTGAAACAGTTTCTAGATGAGCTCCACTCAAAATTAAAAAAAAAACCTTTTATTATTTATTGGTACATTAAAAGTTTATTATTCTGGACGGAGGGAATGGAGCATGTATATTATAGCTTACAGTTTAAATTTGGATTATTAATCATTAGCCTCCTAAATTAATGGTTGATAATCATGTTGTTAAAGATAGAAGATTGATAGTAGGAGTTAATAATTCTAGGTTATATTTCTGAAGTAATAAATCTGCCACTGAACAAATAAATGATCAATAAAAAGAAAAAACAATGGTCCCGATATTGAGTTATAGAATGCATACGCACCGTTCCTGATAATGCATTTGCAAGATTTCTGGCTACATTTGGAAGTGGACCCTTCAGGGCTAGCCTAGTATCATTCTGTTCATCTTCTTGATGCGTGTATCTCCAAATGAGGAAATTTATATCTTGAACACCTTCCTCATTACGAATTAAAGTAGCGACGTCTTTGATCTTTAGTCCTAACAAATCGGTGTCGTCAACGCCCAATAAACAATCGCCCGCTCTGATGGAATATAACGAGAAAATGATTTGAATAAAATGTGAAATTAATTGGTGCTATATAAAATATACACGTGGTTCTTAATATAATATAAAATAGGGTGTGTAACACGTGTGTTAAGTTGAAAATTGGACGTGCGGGTGATCGCACTCGCCTCCGGCTCGTGCGTCCACTCCGCACGTCCAATTTCCATCTTACAGCACTTGTAACACAATATACTAATCTCATATCAATGTATAATTTAACAAAAGAAATATATATTTATATTTTTTAATGTAATATATGTATTGGACTTTTATATATACTCTTTCATATATCCACGATATAAGTATTCGATAGTTTTAAAGACTAAATAAAACTCACTTCAATCCTGCTAGGTCGGCAGGACTATTATTCTCGACATAGCCGACCCACGGATACGGATCCCATTTCGATTTGGTCAAGTGAAATCCGCAAGATTTACCATGCATATATGATTCCACGTTGATTTTCCGCATTTTAAGGACCATCTTTCCTGGCGGAAGTAGATTCACATCCTCTATGGGCAGAGATGTTACAATCTTCACACCTGCCGCTTCCGTCAGGACTTCGGGATACGAGAAATGCGGCATGTTCCTTCGCACTTTATTATTATTATTATTATTCATTATTATATGTATATATGGGGCAAAAGTTTTACTTCACGTTACTTCAAGTTAGTTCAGTTTTTAACTTCACTCTTCAATGAATTCTTTTTAACGACGAAGGAGTATAAATATTTCGTTCGGATAAATATTTCGAAATTCTTTTCATATATAATAAAGAATTAATTTGCAATTTATCCATCGACTTTAATCGGTCGATACGTATTAATTCAGTTTTGATCTTCGAGGCTCGTTGAGCAAAAGCAGTACTGCCGTGGAAGCACTGGACCACGTCTGATCTCTTAGCGAAAGAGAAAAGTCACTCGCTTGTTTACCTTCACCCATTTACATGCTCTTGACATTGGAACTTACGTCATATTACGATGAGACACACGTCGTTTGCCTTTTATCCTAATATATCGATGCTTTTTTTAGAAATAATATTTTCAATAAAAATTACATTTCTTACAACCATTATATTCCAATTAAATATAATATGTACATACATGGCAGTCTTTATAATATGTGGAAATTGAATAATACTTTAATTAAAGCAAAAATTAAATGATATCATGTACTAATTTATAAAAATGATTGCGTTAACAATCGTAATAACGCAAACTTTATAATACATTTTTATAACACAGGCAAACGCAATAATACATTTTATACGTATTTGACTATCACCATTTGATCGTAAGAAATCAGCTTTTATATGAAGCAAATAAGTCTAGGGGAATGTATTATATATAATTATTTCGCTTAATAAAACCTAGATATATCTATATATACACATGTATGTTTTGTACAACATTCTAATAGAATTAATACGTAGTATATATATCTTGCAATTTTCACTTATGTGGTATTGTTACATTGGAAGAATATACATCGAGATTGTCATTGGCAGAGCCAGATTGAAATGGCAAACAGCAATCGTTTCTATATGCATTGTCGAGAGGAATTTATATATATTGAATATATTGTGTAATTAAATCATAATACGCGACTGTAGGAAGATCAAACGTAGAAAAACATGGTAACATAAAAAATATTACTGTCTTCATTATGCAGTGATATAATATACTGATTAACTTTCAAAAAAAGAATCTATTATTAAAATTCAATAGGACAAGTTTAAGAAAACTGTAGTCCCTTCGTGAAAATTAATAATTTCATTCCCTTTGAATGAAAAATAGCATAAGGGCCTACTAATCATTAGCATTTTATTTGCAATATGTAAAAAAATTTAACTACTTTTGTAAAAGTTAAATTATAGTTATTATCTAAATAACAAAGAGTTAAGAATCGTGACAGGATATTCGAGTCGATAATAATATTTCTGTGTAAATTTTTATATTCCAAATCAGTAAACTGCGCGCCGAATATTTTTCGGTCTTGGAGCACAGCTTTAGTTTTGCCGGCACAGTAAATCTACATATTTCCTGGCTGAGATAATATTTTTCGTAATAAATTCTTTCAATTTCTTTACGGTGATTTATAATTATAGGGATGCTGATCAGCATCAATTAGTTAAATCGATTATCGATTTAAGTATGTGGATTTACTGTTCCGGCAAAACTGGAGCTGTGTTTCAAGATCGAAAAATATTCGGCGCGCAGTTCACTGAGTTAAAATATAAAAATTCACACAGAAATATTATTATCGACCCGAACATCCTGTCACGGCTCTTAGACCTTTGTTATTTAGGTGATTTCTAATCGTGCGAGCCTTGTTGTATTATTTAAATTAGTTAATTACTTAAAATCAATTGTTATTCAACATTTACTTATTAAAAATATTACGATAGATATAATGGCAAGAGGTATCAATCTCGTCTTTAATTGTGTACGTTCAAAGTCAGCCCTAATTGTGGATAACTACATAATTGTTCAAAATAAAATGATATGAATATTGCGCAACGGGGAAGGTAATCTTACGTATTAGCAGGTATAAAAGATCTTAATATAGATAAGCGTAAAAAATATATGAATATGAATAAATTTCCTACTGATATAATATATTGAGACATTGGCCCAGCGTGTGCAAAGTGGTGTGCGCCATAGCTTTGAGAACTAAGAGGTCTGAGTCCAGATGCAGATCCGAGTTATCGATGGATTGCGCTAGGGCAAGATTGTGCTTCTCCACTTTCCGCAAGTGCTCCTGGCAATTGGCAAAGGCGTCCAACACTTCCAGCTTAACGACAGGATTCCTACTCGAATTCCCAGAATGTTCTCTTGGTGGCAATGGGGGATGGCTGCTAGCTATCGCTCTAGTATACATCTCTGTAACTGCCCGTAGCTTATCCACCCATTCCTGGCGTGCTCGTGCATCTGTGGCCCGTAATTTGATCATGTCACCTGGAAGGATATCGGAAACTCAATAGTCAAATTGAATCAAACATTCACATTTATTATCAGAGGAACTATCAGCAATCAGATTTGGTTTACTATTACTATTAGATAGACCTACCAGTAGCGGAATTGACGGTGAACGTGTTGGAATCCTCGTCACTGGGGGCTATTACAGCTCCGGCTAGATATATCGAACACCGTGGCCTCTGATTCTTCTCAGACTCGCTAAGGAAGTAATGTAGCTCGCCGGTCTCCGGACTCAAAATGAACCAACGGTACTGCCAGCCTTTCATGGCATTTGTATACTTGTGCAACAAACCCTCGTAAGGGTGCCTCGTTTGCACGTTCATCGTTTACCACTCTCGCTTCTTGGAAGCCTTTTACTTACAACAGGTGAACAACAAGAATCTCGTGGGAGATGCGTCATCTGAGCCAGAGCCGATCGTGCTCAGCTGATATTCGGAGAGAGGTTAGGTCGTCGTGAGGAAAAAAAAGAAAGAAAAGGGTTAAGATTCTATCATTGTGAATACGTGTTGTACGTACTACACAAGTACAATTATATATTCCATTGTTTCACTCGCAACCAGGGCCAGGGGCTCGATTCTCAGCTCGGTGTTTCAATTTTCAATCTCTCGAACGATAAAATATTTCCACTGAAAGTTCCTCTTTCTCCATGTGGAGGTGATCAGAAAACAAACGACGCGAGATCACGTGCAAATAGATAATTTGTATGTGTGAGATACAGTAAAAAAAAATATGACTCAGATTTTACAAGAAAAATACATGCTACATATATAGGCTGCGTTTGGAAACGTCACCCGAGTATACTCCCTTCTCTTTCTAACTCGCTGGGATACTCGTGTGCACTCGGGTGAAGTTTCCCAACGCAGCCATAGATTTCGTAATTCTCACAAAAATAATTTAAATCGTCAATAAATATGTAGGGAAAGACATTTCCATGATAGACGTTATATAGTCATTTTTTTATTAAGAATACAAAAGTTTTTTCCATTTTAAAACTAAATATTTGTAGCAAAAAAAAAAAAAAAAGAATAAGATTGTCTTTGCAATCATAATCATAATACATTGAAATAAAACTGTTCTTTTGAGAAACAAAACATGATAACAGCAGACTGAAGTTGTCAAATAAAAAGATATATGTAATAGGCAAATATAATACTCAAATATGTAACTGTCCACTGTTTAAAATACATAAATGAAGAGAATTAAACCATATAACGGTTTAAGATCAAAAATGGTCTTAATCCTGCACAAGATCACATAATCTATAAAATTATATGTAAATTAAAATGTTTATGAAGACTACACGAGACCACTTTTGATTAACGCGTCGCGAACCTCTGGTAACTCGACTTTAATATGGGAGTGTTCAATGAGTTCTACAATTTTAATCTTGATGGCCGAGTAATCTTGTGTTAACTCGTCTATTTTCTTCTGTACGGCTTCTGAATATTTTCCATTACTGTCAACTGGTGCCAAATCTATAATAAAGCAATAGATAAGTTTATAAGATTTATCGTATCCTTTAACTTACCAATAACTCTGATACTTACTGACAATCGTACAAAAAATTCCCAATGGTTTAGGTACGATAAAGTCTTTAGGCATCAGTCTTATATTCTTATGCTCCACTGATTCTGTGTTCCCCCAATCAATAAATAAAATTTCAGATGTCGTGTGCGATTCCTTAGGATTGAGGCATACGGCTCGATACCATGCCTCCTCGTACAACGCCAAACATAATTCGTTCACTCTTGGTATATAATATTCCGTTTTCTCGCAATACTCTTTCAACTACAACGAAATAAAATTGCATTATTGTATAATGCAATAAAAATGCATTAACATATAAATATTTCATGATAACACATTATTTACCATCTTGGGCATCACATCAGAGATGTGAGCCGTTAATTCAGCATCGACAGGACTCATCATGAACATAGTTCCAGTATCCTGTTTACACAGTATCACTGCATTTACTGTTTCACCTACATGTCCTAAACTTGCGCTTTCAATATCATTTATCATGTAGCATGTGTTGTCTGTATAAGAAAAATGATAAATTTATAATTCTTATTTTGTAAAATGTATAGAATTATAAATTATAACAAAACATATACATCAAAATGGCCAAGGTACGTGAAATATAAAGAAAAAGTAATGTAATATATCTCTGTAACGTAAGAATGTAATATTTAATTGATCTATCAACCAATGTTCATTGAATAAAAATAATTATCTTGCACGCTAAAACTTTCAAGTGCCTCACATTAAGAGAGTCATATTGAAAGGCAGACTTAAGTAGCAGCATGATCTAAAGTCTTTGTATAACAAATTGTGATGAGAAACAAATATATGTTACGTTACTTTCTAAAAATCTTGTCTAATTTGTGATTATCATTACCATCATTTTCTTTTTTCCATCCTGGGATTAATAGCTGATTTATTTTATCATTAACACATTCCCCTGTAAGCATCGTCAAACGAACTCCATCCTTGGGTGATGTACCTTCATATGTACATACCAGGGGCACCTCTTTGCCCGTTAAATTGCGAAGATAAAGGTCAACTTCTGAGTTGCTGGGTACGTCACGAGGAATGTCTTTTAAAGTTATTCTAGTACAGCAATGTTGCTATAAAAACACATATTGACATTATCTTAATATTCAATGATATAACGTATATATTTTTTATTGTCTTAGGGCATCTTGATATTCAATAATATAACGTATAATTTTTTCATCTTAGGGCCTATCCAGACAAACTTGCATAGGTGCATAAGTATATGCGTAAGGAAATGGAGTGGTCCATTCCTTTATGCACATGTATATGGATCAATTTTCTTATGCTCATGTTTAAGCGCTATGCAAATTTGTCTGGATATACCCTTAGCATGCAAGTATATCAACCAATACCAATAAATCGCATGCTGGCATGACTTTAAGATCTTTTATATCAATTATGGCTATATTGCCAAAATCGATGTAAACTATTCTAGCTTTATCATTCTCCACCAAGTTAACTACCATTGCACGATAACTATTGCCATCATTATTATATGGTGCAATTACTATTTGTGGAGGAACTGGAGGCTCGGGTAGATGCGGTGCTGCAATCAAGTAGAAAAAATAATTTATAATTATCAATTTATCTCATTACATTATTTAATCAGTTATTTTACCTGTTTGTGCATATTGTGCGACGGTTTGCATAACATTGTTGTAATATTCTACTTCTTCCTCGTCTAAAGACCGTACAAACATAAAATAATGATTTCGATAACTTGTAAGACATACCTGAAATCATAGTCAATAAAAACAATGAAATTTCCACACATTGACGGTAAATATACTGACGTTGACATGTCAAACCTTAGATCCACTTTTTAATATTTTAATAGGAATCGGCGAGTTCACTGTGGGTTTCCTCACCACAGCCTGTATCACTTCAGAGTCCTCAGAGTTTATCCTTATTTCTATCTTAAGACTTTCTTGATTGTAACTCTTCTCATTCAAGACCGCTTTGAACCAGTATGATGTATCATCCTTCTGTTAACATATCAAAGTAAAAATCTGTATCTGTATCCGTATCTATATCTGTATATAAAATGTTTTAAAGGTATTTACCTGCAATTCGATGGCAGAATGGTTCATTTCGCACATAACTCCAAGAGCAAAAATATTCGAATACTTTTTGGGACATGGCAAAATTTTATCTGCTGGTTTAATTCTTGCCTCGTCTATTGCACGAATGGACAACTTGGATGTTTTGGGACATACCGAAACGTATCCCCTGTACCAGCCATCAGAACACTTACCGCAAACTAACTCTTCTGGTTTCGGCCTAAACAGTAAAAAATACTTTATTTATTCCAATTTATGTTTAATGATATACAGTAAATATTAAAAAATTGATAGTATATATTTATAAATTTTATATATATACATATACGTACTTGTAATCTATATCTGCTTGTTCTTTTAAGCAGTCTTTTAAGTCTTCTTGCAGGTGAAGCCAAATCATCTTAACTTCGGTACTGTAAACATCTGGGCCCAAAATTGCGTGGTAAACGTTCTTTTCCGAACTTGGATAAATTTGTATGAAGCCCTCAATTTGCAATTCAGAAGCAGCTTCTTGTTTCAACAAATCAGCCAAAGCATCCAAGACGTTAGGTATTTGAACGGTGGAAGCTTTTGTACTTTTATTTGATGACACTTCATCATTTTTTTGTGGCATCAACTTTTTCACTGTACCAGTTGACCCACTTTCTGTTGTACTTGAAGATAAACTTTCCGATTGTTCTTGCACTTCTACTATTATCGTATTGTCAGAATCCATGGACAACATTTTAACAGAAATGGTCTCGCCTGCTTGTAGATTTCTATACCTATCACTTGTGCCTTGCGTCAAGCGAATTTTTCTAGCAAATTCTGGAGCTTTAACCAGGTCTCCTATATCTCTGGTCTCATCGTCCTTTTTCAATATTTCATCGTTACCATAGTCAATAAAAATGACCTTAGTAGGATTCAGGGATGTTACCATAGCTCTGTACCAAGTATCACCATAGAGCACACCGTAAACTTTACCGATAATCGGCTGCATCTTATGTGATTTCTTTACGACATCTTGTAACTCCGACACTAAGTTGCAAAGTGCACTTTTATTATCTACTTTGTTTATCCAATATTCACCATTACCCAGAGATATTATAACTTCCACAGCTATAAATTTTGTTTTTGATAAACGTGTATCTTTATAAAAACCGTTGTTCATTGAGTTATTTTGGGAAGCACTAGTTCCTGGTCTATTGGCATTTTCTCTGCCATTATAGCAAGCAGAGTTTTTGTCACTTTGGAAGCCATTTTTTTTAGGCCAATTTCGGTCATTATTGTAAGTTTTGTCTTTTACATTGCTATTATAATATTTTTCTTTGTTAAGGGTAGCTCTGTTTGAATCACTTTGATAATTACGACTATGACGACTTTGGTCAGTGGAGCTAGATTTTGGAGAGCACTCATTATTTTTTCTCGACTGATTAGTACTCTCGTTAGTATTGTCATATTTACGCAATCGATGTTGTTGAGAAAATTCTTTGGTGTTTGTAACATTTACTACTGGTTGATCTGTCATTTTAGTTTGAGATACATTTATATCATTATCATGTTGACCAGATGAATATCTATCTTGAGTTCCATTATTCACAGAATTATACGTAACATCTGTATTATTCTTATCCATGTCTGTATTCATATTACTCGAGTTTTCCACTTGCACTGCATTAATCGTATTGGGCCGTCGCAGTTTTACATCACTAGATGTAGCAGTTTTATTAATTATATTTGGTACTGATGTCTTTTTTGTTTGATTTACATCTTGATTAATTTTCAATGATGACATACCACCAATCGGTTCTTCCACTAATGCCCTGTGAAAAAAAATTTATAACTAAAAGTTTAGTTGTGATTGATAACACTGGAACAATGGACTGAGTAAATGAAGTAAATATGGTTTTTAATATAGAATTTGTCTACTTTATTATGTTACTTAATCGTAATAAAGAACAATCACATTAATGTGCAAACAATATTTTTGTGAAAGAAAACTAGCATTAAAAAATTATGTATAGATATAAATTTGCATATCTAAAAATTTTATTTACTGATCTGCATAAATTTAAGTATGATTTATATTTAACTATAATTAGTTTAATTTATAATTACTAAGTTGTTTAACTTATTTAACTTACGTTATAATTAAACTACAATAAAGTTAAATATACAAATATAGATAACTTAATACAAATATATAATTACGGAATACGTTCACACTCATCCTGATGTCGTGGCCAATCTTCCAATTGACAAGCTTTGCTACAATAATACGTACGGCATTTTTCACAATGTTTAGTTGTTTTCGTGGAACAAACGGAGCAGTTTTGTACTCCATTCTTAAGCTTATCTTCGGAATATTCATATAATCCCTGCAAAAAATAAACATTAATACTCAATTATTTCTCCAACGTAAATTATATCATTAGTTAAATCACGTTCAACAATGGAACAAATAACTCAACATATATTATACGTAAAATATAATCAAACGTATATAAACACAATATGTACTAAACATGTAACACATTTTTTCTAACTTTAATATTAATCTTATATCTGCGTAATTTCGTACGTTTTTTCGTTGTTCGTATATTTTTGAAATACATTCTTCAATCTTAGGATATGGTTCTGGATATTCATACATCGTATAACCGCGTCCAAGAGAAACGTGTCTTTTTCCATCTGGCGTGACAGTTATCACACCCCTGAAATAAGAAGCCATGTAAAATACAGTAAATTTAAACAGTTGTTACATTGTATTGTATTTGTTGAACCGTGATACCTTGTCCATAATTGATTTGTGCTCGCATAAGGATCTTCGACCTCAAACTCATGAACGCCAAGTGTTTGCGAGACTGAAGGCAAAGATGATCCATAGTCTACATATCTGTATGGTACTGCCACTGGTTGTGGCAACACATGTTTACGGATTTCATTTATCGCTTGTCCACGACCCATATTCCGACTAAAATTAAATATATATTATATACGCGTACATTCTCACACTATATACATAAAAAATATATACACATATTCTCGATTTATATTTAACATAAAAAATATTTTCTATTACTTGAAACGTGGTTGATATCATATATCTCTTTCAAATAATTTATAACACACGTTACTTATACGTACAAAAAAAAACCAAGATAAAACATGCTTAAATATTAATTTGGATCATATTTGATCGTAACCATTTTAATATTTCAATACGTGCTAATGTTGATAACACTTACTATTTTATATCCTTGGGAATAGGCGGCAAATCTGCAGTGTTTACTACTTTTGGTCTTTCAAGAGTTTCAGATAAATCTACGTTTTGCTCTTTCTTTGTATGAGATGTCTCCTTTGCAAGTGATACTTTTAGATATAATGGTTTTTTATTATTGAGTTCTCGTATAGCAAGTTCAGCGTCACGATATTTTCCATACGTAACAAAAGCCCACGCAGCATTACGAGGGTAGAAAATTGAAGTGATTTCACCATACTGACTAAAAATATCTCTGATGGCATCCTGAAAGATCATCACGTTTCATGTTATTAAATAAATAGATATGTTAATCTCAAAAATATAGATATATAATATTGATTTCAAAAGTATGACTAACAATATGTACGTTGTGAATCAAGTCGTTACTAACAAAGAATGTTTTAATAATTATAATTTACAACTAAATAGATTGATGGATCATACCTGATTTAACTCTCGTGGCAAACTTGCCACATGTATCATGTATTCTGTGTCCATCCTGTAAATAAAATTAAAAATATAAAACAAACGTGTCTGCAAGATATAGATTTATACAACTTATCACCCCATTGAAGATATGGAATTAAATTAAAAGAAGCATACGGGAAGCCATGCACTACATGGTATTTTTGTAATTTCAAAGATACATATACATATCACCGTATTAGGGCTGCGGTCCATTTGATGCAAAAAATGCTTCGAAGCCGTCTTCTCCTTTCTTTCAATAAAGAAAGAAGAAAAAGAACGCTTCGAAGAACTTGTAACATCAAATGGACCGCAGCCTAGCAGATATACACTTCTCAAGTTACACAAAGTCTAAGAGCACATATTACAAAAATATTTAATATACAATATACACGTTAATATATGATTCTCTTTGATAATGCAACGTGCCATTCCAAGCAGATTCATTTATTCACGTTATGCTTTCTTCGTTCTTACCGATCAACAAGCGGCATTTGCTCGGCATTCCTATCACCATCGAAGCCATCGAAGTACGCCATATTGCGCACACACGTTTGCAAAGTTGTAAAGGATCAAAAATCCTTTCCAGATTTACAATACGTAGTACAAGTACCGGAAGAATAATAATCTTCCACAGGAGGCCGTTCTTCCACTGCTCAGACAACAGCAACTGGACGGCGTGCGTATTATATTCACGCACGCGGCCGCAGGATAAACACTGAAGGACACTGGTTGACCTGCAAGACCGGTACAACGTTAACGTGATGCAAGCAAAGCCAGAAATACGTAAACAAAAAAAACCATTAGCGCGGGGAAAGAGCCGTAGAGCAAAACACGTTCGCGCAACCGTGCGCCGTGCAACCGCGACTATAACAGAAAAGCGTCTACGAAAGAAAGGTACGAACGGTTCGAATGGATGAATCTCGAAGAGGCAAGAGAAATAGCGGGAGACGCAACAACACGCACGCCACTCTGGTTCTGGGAACTCCTGCCTCCTGCACACAGGTTGCTGAAACACGCTCGCCACGCGGTAGGAAGGGGTAGTAGCCAATAAAATTGGTTCTTACGAAAAAACGGTACGTTGATTGGCTACCGCGTCGGTTCTTGCTCGTCCTTTCGGCTGCACTTTCTGCACTCAAATCAAAACCAACGCCCTTCGACGAGTTCGACGAAGTGAAACAATAGAACGAACGAACGCGACTTTTAGGCGCCCAGAGGACAATATCTCGTCATGTGTTAGACATATTACGTTGCATCTTTCTCACGTTGCATCGGGTAACGCGGATGCGAAAACCCGCGATGTACTGCCATGGCAAAAGCTATAGTCGCCGCCAATGATTCCTTTCCTGAGGTATTCTTATGTTCCCCCCTTATCCCAGGAAAGGAATCATTGGCGGCGACTGTACATACAAGACGAATGACGTAATATTGATATAAGTTTCGTTCAAGACGTGATTAGCTCAGCAGCCTTTTATCTTTTTCCTCGTAGTCGGCGTATTCTGTTTCAAGGCTCTCATTTTTCTCTTTCATTCTAATCCCTCGAGGTGCGGTACGCATATCATTATTGCGAGGACCGTAAGAAAATTTCGAGAATCATGCAACGAAAATGATTCATTTTAGCGGGAAAATATCGTACTGATAATTATTATGGCAAAACTCTTATTATTCGTATCGTGTGCGCGATCAATACAACAATCGAGTGTAGTACAACGTACAGCTACGTTCAGTGGAAACACGCCATTCAAAATTTATTACGTGACCACGTGTTCACGTTCGGCCTGTTCCTTTTTAGCTGAAGTTGTAGCACAGTTCATCTTTTCTCTTTTTCTCTCCAACGTGAAAAGAAAAAGAGGAAAGATAAACTAGCTTTTGAACAAAGTTCAGCTAAAACGAACAGCTAGTAGGCCTTTTAGAACACTAAAATCTAAAATATATATTAACTGGAATGCGCGCTAGGTTTTCCTGTGCGATATGAGAGACAGCATTTCAAATTCCAAGGTGTGCTCCACTTCAGCATGCTCGACAATGCTCGAGCAAAAAACTCTGTCCTTGTCTGGTCTTCTTGATCGGCCTGTATCTCATGTCCAGCCCGCGATTTATGTCGACCAATCGCGTCCCGAGAATCCTTTCCTTCACATTTCATTGGAGACAGTCGTGTCAGGTCAACGAATGAAAAAATCGCTAGAAAGATCGACGTAAAAAAGAGCATTCGTCCAAAACCGAAAGAAGAAAAAAACGGAGGAAATTCGAACGAGAATGTCGAGAATCGATGGAATCTCAAGTCCCATTTGCATGTTCTGCTAGGTTTACACGGCGAGTCGTAAGACGTGACCACGCACAGTCGCGTATTCTTCTCAACGTCGCGTGTGCGTGGTCCGTCTTCAAGTGGGGGGGGGGGGGATCCCTTGGCACCGTGTCGTAAACTTAAGCAGTAACACTCAAGCTGCAGTAAGCAAATCAGCCACACAGTCAGAACTTAGGCCGCCCTAGGCCTTCACACATCAATCGCGTAAAAACGTAAGCGTAAGAAAATCGACCAATCCGCACAGTAAGTATTGTGCTGTCCGTACCACAGTACTAGAAACTACTTCGATTTTCTTACACGGCCCACGTTTACTTTGCCCTTAGAGGGAAGAAGAGGGGATAGCGACCAGTCTGATTAGTGGATTTCTTACGAGCTTACGTCTTCCGTCCGATTTGTGTGTCCGTGGTTTACGACTCACGACTTTACGACTCGCATTGTAGACCTAGCATTCGCGATTGGACGTAAAGACGTAAAGCAAAAAAAAAGGAGAAGAGGAATGCCTCGCCACGGATCACGCGCAAATCAGAGAGGCTGGGGCCCGATTCTCTAATGAGAAACGTATGCGCAAACTCTGCTCTAACAGAAAGGCTGCAACGTGATTGGCTATCGCACAGTTTTTACCCAATAAGCTTGCAGCTTTTCTGTTAGAGCAGAGTTTACGCATACGTTTCTCATTAGAGACGCGGGCCCCTGGCCCCTGGAACCGTATTTTCGAGCCTGCCCTAATGATTTTCGTATGCATCAACTTTCTATTTGAAAAGCATTGGGCGCGTTCAGCAGACACAACTGTTGCACAACTGTTGAGTTCGTCTTATCAACACAGTGTTTTGATTGGTTCGTTCTAAAAGTAAGAGCCACGCACGTTCGACTGCTATTGAGCGGCTTGGTCTGCTGAATGCGACCATTGTGAATTTCGCATGCGAGTTTCATGAAAACGATTCGAGAATAGGGCCCCTGGGACCCCGAATGAAACTCGCATGCGAAATTCAATGCTTTTCAAATAGAAAGTCGCATCATTAGGGCAGGCCAGGGCAGGCTCGAGAATACGGTCCCTGATCGAGAACTCGGTCAACTCGGCCAGCCCGGCGATCCGATTATCCGACGTCCTTGACTTGAGTCGGCAGCGCGCGCCGGCGCCGTGCGCCGTGCGAAGTAAATAACATATCGGAATTCGGAACAACAATTCTGCGCCAGATCGTCAGAGTCGCAAACACTGCGGACAGTGCGGACTGCGGACAGTTGCGGGTTGCGGGTTGCGGGTTGCGCGGGCTCCGGGAGTGGGGGGGCGGGAGGGTGCGCGCGGGCGCGGGCGCACAGGTGGAAGGAAACGGAGGGAAACGGAGGCGCGCGATTGGTCGGCGTCGCGGAACTGGCCGACGTTCGTTCGCGAGACGTGTCATGTGACCCGTTCCTCTATTTATGCAAACATCACCGATCACTCGGCCCCCGCAGTCTCGTGGCAAAACAATAACAAACAACACACGTCGTCACTCCTCTGCGTTCCGAACGATTTCTCGCCTGATTTCTCGTCCGTTTCCCTCGCGAGTCGTTGGCACGTGCAACGCGACGTCCTCGGCGCGTGATTCGCGCGATCGTAGGCGCGCGGACGAGCGCGATCGCGAGGGATTTTCGCGCTCGCGCCAGCTCTCGAGCGCGAGGGCCGCGAGGTCCGAGTCGGGTACTCGGACTCGGGTCGACTCAACGGATTTCGAGGGGGGAAGAAAAAGTGAAACCCAGCCTGGCCCCTGGCCTCGCCGCGGCCACCGCGATGCTGTCAGCCGCGGAAAATGCCCGCTGACGAGGGGCACGCGATGCGCGCGTGGACCAATATGTGATTTCCAACGTGTGCACGCTGCACGCCGTCGCCATCGTATTTACCCCGAGGCCTCGACTCTCGGGACCGTCGAGCGTCGAATTCCACCGTCCCCCAGCGCGAGACGGAGAAGCCGTTTCCTCGTGGCTCGTGGCCGTTCGTCCGTGCGCGAGGGCTGCGAATCGATCGTGCGACACGAGGCGAACCAAAGCAAACGCGAGGTGCGGACGACGAGTCAAAAAACTGAAACTGAAACGGTGCAGCTCGCTCTCGGCGGGCCGATAAGCCGCGCGCGCGCCTTTCCTTCTTTTCTTTCTCGCGTTATCGTTCCGCTGGACGTTATTTACAGGGTGACACAGTCAACGCTATCGCTGGACTAACGTGCGTAACAACGCGCAACGATCGTCGCTCGCACTGGTTCGGCACCGATAGGTGCATATCCGTCACTCGAGAATCCAGATCGCGATCTTGGGACAATTCATTTCGCCCAAACTTGCCCGAACTTTTGCGCTTCGTAGAGAAATAGTTTCTCTCTCTCTCTCCCCCTCTCTCTCGCTTTTTTAAGCGTCAAAAGTAATCGTAGCCTTGTAGCGCCCACGGGCGCGCTCGCACGCGCGCGCGCCTTCCCACGATTTTCGTCAACATCACAACATCCGTAGCTGATGGACGACTCGAAGTACAGCGACTTCTCGCTAGCTAGCACGATGGATAGCGTAGTGAAGCAAGAGCCCGGCGGGGAGATGATGAACACGTCGGCGTCTGTCCCGATACCTGGAGGCCACCGAGGCACCCCGCGAGGAGCGTACGCTCAGTTCTCGCCGTCTCCTCTGGCGGTCTCCGCCGGATGGGACATGAGGGCCGATCAATCAGATTATTCCTTTAAGATGGACCCAGATCAGATGGACATCTCGTTTAAGATGGATGACGATGATATATTCCAAGTTGACAAGGCTGAGCTTATCCAGGGTCCAACTCTGGCCGAGTTGAACGCCAACGACGATACCCTGTTGGGAGATTTAAATTTCGACGATTTATTGCTGCCCGAGGAAAGGGTGCAGCCGCTAAAAATGGAATACACCGCTCCGACTAGCTCTCTGTTTAGTAGTAGCATGGGATTCGCGCCTAGTAGTTTTCCACAATCTGGAGTTACTCGGCGTAGTTGTCCCACGTATACGAATACGTGTGGCTTTAATTTAAATAGAGGTTCCAACGTTGTGGATAATGCGGAAGCTGTTAGTCCTACTGCGTATCCTAGTCCGGGCACTAGTAACGTTGCAGGTATATCCAAACAAATGTATTTCACTTCACCTAGTAATAACGTTAAGCGCAAAGACATTTTTGATGCGTTACAGTAAAAGGGAATTTAATAATGATGTTAGTATCGTGTTCTTGCCATAAAACCATAAGTATGGTTTGTTATTTATTGTTTGTTGATAATGATAACGGTGTTATAACTCATTTAGGTAGTTCAACAGCAAGCTCGTCGACTTCGCCACATCCCGTAACTCGACCTCTTGGATCGTCCACTTTACACGAGTTACTTATGAAAAGAGGTGAAAATCCATTTAACAATCCAATATCCACGCAGGCAGATATCTCCACGATAGGTGGTAAACCTAAAAGTTCGAGACTGTCTATGTCTGCGCCAACGCAGACAATGGGACATTTGGATCAAATCTGGGCCCACAGGGAACCACGACAACATCTCTTAAGTACCGGTAGCTTGGTAGAGGCAGGATCGACCAGTAGTCTGAGTACTGGAGGTGCCCTTAGTCCAGATCCACTCTGTATTGATCCTCTTAGCCACGACGAGGGCTATGAAGACAGCGACGACGATAGCGACCATTACGATGATTACAGCAGTGATAATGGTAGTTTGTGTATTGTATAGTCATGTAACTTATAGATTATTTGATGATCTTTTAGATAATGAAAATAAATTTCGTCAAACCAGATACAGGCGGAAGTGACGGCGAGGAACAGAGTAACAACAGAGTAGGAGCAGGAACAGAATTAGGAAAAGACAGGCATAGTAAAAAAGAAAGATTCTTCTGGCAATATAACGTTCAAGCGAAGGGACCAAAAGGACAGCGATTAATCGCGCGGGCGCGTTTGGAAGATCCGCACGTCTTGAATGAAGCAACTGATCCAGTATTTAGTCCTCATTGTGCTCTTAGAGGAATTAAGCACAGTGGAAAGGCACGGAAAGGCGACGGGAACGATCTTACACCTAATCCTCGCAAGCTTCACAATATCGGACGAGAGTTAGACAAATTAAATCGCATTATAAATGATATGACACCTGTTTCCGAATTACCTTTCCCAGCAAGGCCGAAAACTCGTAAAGAAAAAAATAAATTAGCTTCACGGGCGTGCCGCTTAAAGAAAAAGGCTCAACATGAAGCTAATAAGATAAAACTGCATGGACTTGAAACAGAACACAGTTGAGTAAACGTCGAAATGAAGAATGTATTAAAATTCGTCATCTTTTTGGGAAATATTAAAATACGAATAATACTTTTTTTCAGGACGTCTTATACAAGGTATATCACAAGCTAAACATACGCTTGCTGCTAAATTAGCTGAATCCAATCGCGACACTCAAGAAGAGCTTACACGACAAATGGAGAAATATTGCAAGGTGGCTACCAGTGAGTAATATCTTAATTTTTCTTTACACGTATATATACGTAATATGTATAATTCCTTAGATAAAAGGTATCATAGATATAATATATAGATAACACGTAATTTTTGTAATTTGGTCGTTGATAAAACATAATTCGTAATTTGACCATTTAACCTTCTCACTTAGCTTTGCTTATATCAAGCGTTGATTTTCTTAAAAGATAAAACATAAGGATTCATACATATATTAGTGGTTATTATTACTTTACTACATATGCAAACTCTTTTGATTGCAGAAGTGCGAATAGCAAATCATTCAACAGACTTTGTAAACAAAGTGTTGGATAATATTAGAGCCGGTATTCCTGATGGTGGCATCGATAATTTTTAATATTATAGCGAATCGTTTTCCTATAAATCTTATGTCTACGCGTGTATATATCTTTGGAAAAATATGCTATATGTCTATACATACCTAGGGTAATGTTGCTTTTTATCTTTAAAGTTGCTGTTGAATGCTTCAGAAAGCAGACTTACAGTTAACGTATTGGTTAATGTATAATTAACAAGTATCTTATACATTGTTTCAGAAAATGTTTATCGATGCAAATGCGAAACCTTGATATATATGTATATTGGTTTATCTCTTAGACCTTTAAATCGTCACTTTTTTTCTACAAAAGTATCTGCATTTTCGCCTATTGTATATAATGGTCAATCTGTATATAACACTTCATGCATCACATATGATAGTTTCAATAATGTATTTATGCAAACAAAGATGTTTTTTTTTTTTTTTACAAATTAGCTGCAAATGTATCATTGTTAAAAAAAAAAGAATGGTTATATATCCTGATGAAAGTGCAAAGAAAAAGTGCCGAATGTCACTTAATAATTATAACACATTAGGGATATCATCAATGTCCATTATCAATCAGCGTTGCACACGTTGTGATTTTTAAATTTAATCTTTACTCTTTAACCCTCGGTTGTCACACGGGATCAAAATGACCCCAACCAATTTTCAAACAGCTGTATGCTGTTTAAAAACTAACAGTTTAAGTGAATCGCAAAAAATTCTAGAATAAGTTTAAACATTATAGAATTCTCATTATAAAAAATTAACTTTTTGAGTGGCATGTTCAAAAAAGAGGTGTGACAACCAAGGGTTAAATTACAATGAATATGCACCACACAGCAGAACTTTTGGCTTCAGAACGATAATACAATTTACGTAAAATTTAATTATACTGATCATTGCTCAGTTCAAGATGTATCTTGGCGATTTTTTCCAAATAGATATAATTAATTTCATTCTTGAATAATTACTAATGATGATCAAGGTTTCGGAATTATTGATGGCGGCTGACGCAACAATACTAAGAATTGACATTGATGATCTTTTTTTTTTATGTTCAGACGATGTAGTTTTAATCATAATAGTAAAAAAATCTAGAATGTGTGCATTAGTTGCACTTAGAAACGAGCTTTGAATTACATAGGTGTTTGCTGTTTGCTGACTCGATCTACCTCAGAACGAAACGCTATACCGGATTATATATAAAGATAAAATAATGTATGTGGAAAGATTGTAATCGTGGCGCGAGGTGGGATATCATTGCTTTAGAATTTAAGAAGAGAGGACAGATATATATAGATATATATATAAAACATAGCGTCTACGCCTCTTCTGTTCGACGATTGTTTAGAGCACGTGTACGCCGCGATTAGAATTATAATTATATTTTGCTAATCACTAATATACACATACATATATTTTAAATATGCAAGATGTTAATCCATATTATATTCGTACTAATATTTTTTTAATCGATTTTTGTATATGTAAAGTTGCGCTAAAGATCATAGTAATTATCCGAAAGGAAAAAAAGAAACGTGTGGATATATAGTCATACGATTATATACATATATAAATACAGATGTTGTATAATCCTTATCGAATCGTTATGCAGTCTAATTTATTGTTATGCGGGGTACCACCGTAGGTTTCATTCGCTGTGTATGTAACGTCGGCAAAATTTTAATGTGTGTAATATCAGTGTAGCACGAGACGTCACTCCGATATCATCGTAATCATATGCGTGCGAGAAATGTTGCGTGTAACAAGAATATTCTTTTCTTTTCTTTCATGGTGTGCAATACGCGCGTTCGTGAGAAAAGCGCCATTTATTGTTCCGACGATGACCCCGATACTTTTACGATGATGTGCTTTGCGTTCGTTCGCTCGCTCGCTCGCTCGTGTAAAATGTAAAACGTAAAATTGCACGTGGCGTGCGAGTGCATTCCTGGCGTTTATCGTGCTAATCGAGTTACGGCAAACGACCCGAAGATGAATCAGTTGATCAGAATATGTAATGAGATGTGGTTGAATTATCATTTCTATTCTAATAAAAAAAAAAACATGCGAACGGCAAGCGGGTTTTTTTTATTACAATCGTCCATCATTTTAGCAATGCGTGATGCTAATATTACATTTTAAATGTCTCTCCTAAAAGATTACGGTCCACATGTTAACGTAGAAGAAAATTAACGAAATTTAATACGCAAAGGGTGAGTGGAAGGGAAGAAAAGTGCGAAGTATTAACTAAATTTAATAAATGTGTAAAAGAGATATATGAATTTATGTTGTAAAAAGCAAAGTCCCGCGAAAGACGATACACGGCACTGCTCGCCTCCACGGTCATTAGTCATCGGTCGTCCGATCGGTCGTTCTCATTTAATTGGTATGACTCGACGTGACTCTGACGTTAAGTCATCCGATTTCCGCATGTTTTCCAATACGGACACACAACATGACGATGGGTGTCACGCGCGCTTTACATATAGGATGTTGTTTTCCCACTTTGTGCAAATCTCGAATACGTATATGCATATATACATATATGTATATACATTTAACGGAACCATCGATGTTTATATCATTTTTTTTTTTTTTTAAGTGTCGATTGTTCGCGACAAAATTCATATAGGCTGGCAACGTCAATACTCACAAAACGCAGAGCATTCCAGCGATATTGTGATAACATTATTGCTTTATACTAGGTATAAAGCATTTTAGAATTGTATATTAAATGCGGATATGCATCTCCAAGGCGAACTATTGACGGCGAAAAATTCGGATGGATGTATTCTTTTGAAGCTTTCCAGTTCATTATTATTCTTTAAATATGCACGTATATGTATCTATGACGCGGTAGTATTCGATTTTTATTTATTTATGTAAAACTGGACCGTGATTATCTATGCGGGCGATAACTGGGGGAAAGAAATGTTGCATAATATATATTATTATTGCGTCGCAAATATGTGTGCTTATTTATGAAGCAGCTGTGCGATAATAAATCTATAAATTAACACGCATTATAAACTATAATATTTATATGTATATGTATATCAATGGTCGAGATAGTCGATAACTTTGCAATTATCTCCGCTCGATAATCACGAAAATTTACGCAGCATCTTTACTGACGGGGACAAACGTGGCGCTCCATTTTATCGATTTCTTTCTAGCCTACGAGTTAAAGGTCAGATTTCCAGAGACAGCGGTTACGGGTTCGCGCGACTCCGATTTCGCATTCGCCGTCGAGCCCTAAAGTATAATCGGGGGAAGGGGATACGGATACGAAACGGCTCGCGGGTCGCGGGTGGCGGTGGTATCCCGAGATTCCCGAGGTGTCCCGAGCCCGAGCTTGCCCCGCCTGCCCGAGCCCCGAGCCGGGAGCCCCGAGCCCGTGCCCGCCGCCCGGGGCCCGGGCGTAAGACGCGTAGGTTGAGAACGATGCCCGTTCTCGCGCGAGTCGCAGACGCACGTATTCCGCTTCCGCACCGAGATCGCCGAGTCGCATGACGATTTCGCACGGCACGTGAACGACTGCATACTCGCAGTTATGCGCTTCCATTGTGAGAATACAAGTGCTTTATGGTGATAATATGTCAAAACCAAACATAAGGAAGATAACGGCTGACCCTACGAAATGTAATACAGACTCTTCACGACGGCCGAGTGTGTTTGAGAGGTTGGGCACCAAACCAGCGATCGCCGCCGTCGCCGCCGCCGCAGCCGCTGCCGCCGCCGCCGCCGTTCAGAATACATCGGATTACTGCAGAAATTGGGCCCTCAACGGCAGTTGTTCCTACGGAAAGAGTTGCAAGTGAGCCGCGGATTTCCTTATGACTCCTTGTCGCCGTCGCCGTCGGTGACGCTCACCGGCTTGTCTTGTCGATTGATCGATCATTGCGACATTTTATAGCTGCATTGACACATTTAACAAACGAAAAAATAAACAAAAAATAAAACAAATAATTAAATTTGCATTGTAAGGGTGCGTGTCCACCTGCGAGTAAGAACTCTCGAGAGCAAAAAGAGAGAAAGAGAAAGAGACTCTCGAGAGTATCTCTCTCTCTCTCTCTCTCTCTTTCTTTTTGCTCTCGAGAGTTCTTACTCTCAGGTGGAGACGCACCATAACGCAGAGACAATAGTAGAGAGCAATTTTTCTAACGCACGGCTAACTGTGGTTTACTACTGGTCGAAGTTAAAGAGTTAAAATGAGCTCCGTTATAGCTTTTAGACTTATATTTGCTCCAATATTTCAAACACGATATGTTTCGGATCCAAGACTAGTATTTTGTAAAATATTGTAATTTAGATTTCTACTTTTTATTAGAGCGTATGGCTTATTTATTAGACTAATGCAATTTCTCATTTCTCTCATTTGTTAATTAGATACGCAAACACACACACATTGATAAGCCCATCCAAGCGTGCTAAGAAAGATAATGCGATCGCAGGTGCATCTGGGGTAAGCACATGTCATATTTTTTCTATTTAATAGTAATTTTATTATATATATACACATATAGCATTTTCAGCATTGCAAGATAATTGATAAGAGTTAAAATTGATGACTGATTAACTATATAAACTTAAATCAAGAACTTACTTTTGATCATTCCAATATCGCAGCTCATTGAGGATCCTTTCAAACGGCTCACGTCAAAGATTGTGAAAAAGGCATCGCATAGTCCGGACTTGAACATAGAAGAGTGGAATCAGACAGATCTCGAGTACGAGGACGAGAAGGTATTGGAGAGACGGCGGCAATTGTTACAACGGGAACTGGAATTACAAATGAAGAAGGACAAAGAAGTACATGGCAAGGATAAAGTAAGACAGAAGAAAAAAGCTATGAGCTCCTCCTCTAGTTCGCGCACATCCAGCACATCTAGCAGTAGCAGCAGCTCCAGCAGCGAAGACTCATCTTCTACGTCGACGTCGGACTCACATAAGAAAATTAAAAAGATCAAGACCAAGAGACATCATGCTATTTCCGCCGATTACAACGAGGATAAAGACAGAAAGAGAAAGTAAGTATTCATTTTATACAAGATTTTTTATATTTTGTAATGTATAAATATGTAATCTCGAACACACATCTATATATATATATTAATATATATATAGAAAAAAACTTTGTATTTCACACACACACACACACACACACATTCTCCCGTATATTAATATAATAAGTATAATACAATATAATGTATTATTTCGATGCTAAAGAATTCAATGCTTGTTATATTGCGCAATTTTTTTATCGAATTTTTATGAATGGATCTTACAGATTGAAGCTCAAGAGATTAGGAACGAGAAACGACAAAGCCATCAACAAGAAGAAACGTAAACTCGAGAACACGTCCACGAAGAAGGACCTTATCGCGAGATCAGTCAAAAAGTATGGTTCGTCGTCTGTATCCAGGAAGCATTCCAGTTCGTTGCGCGCTAGGTCACCCGCGATACAACAGGGATCTACGAGTGGAGTCACGTCTACGACGGCCGCAACGTTGGGCTCGCAGGTTTCTGTGGCGCATCGCGCGTCATCGTCCAGCAAAATCCGGGAAAAAAACAGGAGCGAATCGCCGAAAGTGGTGAAAAGTAATCGGGAAGTGGACAAGGAGGATGGCAGGCATTACAAGAAAGTGCGTGATATGGACGAGTGTTTGTCCAAGGACGCTGTCAAGTGCAAGTCATTCGATAAAATCAAGGAACAACAGGAGAAAGAAAAAAACCGCGCTATTGACGAAAAGACCAAGTCAGATGATCGGTTGAGATCCAAATGCAAGGACAAGGATGTGCGTTCGCGTACGCCGCCGCCGCCGCCGTCGTCATCGGAGCGGTCATCCAAGTACCAACACGTCAAGGAGAGTGCGTCGTCGAAGACACAACGCAGCCGAACGCCATCGAGGACGAGGCGCGATCTCACCCCGGCAAAGAATCCAGAGAAGCAAAGCAACTCGTCAAATCGTGTTGCGAGAGACGCAGAGAAGAAAGATCGCGACTCGCACAAGAGAGATAAGAGCAAAGAACGAGATGACGCGAGAAAGACGGAGCAGACGTCTTCCGGCAAAGCGAAACAAACAGTGACTTCGAATCAGGACGAAAGCTATCGAAGGAGCAACACGAGCAAGGATAATTTCGACGATAAGACTTACGGCGGCGACAAAGCGCGGCAGAAGAGCCGCGAGCGTCAGCGCGAGAAGGAGACGAGAGACGAGCGTCCGTCGAGATTGAATCGCGATCAGCGTCAAGAACCTCAGCGTGACAAGGATAAGGATGAATCTCAGGAGCGTTGTCGTAACGAGAGGCAGCGCGAGCGGGATCGTGATCGGGATCGGGACCGAGATCGAGAGAGAGAACGCGAACGCGACAGGGAGAGGGATAGGGATCGCGAGCGAGAACGAGAGCGTGATCGTGAGCGGGAAAGAGAGCGAGAGATACGAGAGCGGGATCGTGACCGGGATCGAGAAAGAGACAAGTCTATGAAGTCGCGAGAGAGAGACGTGCCTGCGGTGGTATCGCCCGCGGCCTTGAGCCTATCAGCGGACAAGAGTTCGCGTTACAGCAGTAGTAGAATCAAGGAACGATCCTTAGGCAAAGATGTGTCGTTTGAAAAGAGCGGCGGCACTCGCGAGCGGAGCAGGAGCGAACGGGAACGGGAACGATCCGAGACAAAGGCTCTCGCCGAACGGGAACGGAGCTCCACGCAATCACGTCTAGACGGAAGGTATGAAAGAAGCGGCGGCGGCGGCGGCGTCGTCGAGAAGGACGTATCGTCGAGTCGCGGCAAGTCCACCGTTAACTCACCCCGGGATCGCATGGATCGTTTTCGGGATACGTCTTTGGATCGTGGGTCTTTGCACGACAAAAGTGGACATGTCGCGACGTCGTCGAGCGTTCAATCAACAGCGACGTTACCGCCCGTTCCTCCGGCTTCATCTTCCTCGTCGGTAGTGGCTGTGACACCCACTCTACCTCGCGATCATCTAATGGACATGGTGGACAGTCACTATGACAGGGATCGGCACAGAAGGTTCGGTGTGAGATACGAACGGGGTCACACGTCGGAGCACAGCGGCAGAAAGGACCAGGCGCGAATCGAATCGAGTCGCGTTCCGAGCAAGATCGACCGGATAGTGGATCGTCGAGACGCGACCAGTCCGCGACGCGCTATGGAAGTGGACAGGAATTTTGGTAGGAACTATGGCAGACTGCAGACCGAACACTGGGACGAGCAGGAGGAGCCGGCTCCACATGTCGAGTATCGGGATCACAGTCACATTCACGAGGATGACAGGAGAAAGACCATCGAGGGCAGAAGGTACGACAGTCCCTTCGAGGAAAGACGCGTTGCTCGCGACGAGAGGTCCAGAGAGTCGAGATACGTGATCCAGACTACAGAACGAGCATCCTTCGACGATCATCGTCATCATCACCATCATCATCGACATCCTCTCTACCCTGGCGATAAATTGAGAAGTGGTGGAGCCAATATTAGGTAATAATTATTATGAATTGGAGAAATATTATTCTTTTGCGCTTTAGATGCTTTTTATTTAGGTTGACTATTTACAACGCACAGAAAATGTTGAATTAGTTTTATATTTCAAAATAATAATAGATCTAGGTTCGAAAAATTAAAAATAAAGGAGATAAAAGGGGCTAACGAGGCTAACCCGGCTAAGCCGGGTATATGTGCTAAGAATGTTACAAATTTAAATAAATAATGTGACAAATGTTTCGACCTGCAATAAAATCATTTTCAGTACGCTATAATATAAACCGTTATTTACAAACTAAGTCGACATCTAGTCAAGTTATAAAATTCGCAAATTCTGTATAATCCGGCTTGATTTGTTAGATTTTTTATCTCCTTTTTATCTCTTTTACTTTTATGTTTTCCTTCAATGAAATAAGAGCGTATTACTCTATCTTAACAGGTAATTTTTTATCAGAATTGAAATAAAAATACGTATTGTTAAATTGTATCTTATAATTACAAAACTTATCATTTTTTTTTATTGTTACTGAAATTTTATCTTTTTTTCATGTTATTGTTCTCTCACACACGTATTGTCTTCTATCTTGTTGTTAGAGATGAAACTGTTTCTAACGATAATTGGGAGGGACACCATCGTGATGTGGAACACGGTCGAGATCGTGGTTATCAGACAGTGGAATGGGAGGAGAGAGAATGGCGTCCTAGAACGTTATGGGAAGGCAGAGACAGTCTTCCTCGTTCAGAGATACATGATGATGAATGGAATTCCCGATACGATAATCCTGTAGGCGACTGGAAATCCAACGATGCCCGGAAATGGGATAATCAGAACATGCACGTTCGATCGCATTACAGGAACGAGCGCTCGAAGGATTTGGAGCACGGAGAATCTACGCAACATAGGTAAATGTGCTATCTTACACAAGATTAAAATTAAAGTAACAAATATATCTATTATCCTCTTTATTAGTTAAAGCATTGATTGAAATTAATTCTTACAGCAAAAGACGATCGTACAATGCGCCGGAAACAAGAGAAGAGCCGCCGGCGATTCATCCTTCTGCTAAGCAAGCAGCTATTTACGGCAGCATGAAGGAAGAACCTATCAACAAAAAGCTGATGGAACTCGCTGAAGGTAGATTGTGCACAACTACTAGAGAAAAATCTACGGATAGTTTCCAAAAGAAAAATTCGCAAAAGGATAAACCTGAAATCAAGGAACTTGTTGCGGTGGAACCGAAGCGTCCCATCGCCGATGAATCCTTGCAGACTCTTCATACTGAAAGCGATTTGAGTGATATTAGCGACGATCCTGATGATATATTGAATATGGAAGAAGATACCACGGTACATATCTCCATATTTTTGTTTCTTTTGGTTTTCTTCGAAAAAGTGTTCATATTTTTATATAATTTTTCAAGGATATGGAAACTAATAAAACACGAACAAATAAGAAAGCATCGGATGCTGCGCATCGCGATGCGCAATCAACTGTTCAGGAGCCGGCTCAGTTATCTCCGAAAGAACCTGCGGAAGAAAATATTTTTACTTCAAAATCTAAGGATAATGCCGATACAGTATCATTGAAGTAAGCTATATAGATTATAAAATGTTATTAAGATGAAACGTTTCTATTTCAAAAATTATTTGATATTAAGTCGATAGCTTGCAAAGGAAGAATACGATTATCTTTAATGAAAGTTTTATATTTTCTTACTTCGGATTATTTTATTTATGCAAAATCTCTAAAATCACATTGGTTGATATCAAAATATCAAATTTTACATATAACTCTCTTTCTCTGTTGTGTCAGGAATATGGAAGATGATAATATGGAGACTATGGACTTTGAAGAAATTTCTGACGGCGAGTTGGAGGAAGACATTAAAACGAGCGGCAAAGGATTAGGTGATGCCTTAGGAGTCGATTGGGAATCTCTCGTGAAGGAAACACAAGCAAAGCGAATTGTCCCGTCTAATCAAGATTCCGCAGAGAATCGATGGCAGTGTAAAGCTATCTTCTATAGAATTGGTATATCTAAGAAATACGCGGGCGAAGATTTCGTGAAAAAGTTGCTAAAAAAGTACGAAAAGAACGGTGAGTACTTCAATGTAGTTTTGTTGAAATCAGAAATGAGTCTCTGAGCAAATAAATAAATATTTTTGAAATCTTTCTTTTGCAGATCATAAAGAATTTTTGCTGAATGATATTGCGCTAATGCACACAGCGCTCGCGCGAAATCGGTTGCTTCAGGATTTAGGCAATGGCGCGATACATGCTGTAGATGATACTTTGTATAGGTAACTTGCTTTAAATTATACTTATATTTAAGAGCAAATTACAAAATTTGCTTTATACTGTGTTATAAATAGCAATCAATAGTTATATTATAGAATTTGACGATATATAATTATTAATATAATAAAATTTTATTGTAGAAATAATAATGCGAGTTACGACGAAGACATCGACTATGATTGGGAAACATTGAAGCCAAGTACTGCCTTGTGCGAAGAAGTAAAATGTTTATTACAGCAAGTAATATGAACAAGTAATGAGATTTGTACATAAAGTTGTGAATGGCCACTGTTTTCTTTGTATTACTCTATATAAAGTATATTATACATACAGAATGGAATATGGTACAAACAGCAAAAGATCTTACATATAATAATTAAATTATTTTATTCCATTATTAAATGGCGTATGCATTACTTATTAATAGCTGCTATTAAGACAAATTTGAAGGCACAAGACTGTTAAAGAATATACAAGAAGCGCAAATATTAACTCTCCAATTTTCCAAATCAATGTTTTTGAAAAATGAAGCTTTGTATACAAAATATATTTTTTATTTTATTTTTTCAAGTATCACCCTCTTGCCGATCGTGCTTGTTTTGCCCCACTCTGTATATATATATATTCTCTTTATTAATCTGTTACACATTACGACAGATCTCACCGTATCGCGACTTATAATTTATACGTAGCTAATTGCTATTTGAATAGAATTTTCGTTTAAACATTTGCATTTTTATTTTAATAAAAATTATCAATAAATCTTCGCATATTTTAAATCTCATATATTTCATGTATATATATATATATATATATATGACATTCTGTATTATATACAATGTGCAGTTCGTGAATTAAAGTGTAGAATCAAGTAATTAGACTGTGAAAATTGTAATATAAACGCATTCTTTGTTATTGCGTTCTCATAATATATGTACTTCAGCCAGATATCGAGTAAAGCAATAAATATGAACGATGTCAAAATAGTAGATTGCATTAGTCGCTTTTGCGAACACAGGCTGCACCGACATCATTTTGTAATATACTCATTGCTTTTCGCAATAGTCGTTCATTATCGTCGTTCTGAAAAAAGAGGATTTAAAACGATAATTAAGATATGTATAATAAACACACATATAATAAACTATTCGTCGTACTTTTATATGTGGATGTGTCTGTTCATCGTTATCATTGGAAATCTGTCGTTTAAACAATTCCAGATTTGTACGATATAACTCGTATAAAACAAGGCCTAGAATATATTATAAATACATTAAAAAATTATATTTTAACTTTTCAATTTTACTTATAAAATAATATTATAATTTCAAGAATTATGATGTAAAATATATGCTAGGATTTTCTGGATTCTATATCTTATTTTGACATGATTAATTAATATATCACATTCGTATCGTTGACGTTATTACAACTTATATAGGAGAACAATAATCTTCATTTCGATCCTTTTTATCTTGTACATACATCTCGTTTTTATTCACAGGGACAAGAAATATTTTATAGAGATCTTAATATATATATATGTATAGAAGAGAAACATCTCTCGCATGATATTACCTTTTTTAATAGAATCTCCAGAACCTAAAGCGTCTAACGCAGAAAGTATCTCATCACAATACACCTGTTTAGTTCTAAGTTCTGCATCCGTGAGATCTGCAGTAATACGAATTACATTTCTCATTATAGCATACACATATATTATGCAATATAAAGGTAATAAAAAAAACTTGTAAAATACTTCATAATAATATTTATAGAAAATAGAATGTACATCTCACCTTCCCATTTAAGATCGGGGACTCTGCCAAAGTAGGAGATTATACGATACTTGACATCTAACAAGATGTAATTAGTAGCGGGTACTAATTTCGATAATACTGTTTCTGTAAATCTTAGAATTTCTCGTGGAGTTTTGTACATAGCGTCGGATACAAATGTATTTAATCCCGAATGAATATACTCGATCTGTAAAACAGCGAAGCTCACATTCATAGAAGAAATCAAGACAGACTTTGGATATTGTAGAAATATTTTACGATTTTAATCGATCATATGATCATACAAATGCTATTAAATGTGCGAGCACCTTATTAATATGCCAATAAATAATTTTCTGAAATCAATAATCGTATAAAAGACTAAATCTATTCTTCGTAGGAAAAGAATCGTTAAAAATTACTTTTTATTATTCTTACTGCATGTAAATATATAGCTTTATTTCAGCTTTTAGGTACCACCTGTCTGTGATTCACGCTGGTCTGGCACTTGTCGCAGATCCAGGATGACTTATGATTGAGAGGATTACGAGGTAACAAATGCCTCGAACAATCGTTTTTCGCGCAGAGAAGTGCGCCAAGCTGGGAACCGAATTCCTGGAACAAACAAAAAGAATATTTTGCATGAATTTTTGGAGAGAGATTGTTGCGGTGCTGACGTACCAAAGGATCGGAGCATCTGTTGCAATGGCAGGAGAAATATTTGGTGATCTTCAAGAACTGCCTTCTGCTCCATGTGTCCCACAGTAGATCGGTGTAGGACATGGTGATCTCCTCGCCAGCAGCGATAGGCAGCACGGCGCTCACGTGCATCCGTTGCTGATCGTCGAAGTGATGCCTGGTATTCGGCACGCAGCAATGATTCTGGAATGCGCCCATTGGGTAAAGACCACGTAAACTCGTAGTACGGTCCTCGTCCCGTGAAGATACAACCACGACTTCAAACGAATTCGTATTGAAGACACCACAAATACGTCTCATGAGCTCCATTTGCTCCTCGTTAGGAAAATTGGCCACGTTTCTCTTGAGCAAGTCGATCTTTGGCATAAAGTGGTGAATACATGTTATAAAGGGTTTCATTTGATCTATTACACAATATTTTTTATAAATATTACATGAAGAAATTATTAAGAGGCGCGATAAACTAAGACCATTTAATGTTACTCAGAACTCAGAACTATATCAATCATATCCATGATTAGGATATATAATGAGATGAGTATATGAAGAAAGACTTAAGAAAGAAAATATAAGACAATAAACAGTATTATTTATGAAAATTTAGCTATTCCTTTTTTTTATATTTCTACAAAGCTGGACTATATGAATATCAGAAACTTATAGGATATTTTATATAAAAGAAAACTTACCTCGTAATTGCGAGTAAGATTCGCGTGACACTCGAAAGCATACAAGAGTTTACGTTGCTCTTTTGACAACGTGAGACCACGTATTGGCACCACCGCGAGTAGCAGATCCTTGGACCAGGTAGAACCGCAGGTCGGTTTCCATCCTCTCAGGAACCGGCATTCCCCTTGGATGTGCACCGCGGAATCCTCGCATTCCGTAGAACAGATTGGCAAACCGCAGCCGTGATCGCAGGGAAACAGAGGGCAATCGCTCTTATAGCAAACGACGCACATCGGCAGATACTTGTTGTAGCATCGTGGTCCTATTAACAGCGGAACGTCCGTGAAGATCAACTCGCCGGCTCGAATGTCTCGCGTGGCAAATAAACCGCGACCTCCGAGAAGGGAACGATCGACGGTCCATGATCTGGGTTCATCTTGCAAAAGACTATTCTCTCGCAGATGAGACTTGAGCAAGTCTTCTGCCTCGTGAGGTTCCATCAGAGGGACCATAGATGCGCTCCGCGTAGAAGTTTTTCTCTCGAACCTTCTCCCCGATACTTTGATCTTTCTCTTTTATATAGACGATGAAACGTATCGGCACGGAGCCAATTTCGTGCAACTAAGCTAGGAAAATCTTGTTGATGCACAAGTAGCAAATGTTTTGAGCGGATCTTATATTATTCAAAGCAGAGGCTCTCCCGCAGACTGAGCTAACTCGCGGTGAGATAAATTTCTAATTATTACAGATATAGAAAGATATTAATGGATCTGTCCTAGAATTTTTTAAATTAGCCATGAGATTTCCAGGTTTTGAAACTCCGGAAAGATTGAAACCGACGAAAATTATTTGATGGCAAGATTGCAACGAGGCACCATCATGGCACAGGGATATTTATACACGTCCTTTGTCAAACATGATATACCGCAGGCCAGTGTTAGAAGCATCAGAGAATTTTGGCTTTTGTAAGCCACGGATCATCTTACGGATTAATTATATAATTAGGACAAGGATTGATATTACAAAGTCAAGAGATGTCCGATATTGGCGGCACGCGAGTGCTCGAGTAACACTGTTCTACGAGTAGCGTGCTCTTAGCTTAAAATAGAATTATAATTTGGCAGCACATCGATACCGAAAACTAGCCAACTTGCCTAATGTTTACAGTTTACGCGCTTCGCGAGATGTCAACAAAGACACGTGAGTAAACAATTTATTTAAAAATCTGCAGTCCGAAGAAAGCGAAAGATATTGTTAATTATATATTTATATCTATTTTAATAAAACTTTTTCTATGGGATGAAAAGCTCATTCAACGGACATAATGCCGTCACGGACTTGCACCACGGACGCAATCGATTTACTCTGTAAACGCGTAATATTGATTTGCTCGCCTGACTAAAAAGTGTCTCGTGCTCTGTAATTTGCAAGCTACATTGTAGTGTGCAAAGAACTAAATATTTCGGTTTTTTTTTAATTGTAACAACGAATCAATAATTAGAAAAATGCTGCCGAGTTATAGCGATATCAAGTAGAGAAATTGCTGTTTCAAATTCTTGGAGTCGCAGATTTGCAGACGCACTCCACGACTCTGTAAAGGCGAAGAAATCCAAGAAATATATCATCTCCATTATTAAGTTTTATTTTTATAATAGTAACGTCAGAATTAATGTCGATACGATTGCTTCACGCAAGCGTACAGCATGTAATAGTTATTTGTATGGTTGAGCGTTGCTAAGACTACGGCTGAGTCCTCGTCATCGACAGGGTATCGTCAACGGCATCGCCAAGAACAACGTGCATACAACGTATATACACGGCCTATGCCGCGCTAGCAATATATGCCTACGGCATACCATAACTGTGTACAGAGATTGTCAAAAGTGCCGTGTTCCTCGACGAGCCGCATTCTCCCTTTTTTTTCTGTTGCCCACCGTCGCACAGAAATGGGAAGGTAATGGAAAAGGATGATTTGTCCTTTTCTCTCGACGAGTCCGTTCCGCTTTTTAATCCTTTCAGGGACCGTACGGCATTCTCGTATCGATCAAGTGTAATTTCTTTTCTTTCTGCGGGATTTTAGCTGATAACGCAATGCCCAAATTCACGAGAAAGGTCATGGACGAACGTTGGCACAGTGACGTGACTCAAAACCGTATTGCTCCAATTTAATCAAGTCAAGTAATTTATATCGAAGATACTAATACTTGAAAACGCGTTCGATTTCTCAAGTCTTATAACGAATATATCTACAGATGAAGAATTCTAATATATAAATATTCCTATATTTGCTCGTTATAATCAATTGTAATATTTCCAATCCTTTTAATAACTGATGCAATTTGTTAATGATATATTAATTAATATGGAGACGTTCCCTTAGTCTAATAAAGCTATAAGTATTATTTATTAAATATGATTGGTACCTGAAGTGTACCTTATGTTGAATGCATTTGCAAGATTACTGCATCATTCAACATGAAACAAATAGATCTATATCTCGTTAATTTACATCATGTAACGGCTATAAACCTTCGTGTCCTGTTACACGACACATAGTAAACGTAATGTATACACACGTTAACACGTACATACTCCAGCTCGCGTGCACACATCATACACATTTACATATTAGCGACAAATCGACATATGTGTATGTATATCATGCTATAATCATGCTGTAAAGGTATGTAAGGCTACTTAGGCTGGCTTATAAGTGGAGTTACTATCCATCATCTTCGAGGACCGCGTGTAAAAATATTTTTACTCTGATAGTACTGTCGACCATGATCACGGTGTTTGCATTAGGATCAGATTGTAGCGGGGATCCTTGCATGTATGGGATCTGTTTGGATAACGAGAACAGGTACATACACAGTTTGATGATGAAAGCACGCATCTTGATATACTGAGAGTTAGATTTACTGGACATAAAAGACAGATATAGCTCAGGCTATATAGAAAAGATAAATATAACGTTTTTGTTTTAATATTCTTGGAATCTCACACGGAAGACAAGATATATGATTAATTTATTGAAATCGATCGATAATTGATATCTACAAGAAATATCGTGCACAGTAGTTTTAGTCTTTCTTAAAAACACGAATATTTTTGTCTAATAAATTAATATTAGGACAAAAATATCTATAAACAGTTTGTAGAGGTTTAATATATTATTTATTCTTGTTCATATATTACTGATTATTTTAAATATATATACGAGTTAAAATAATTGAAATTATAAAAAAAAGGAGATAGTTTACTTATATTTGCATTTTATAATTTTTCATGGACGACACAGCACTTATTCTTGTTATTGCATCGATGGTTACACGGGAATTAATTGCGAAATCAATTGGGACGAATGTTGGTCAGATCCTTGTCTTAATGGTGGCACATGCAACGACGGTGTTGCCGCATATAACTGCACTTGCCTCGACGGTTTCGTAGGTAATTCACTTTTCTTCGTCATATTATTCGTTATAAATTATTATAAAAGAATTGATGAAAATAAATAATACCGTTTAAAATGTAAAATAGGTGTGAATTGCGAGCAAAGATATAGCGAGTGTTCGAACCATCCGTGCCTCAATAATGGTACCTGCGTCGATTACGACGGCATCACTTGCCAATGCTTGGATGGATACTCAGGTGCAACACGCGTGATGATAAACGCAGCTAAGAAATTTCTATGTCGTTATTTTTTTGTTCTATTTCCAGGAGAATATTGCGAGATTGACGCCTCGGTCTGCAACGAGACAATGTGCAAAAATTCCGGCGAATGCATCGAAGGGCCCGGCTTCTCATTCTATTGTCGTTGTCGCGAAGGTAAGAAATCCTACGATTACTTACGTGCATTAAAAAGAAATTTGCTTCTTCGCGTTTTTATTCTATCGCGACTTTTCTCTTCTCATGTACGGTTTGAAAAGGGTGGACCGGTATTCTCTGCGAGGAGGACGTAGACGAATGCTTGGAGTTACCATGCAGAAACGGTGGTCTCTGCATAAATATTCCATCTTCCTACACTTGCGCTTGTTTATTCGGTAAGCATATTATTCTCGCCCCCATGAGTTGCAGATTTTTTTTGTCTAGAAATAGCGTTTAGAAAGTCATAATCCAAATTCATAATTGAACTTACAAAGGTTTGACTATCGTTATTATGTTAAGATTAACGCCAAACATTTTTGAACAGTTTTAAAAATAACACATACCATTTCTCATTTTCCTAATATTCATGTTAATTAATGAAAAATTCTTGCGTTATTCTCATTAAAGGTTTTACTGGCAAAGATTGCGACAAGGCAATTGTGCCATGCAAGGATAATCCTTGCCAGAACGGAGCAGTGTGTCTACTGGAGGACGACCGTCCAGTTTGTTATTGCGTGCCCGATTATCACGGTGCACTTTGCGAGCTAAGATACGACGATTGCGAATCGAAATTCGCTCAATGTGACAACGGAGGTACCTGTATCGATGGTATTAATAGCTTCACTTGTTCGTGTCCACCGAATTACGGTGGTCCCATGTGCGAGTACAGTTTTCCCTCGACGACCACACTAGAAGTGGAAGACACATCTGAACAGGGAACGAGTATAGTTAGAGCTACAACTGCCGTAGTTTCGCCTAAAGAATCAACTTCGATAGTGGATATGTCTCTACCTTTATCATCCACATCAACTATTAGTTTTGCCGTTTACTCGACGTCTCCGAAAACAAGTAGTTCACCTTATACAAAGAGATATACAATTATGGAGAAGACTACGACGCCGAGATACGAGGGCGAGAGTTCTAGCGTTAGCGGTGATAGTAGTGTTTTTCTTACTGAAGTTCCATCAACAAGTCCGACTCGAGATGATTTCGTTACGTCGAAGCCTGTAACGGTGTCGTCCGCTGTTACCGAAGGCTACCTCCATGAGACTGAAACAGAAAGCACTGAAGTTTACTTGCCAACCGGGAGATCGATCCACGACGGCGAAGTTACTAAGGCACCTGACTATGATCAGACAACAAAGATACATCCGCCGTTTTCTAGTAGAGTAGATGAAGATGTAACGGAGTACACGACAAGGTGAATGGAGCATTCTATAATTCTTACTAACAATAAGAATATTGAGATCGCTATATTTGATGGTTGATATTAATAAAATATCGATTTGTTCACATTGATAAGCGATACAATTTGTATCGCGCGTGAATGAGTTTTAATTTCATAACACTGTCCTCTAAATATACTTTTTAAAAGAATCAATAATTTTTTTATTATATGGATATATACGATTTTTGTGTCAATTTAATATAATATTTACTACATTCTGTGTTTTAGTTATCGACCTACAATGGATATGGGTGAAGGCCAAAAGGATGATAGGACTAATGTCACAAGTGCCATTATGGATCACGCTACTGATGTAACACTTTCCATTGATACGACATTCCGATACATGACTGATTCTATACAAAACAGAACGTTCGATTTTGGAACTACGATCATGGACATGCCAAGAACTGTTCTACCCTTAACTACCTCATCGACACTGCCATCGGTATTATCTTCGACCATGAGATTTGATACTTCAACAGTACCCTCCCCGTTAACATCCACCAGCGGATCCTCGTTAAGCCAAACTACTGTTACTGGCATCGAAATGAATACCACAGAAATCGGTGCTTGTCGCGGAAATCAGTGTTCCACGAGTACTACCGCGTTAACTCCGCGGAATGTTACCGAAGTAAGTGGTTTTTATAACGATAGAAAAGTAATAATTTGTAGAAAACTCAAGCTACAAGTTTATTAATCCTTTATTCATTTTTTAATTAGTATATAGAAAAAAAACCTAAATAGACTTCAAACTTAAATTTCTCTCAAAATAAAATACTTGTAGTTAATATATCTGTACTACAATTGTTATTTAGTATGCTGACGGATGCAAGACGGATTCAACTATCACACAAGCGGCCTTTAACGGCAAATCTTTTGTCAGACAACGCGTCGAAGTAATAATAACTGAAAATAAGAGCGCGACGCTCCGAATTTATCTTAAGCTTAGAACGGCATTTAAAAATGGAATTATATTGCACGTTTACTTTGACAATGAGAGATATTCTTTGGTATACTTGGAACTTGGATCGTTGAAGTTCCAGTTTTCTTGTGGCCTAGAAACTATGTTACTCGGTGAAATCGATGCTATTATCGATAATGGATACGAAGTGGGCATCGATATGAGGTATGTTATTCGCATTAAATTATTCAACTTTAATCCATATTTCTTAAATTTGCATTACCTAAATTAGTAGACATAAAAAATTTATTATCTTTTTGATTTTTGCATGAAAATATTAACAGAAAAGAAACTTTCTTTTCTTTTTGTCACAGCTTTCAATACGTTGCCAATGACGAAAACGAGAAATGTTTCGCCAAATTGCTGGTGAATGGCACTATGGCCGTAACCGGCGAACAAATACTGCCACAGCGAGGAATGGTCCCAAAATACGCTAATTTGTACATAGGAGGCATTCCATTAACGTTCTCGCATTATTTCCCTCACGTAGCAATGGGATTCATTGGTTGCATGGATTCCCTGAAGGTACGTTTTAGTAAAGAATTATTTAAAATTAAATTCAATCTTTTTGTGATATATTTAAATAATTGCAAAAGTTTGTCAATTTTTATACAAGGTGGCTCAGAATTATTTAAATTGCATTGCAGGTGAACGATATTACGCGACATTTTATTCACGATTCCTTAGAAACATTCCAGATCGAAGAATGCACGTCGTTTTTATGTTTGTCGAATCCGTGTCAGAATTTCGGTGCGTGTGAAGAAAGCGAAGGAAGAATTCGTTGCAAGTGTATAGCGGGGTAAATACCTACTAGCTGAAAATTAAAGTTGTTCTAATTTTTCGCTTCTTTATATATAATACACATATATCTTTATATACGTCAAGTAAAAACGAACGTAGTGAAAATATTCTAAAAAAAAAGTAAAATTACAAATCAGAAATAAGAATAGAAATAAGAATTCTCAGAGCTAAGAAGTTCAATTAATACTAATCAATCTTAGCGTAGAAGAAACAGTCAGTCTTTAACACCAATGCTCAGCGTTAAAGACTATTTACAGGTATACTGGGCCTTTGTGTGAACATTCGGCATGCAACGACAATCCCTGCTCAATGGGTGCGACGTGCGTAAGCTCGCCGGGAACTGGTTTTATTTGCGTTTGTCCGCTCGGCAGTCACGGGCTTTTCTGCGAAGAAGGTAACGAAACGTTCAATATTACAGATGCGAGAGCGATGCAACGAGATCGCAACAAAGTCGTTACATCACTCATTGGATCCTTTCAGATGCCATTCTAGTGCGGCCGGCTTTCTCGGTCCTTGTCCCCGGTTTCGCGTCGTACATCGCTTACGGCGTGACTACTTCGATAAAAGACACAATGGAGCTGAAGCTGCGACTCATCCCGCGCACGTTTGATCAAATCTCCCTGATAGCGTACCTCGGACAGAGAAGCTCGCGCCGTGATGTCTCGGACCATCTTTCGATAACGTTCGTGCGCGGCTACATTATGCTTACGTGGGATTTGGGCTCTGGTGAGTGATCAACGAATGTAAATTAGGAATTTTCCGTATATTCGAAGCTCTCATGTTCTTTTCAATCATATCTTAATAATAAATAGCATAGATACAGATTATTTGTGAGCAGATATCTAAAAAATAAGTAATTCTTTATATAATAAATATTTTAAGAAATTTTGCAGTTTAATCTATTATATTTACATTTATATAGAGTAAAAATCTTTTTCTTATAGAAAAATATATGCTAGAATATGTAGTTCCAATTATATAAAGTTTTAGCGTAGAGAGTTTAAAGAAACTATATTTCAACGTTATAATCTTTCAATAGGAGTACGAAGAATCTTCACTAGCGATTCGTTGACCTCTCTGAGTGTGGCAGGATCGGCTGGTAAAAGTAAAACGTATACCCTTCGAATCGGAAGGAGAGGCAAAGAAGCGTGGCTCGCTGTAGAGGGTCTCAAAAACGTGACTGGTCAGGCAGTAGGATCTATGACTCAACTTGATGTATCGCCTATTCTCTATATCGGTAAGTTGCTGCAGAGAACAGCGACTTGACACATTTGGCATAATAATGTCAACACTCAAATCGTCTTATTATCCTTTATATTTTACGCTAAATGCAGTCATTAAATTTTCATCACTCACATCTGATCTGTTGACATTAAATACAATGCGGACTGGGACTGATCTCGATTGAATATAAGTTAAAATGAAATATTTAACGCAAAATGAAGGTAAACGAATAAAAACAGAAAGGAAATTTGTCTCACAGGTGGTTACAAATCTAAAAACTTTGATACGTTGCCGCACGACCTACCCCTCCATACCGGCTTCTCCGGATGTATATTCGACGTTGAATTGCGCACAGACACGACGATTCTTCCGTTAACCGGCTCTAGTCCTGCCACTGGCCGCGGTGTAGGCGAATGCAATCGCAATGAATGCATTCGCCACTCGTGCAAGAACGGTGCGGTGTGTTTACATCACGGAGCATCGTATAGGTAATACACAAGAAATCATAATTTCTTCTTTTACATAATAGGGAGATATAGAATACCCTGTGTGATCACACAGAACATACATATATCTATTACGTGTGTAATTATTCATTAACTTTTCAGTTGCATTTGTACAAAGGAATGGGTTGGGCCTGATTGTTCCATTCCTATCTAATTCGTCGCTGGAAACGATCTTCTAGATGCGCGTAGAAGATCTCTCCCAGTTTTTATCAATTAGCACAAAGGGAGTGATCGGTCGGCATCGATGTTAAAGACAATGTTATATTACAGTGAATATGTTGTTTTTACAAATTTTATATCTATTAGTAGTGATTCTTTGATAATTTAAATAGGACTAGCTTACATTAGGGGCGTCATTTTTGAGTCGAGAAGTGGCGGAATGAGAGTTCAAATATACAAATAACATCGCCGCTGATAGACGAGCCTGCAAATCTTGTTTACTGTACTCATGATGCCATTCCACGTTGCCCCAGTGAGAGATCTTTGCATAAAGAAACATAATAACGATAATATACAATAGATATATCACGAAGATGTAATAATATTAGATAATGGAGAGCAGAATGGACTTCAATAGACATTTTTATTATAAATAAAACCGTGGTGATACATACCTGATATTCTTCTTCTAAGCGTGAAAGATTTACAGCTTCCGGGATATTAATTACTCTTGCAGCTGTGGCGAGAGTTAGAATAACTGATTTTAATCCGTCCACTGCATATACAAGACCTGCATACAGATAGCAGTTAATATACAAATACAGAAAGTTTCATCTCTCATTAAATTGCATTATTACCATAAATACTATTGAAATTATGCGACATTAAATGTTTTGTTAATGCAGCTTTGGTTTCCATAGACACCGTGGGCGCTTCTATACTCTGAGTTCTCGCAATATCTATATCATAATGCTCGCAAAACCAACGAACTATAGGTTCCCACTTTTCCACTTGTAACTGATATAGTTCATCCACTTCCTAAAATCACAAAAATCATTGTAATCAAAATACTGTCGCATTAAAAATAATATAGAGAAAATACAGAACACTTGTATAAACACTTTCTCTTACACTCGAATAAAATAAGATCGTATCCATTTCTAAACAGTTCACTATATGATTGACTAGATTTATCTTGGTATGATTGTGCGGATTGTCCAATACGGTGTTGCACAAGGACGTCTACAACAGAAAACCGGAAAAATGTTAGCATATATTTACATATACTTAAAATAGATACAGAATATCATATAAACTGGTAATGCCAAGTTAATGAATTAAGTCAATAAACCAAGCACTTGTATTCATATAGTTGTATACCATGATCGTACCAGGTGCATGCTTCCTCTATCGATTGTTTCCTTCTGTGCATCCCATTCGGCGGCTACGGCTAAAGCCAGAGGCTTGCTGTTCACCTCGAATACCCTACCCTGCGGTGTCTTCAGCTTCCTCTGGTCCAGAGTAATCTCAAACTTGTCGCCGCTCGAAAGTATGTTCGTCCTTCTATAAAATCGTTTCACGGTGGCTACAAATGTCAAATTATTTTATGCATCCAGTAACTATCATGTTCACGTAAATATTATCATATTCATTAAAGTACATTTGATGATAGAAAACGTCAAAAATTTAATCTAAATAATAAAGTTTTGAACAAAACGTGATCATTACCTATATTTCTCACAACCAAGGAAGCTGGCACGAATTTATGACGCGTAAAATAATACATTGTATTAACCAGTTTGTTAAGTATTTGCGGCATATTATTTATTAATTCTTATTAACCTTTCCTTTCAAAACATTCAGGAGAGAAAGAACAGATGACACCAGACACATTGATAAGTAGCACCACGTGCCACGCGGTGACTACTCAGGTAACTCCATTCTTAAAAGTAGCGCACTGATATATCGATAATAATGATATGATAGAGATCGTTATGAATTACAGTCGCTATGTAAGATTTCTTCTTGATATGTAAATTTGTATATGAACCTTTGATTGCGTATAAAGTTGGCTCTAATAAACCAAATTTAAAAGAATTATATATAAAATAGGGGTAGAAGAAACTAAAGAAAAGATTGTTTTTTGAGTTTTTAATGTCAATATGTTCAGAGTGTTTTAAAACGTCGAAATATTGCATATAAAAAAATGTCGGTATGTTTTATTTCAACATTGTTATGTAATGTATCCGTTAATGTAAATCATGCTCTCTCAAACGAGATTTGACAATAAAGAGTTTTAAAATGCTGTTGCATACGTTTTACATTTCAGTATGCGAAACTTTCTGCCGCATTTTGCGTTTGCATAAATTATTCAAAAGAACATAATTAATAACTATATTAATAATTAGATTAATAGAATACTGTAATCTAAAATAATTAAAAAATAGCAAGAGTTTAATTATGCATCAGTAGAAACGTTAAAAGACAATAAAAGTTAATAGAAGAATTAATTCGGATGATAAAGTAGGCGAAACTCAGGTTTTGCACTGCGAAATCTCGGAAATTTACTCCTGATATATCAGGAAAGCAAGTTGAGCGAGGAGGTTGTCCGGATTGCAGGAGGTATTCCGCGGGTGTTTTGAAATGCGAAATGCGCTGAACGACACTGGCTCATATCTCGAGAAATATATTTATTTTAACATTGTTAAGTAATGTGTCCGTTAATGCAAATCATGCTCTCTCAAACGAGATTCGACAATAAAGAGTTTTAAAATGCTGTTGCATACGTTTTACATTTCAGTATGCGAAACTTTCTGCCGCATTTTGCGTTTGCATAAATTATTCAAAAGAACATCATTAGTAACTATATTAATAATTAGATTAATAGAATATTGTAATCTAAAATAATAGTTAAAAAATAGCAAGAATTTAATTATGCATCAGTAGAGACGTTAGAAGACAATAAAAGTTAATAGAAGAATTAATTCGGATGATAAAGTAGGCGAAACTCAGGTTTTGCACTGCGAAATCTCGGAAATTTATTCCTGATATATCAGGCTAGCATGTTAGGCAAGGAGGTTGACGGAGGTATTCGGAGCGCGGGTCTTGCCACCCCACATTGCCTCCTCGTAATCACGCTGCTATTGGTCAGAGCGCGGGAGCCTACTGCCCCTCCTTTGCACACCTGCCAGCGCTCTAATTGGCCGTAGGCTGGGCATCCTCGTCGCGCGCCCGGCGCGCCGTTCACAATGGCGATGGGTAATAGTGGGGGTAGGCGTGCCGCTGCTCGAATATTTACTAAAACCTCCTTGCTCAACATGCTTCCCGCGTAACAGGAGCGATTTCTGAGGACTCCAAACTCGAGATTCTCGCTTTCCTCATAACCTAAAATTCTTTTCATAATTTTTAAGATCTTTCAAGCGCCAAACGAATGCACGATATATTTCTCGTTATTACTTAATAATAATTTAATATTAATATCTATTGTTTGTTAAATTAATAACGTTTTTATTAATTACTTTTTTATATATGTACTATATGTATGAATAACTGAAACACTATTATATGAATTAATGCAATGCTCGTGCTCGGCCGGCTCGGCGGAAAGTTGTATATAGAAGCTCCGAAATGCGCTGAACGACATTGGGTCATATCTCGAGAAATATATTTATTTTAACATTGTTTATATGTATGCTTTAATGCGAGATTGCTCTCTCAGATGTAATTAGACGCTAAAGAGTTTCAAAATGTTGCTGCATAATGTTAGATAACAAGAAAAAGGTAGCCGCGAATGCCGACGGGCAGCGTTAGGTGAAAAATTCGGAGCTCTGAAATGCCACGCGCGACATCAAATAAATCTCGAGAAATACGTTTATTTTAATATTATTATGTATTCTTTAATACGAGGCATGCTCTCTCGAATGTGATTAGACGATAAATAATTATAAAATGCTGTTGCATAATGCTAGCCAGCAAGAAAGAGGTAGAGGCGAATGCCGACGGGCGGCGTTTAAATAGACGACAAAGTCGGAGATCCGAAATACGATACGTGAGACCAACTAAATCTTGAGAAATACGTTAATTTTAACATTGTTATGTGTCCTTTAATGCGAGGCATGTTCTCTCGAATGTGATTAGACGATAAATAATTATAAAATGCTGTTGCATAATGCTAGCCAAAGAGAAAAAGGTAGCTGCGAATGCCGACGGGCGGCGTTAGGTGACAAATTCGGAGCTCTGAAATGCCACACGCGACATCAAATAAATCTCGAAAAATACGTTTATTTTAATATTATTATGTATTCTTTAATACGAGGCATGCTCTCTCGAATGTGATTAGACGATAAATAATTATAAAATGCTGTTGCATAATGCTAGCCAGCGAGAAAGAGGTAGAGGCGAATGCCGACGGGCGGCGTTGGACGACAAAGTCTGCATGAGATCCGAAATACGTACGATACGTGAGACCAACTAAATCTTGAGAAATACGTTCATTTTAACATTGTTATGTATCTTTTAATGCGAGGCATGCTCTCTCGAATGTGATTAGACGATAAATAATTATAAAATGTTGTTACATATTAAGTTAATGAGAAAAAATAGAAGCTGCGTATGCCTTTGCTCGGCGGAACGTAAGCTCTGAAATGCGACGAACGACTGCAGGACATATTTCTAGAAATACATTTATTTTAACGTTGTTATGTGTTCTTTAATGCAAATTAAGGTGTCTTGAACAAGATTCAACGATAAAGAGTTATAGAATACTGAACATAATTCGCGTTGAAGATATAAACGTTTAATGAAAATGATGAATGCGGCGAGGCGCGCGATTCTTATTTGGCTAGCTCGCGCTTTATTGCTTTAATAAACTAAAGTAATACATACGTGCGAGTAATATTATACGTGAGTAATACCAAGAGGGAAAAGTATAAAGTACAAAGTCTTTCTTTAATCATCTTTCTATCATTTACGGTTGCTGAGATATAAGCGTTTTAAGAAAGTCAGAAATAATTTGGCGCCCGATCTTTACGGCACGCGCGCGCTTTATCATGTTAAATAAACGGAAGGATGTACGTGTTAGTAATAAAATCGAGGTATTCCAATAGCGCAGAGTATAAACTAAACAGTCCTTTTTGAATCATCTCTATATTTTCGGTTGTTGCTCAGATATTTGCGATAAACGATAGGGAGAACTTCTATTTCTCGCGCCAAGCCAGCAGCGGCGGGGGGAGAGGGCGGTTGTCACGAGCAGCTGTACATTATTGATCCACTAAATTGGCCTTGACCTAGATCGCCGAGTCCGGGAATGCCGGCGCGCGGCGCAATATTTTGATGTTTTTGCTGATTTTTAATTTTTAAAGGTTTATTTTAAGTAGCGAATGGCCTGCTTCCAAAGCAGCGTCGTTTACGCTGTCACAGCTTCCTCCTTAATGTGAGATGTATTATTGATGATATTGCAATCACATAGATGTCATACATCCATGCATTAGCGCTAATTACAAAATAAATAATTGCCGATAATAAAAGTGAGCAGTTCTGATAGAGTAGAGCACGATCTAAAAAGTGCTTTTTGAATCATCTTTCTATCGTTTGCGGTTGCCGAGATATAAACGTTTAATGAAAATGATGAATGGCGAGGCGCACGATTCTTTTTTGGCCAGCTCGCGCTTTATTGCTTTAATAAACGAAAGTACATACGTGCAAGTAATACACGTGAGTAATACCAATAGAGCAAAGTATAAAGTACAAATTAAGTCTTTCTTTAATCATCTTTCTATCATTTACGGTTGCCGAGATATATATAAGCGTTTTATGAAAGTCAGAAATCATTATATTAGAAGCTCTGAAATGCGACGAATGACACCGGTTAAATCTCGAGAGATATATCTTTATTCTAACATTCTTATGTGTTCTATAACGCAAATTATGCTCTCTTGAATAAAATTACACGATAAAGAGTTTATTGTATTTCGGAGTTTTCTACCTTTCCAACATTCGCATTTATCTCTCTCTCGTTAGCTATAGCATTATGCAACAGGTTTCTATAACTCTTTATCGTTTAATCTTATTCGAGAGAGCCTAATTCGCATTAAAGGACACATAATAATGTTAGAATAAACGTATTTCTCAAGATTTAGTTGGTTTCACGTATCGTATTTCGGATCTCCGAATTTATCGTCCAACGCCGCCCGTAGGCATTCGCAGCTACCTTTTTCTCTTTGGCTAGCATTATGCAACAGCATTTTATAATTATTTATCGTCTAATCACATTCGAGAGAGCATGCCTTGCATTAAAGAATACATAACAATATTAAAATAAACGTATTTCTCGCGATTCATTTTAGTTATCGTATTTCAGAGCTCCGACTTTGTCGTCCAACGCCGCCCGTCGGCATTCGCAGCTACCTTTTTCTCATTGGCTAGCATTATGCAACAGCTTTCTATGACTCTTTATCGTTTAATCTTATTCGAGAGAGCCTAATTCGCATTAAAGAACACATAACAATGTTAGAATAAACGTATTTCTCGAGATTTATTTGGTGTCGCGTGTGGTATTTCGGAGCACCGAATTTGTCGTCCAACGCCGCCCGTCGGCATTCGCGTCTACCTTTTTCTCGTTATCTAACATTATGCAGCAACATTTTGAAACTCTTTAGCGTCTAATTACATCTGAGAGAGCAAGAATCGCATTAAAACATACATAACAATGTTAAAATAAATATATTTCTCGAGATATGACCCAGTGTCGTTCAGCGCATTTCGCATTTCAAAACACCCGCGGAATACCTACTGCAATCCGGACAACCTCCTTGCTCAACATGCTTTCCTGATATATCAGGAGTAAATTTTCGAGATTTCGCGGTGCGAAATCTGAGTTTCGCTTACTTTATTATCCGAATTAATTCTTCTATTAACCTTTATTGTCTTCTAACGTCTCTACTGATGCATAATTAAATTTTGCTATTTTTAATTATTAATTGTGTTCTTTTGAATAATTTATGCAAACGCGAAATCCGGCAGAAAGTTTCGCATACTGAAATGTAAAACCTCTTTATTGTCAAATCTCGTTTGAGAGAGCATGATTTGCATTAACGGATACATTACATAACAATGTTAAAATGAATTTATTTCTCGAGATATGAATGAGCCAGTGTCGTTCAGCGCATTTCGCATTTCAAAATACCCGCGGAATACCTCCTGCAATCCGGGCAACCTCCTTGCTCAACATGTTTTCCTGATATATCAGGAGTAAATTTCCGAGAATTTCGCGGTGAGAAACCTGAGTTTCGCTTACTTTATTATCCGAATTAATTCTTCTATTAACCTTTATTGTCTTCTAACGTCTCTACTGATGCATAATTAAATTCTTGCTATTTTTTAATTATTAATTGTGTTCTTTTGAATAATTTATGCAAACGCGAAATCCGGCAGAAAGTTTCGCATACTGAAATGTAAAACCTCTTTATTGTCAAATCTCGTTTGAGAGAGCATGATTTGCATTAACGGATACATTACATAACAATGTTAAAATGAATATATTTCTCGAGATATGACCCAGTGTCGTTCAGCGCATTTCGCATTTCAAAACACCCGCGGAATACCTACTGCAATCCGGACAACCTCCTTGCTCAACATGCTTTCCTGATATATCAGGAGTAAATTTTCGAGATTTCGCGGTGCGAAATCTGAGTTTCGCTTACTTTATTATCCGAATTAATTCTTCTATTAACCTTTATTGTCTTCTAACGTCTCTACTGATGCATAATTAAATTCTTGCTATTTTTTAATTATTAATTGTGTTCTTTTGAATAATTTATGCAAACGCGAAATCCGGCAGAAAGGTTCGCATACTGAAATGTAAAACCTCTTTATTGTCAAATCTCGTTTGAGAGAGCATGATTTGCATTAACGGATACATTACATAACAATGTTAAAATGAATTTATTTCTCGAGATATGAATGAGCCAGTGTCGTTCAGCGCATTTCGCATTTCAAAATACCCGCGGAATACCTCCTGCAATCCGGACAACCTCCTTGCTCAACATGTTTTTCCTGATATATCAGGAGTAAATTCGAGAATTTTCGCGGTGAGAAACCTGAGTTTCGCTTACTTTATTATCCGAATTAATTCTTCTATTAACCTTTATTGTCTTCTAACGTCTCTACTGATGCATAATTAAATTCTTGCTATTTTTTAATTATTAATTGTGTTCTTTTGAATAATTTATGCAAACGCGAAATCCGGCAGAAAGTTTCGCATACTGAAATGTAAAACCTCTTTATTGTCAAATCTCGTTTGAGAGAGCATGATTTGCATTAACGGATACATTACATAAACAATGTTAAAATGA